>NC_058386.1:47809318-48112348 GCF_018350175.1 Felis catus | reverse complement strand
TCCAGGAAGTAGCGACAGCTAATGAACTGATAAAAACCATTTAAACAATATAACAGAAAATGAATTTAAACTAATAGTCATAAAATTAATTGCTAGGCTTGAAAAAAGTATAGGGGACAACAGACAATCTATTGCTACAGACATCAAGGGACTAAGAAACAAGAGGAGCTAAAAATTGCTATAAATTAGGTGAAAAATAAAATGGAGGCGACCACAGTTCAGATTGAAGAGGCAGAAGAGAGAACAAGTAAATTATAAGATAAAATTATGAAAAAAGAGGAAGCTGAGAAAAAGAGAGATAAAAAAATCCAGGAGTATGAGGGGAAAATTAGAGAATGAAGTGATATGATAAAACGCTATTACATATGCATAATTGGGAATACAGCGGAAGAAGAGAGAGAGAAAGGTGCAGAAGGTGTACTTGAAGAAATCATACCTGAGAACTTCCCTGATCTGGGGAAGGAAAAAGACATTGAAATCCAAGAGGCACAGAGAACGCCCTTCAAACGTCACTTGAATCGCTCTTCTGCATGTCATATCAGAGTGAAACTGGCAAAATACAAGGATAAAGAGTCAATTCTGAAAGCAGCTAGGGATAAACAGGCTCTAACATATAAAGGGAGACTGATAAGACTAGTAATGGATCTATCTACTGAAACTTGGCAGGCCAGATAGGAATGGCAGGAAATCTTCAATGTGATGCACAGAAAAAATATGCAGCCGAAAATCCTTTATCCAGCAGTCTGCCATTTAGAATAGAAGGAGAGATAAAGGTCTTCACAAACAAACGGAAACTGAAGGAATTCATCACCACGAAACCAGCCCTACAAGAGATCCTAAGGGGGATCCTGTGAGACAAATTACCAGAGACATCACTATAAGCATGAAACCTACACATATCACAATGACGCCAAACCCATCTCTTTCTATAATAACACTAAATGTAAATGGACTAAATGCTCCAACCAAAAGACATAGGGTATCAGAATGGATAAAAACACAAGACCCATCTATTTGCTGTCTACAAGGGACTAATTTTAGACCTGAGGTCACCTTCAGATTGAAAGTGAGGGAATGGAGAACTATCTATCATGCTACTGGAAGTCAAAAGAAAGCTGGAGTAGCCATACTAATATCAGACAAACTAGGATTATTTTTTTTACATTTATTTATTTTTGATAGACAGAGAGAGACAGAGCCCAAGTGGGGGAGGGGTAGAGAGAGAAGGAGACACAGAATCCAAAGCAGGCTCCAGGCTCCGAGCTGTCAGCACAGAGCCTGATGCAGGGCTCGAACTCACAAACCGCGAGAAAATGACCTAAGCCAAAGTCGGATGGTTAATCGACTAGCCTCCCAGGTGCCCCTGGACAAATCAGACTTTAAATTAAAGGCTGTAACAAGAGATGAAGAAGGGCATTATATAATAATTGCAGGGTTTATCTATCAGGAAGAACTAAACAATTATAAAGGTCTATGTGCCGAATACATGAGCCCCAAATATAGAAAACAATTAATCACAAACATAAGCAACCTTATTGATAAGGACGTGGTAATTGCAGGGGAATTTAATACTCCACTTAAAATAATGGATAGATCATTTAGACACAGGATCAATAAAGAAACATGGGCCCTGATTGATACATTGGATCAGATGGACTTGACAGATACATTTAGCACTTTGCATCCCAAAGCAAAAGAATATACTTTCTACTCAAGTGCACATGGAAGATTTTGCAAGATCAATCACATACTGAGTCACAAAACAGCCCTTCATAAGTATGAAAGAATTGAGATCATACCAAGCACATTGTCAGACCACAATGATTTGAAATTTGAAATCAGCCACAGGAAAAAGTCTGGAAAACCTCCAAAAGCATGGAGGTTAAAGAACACCCTACCAAAGAATGAATGGGTCAACCAGCCAATTTGAGAAGAAATTTAAAAATATATGGAAACAGGTTCCCAGGAAGATGGCGGCATAGGAGGACGCTGGGCTCACCGCGCATCCTGCTGATCACTTAGATTCCACCTACACCTCCCTAAATAACCCAGAAAACCACCAGAGGATTAGCAGAACCGAGTCTCCTGAGCCAAGTGCAGACTAGAGGCCCACGGAAGAGGGTAGGAAGGGTGGCGAGGCGGTGCGCGTTCCACAGACTGGCAGGAGGGAGCCTGGGTTGAGTGGCAGCCCATCGGCCAAGCAAAGCCCCCGAGTCTGGCTGGCAAAAGGAGAGGAGTGGGACAGACTGTGTTCTGACAGCAAGTGGGACTTAGCATCTGGGAGGTCATAAGTTAACAGCTCTGCTCAGAAAGAGGGAAGGCTGGAGGACAAAAAGAGGGAGCGCTGCTGAACCCCCAGACGACAGAGCTCAGTTTGGTGGGGAACAAAGGCACTCGCCAGCACCATCTCCCTCGCCCATCCCCCAGCCAAAATCCCAAAGGGAACCAGTTCCTGCCAGGGAACTTGCTTGCTCCTTGCAAACACCCAACTCTGTGCTTCTGCGGAGCCAAACCTCCGGCAGCAGATCTGACTCCCTCCCGCTGCCACAGGGCCCCTCCTGAAGTGGATCACCTAAGAGGAAGCAAGCTAACCCTGCCCCTCCTGCCCCCATGCACCTTGCCTACCCACCCCAGATAATATGCCAGATCCCCAGCACCACAAGCCTGGCAGTGTGCAAGTAGCCCAGATGGGCCACACCACCCCACAGTGAATCCCGCCCCTAGGAGAGGGGAAAAGAAGGCACACACCAGTCTGACTGTGGCCCCAGCGGTGGGCTGGGGGCAGACATCAGGTCTGACTGTGGCCCCGCCCACCAATTCCAGTTATACACCACAGCACAGGGGAAGTGCCCTGCAGGTCCTCACCACTCCAGGGACTATCCAAAATGACCACACGGAAGAATTCCCCTCAGAAGAATCTCCAGGAAATAACAAAAGCTAATGAACTGATCAAAAAGGATTTAAATGATATAACAGAAAGTGAATTTAGAATAATAGTCATAAAATTAATCGCTGGGCTTGAAAACAGTATAGAGGACAGCAGAGAATCTCTTGCTACAGAGATCAAGGGACTAAGGAACAGACACGAGGAGCTGAAAAATGCTTTAAATGAAATGCAAAACAAAATGGAAACGACAACGCCTCAGATTGAAGAGGCAGAGGAGAGAATAGGTGAACTAGAAGATAAAGTTATGGAAAAAGAGGAAGCTGAGAAAAAGAGAGATAAAAAAAATCCAAGAGTATGAGGGGAAAATTAGAGAACTAAGTGATACACCTAAAAGAAATAATATACGCATAATTGGTATCCCAGAGGAGGAAGAGAGAGGGAAAGGTGCTGAAGGGGTACTTGAAGAAATAATAGCTGAGAACTTCCCGGATCTGGGGAAGGAAAAAGGCATTGAAATCCAAGAGGCACAGAGAACTCCCTTCAGACGTAACTTGAATTGATCTTCTGCACGACATATCATAGTGAAACTGGCAAAATACAAGGATAAAGAGAAAATTCTGAAAGCAGCAAGGGATAAACGTGCCCTCACATATAAAGGGAGACCTATAAGACTTGTGACTGATCTCTCTTTTGAAACTTGGCAGGCCAGAAAGGATTGGCACGAGATCTTCAGTGTGCTAAACAGAAAAAATATGCAGCCGAGAATCCTTTATCCAGCAAGTCTGCATTTAGAATAGAAGGCGAGATAAAGGTCTTCCCAAACAAACAAAAACTGAAGGAATTTGTCACCACTAAACCAGCCTTACAAGAGATCCTAAGGGGGATCCTGTGAGACAAGGTCCCAGAGACATCACTACAAGCATAAAACATACAGACATCACAATGACTCCAAACCCGTATCTTTCTATTGTAACACTGAATGTAAATGGATTAAATGCGCCAACCAAAAGACATAGGGTATCAGAATGGATAAAAAAACAAGACCCATCTATTTGCTGTCTACAAGAGACTCATTTTAGACCTGAGGACACCTTTAGATTGAGTGAGGGGATGGAGAACTATTTATCATGCTACTGGAAGTCAAAAGAAAGCTGGAGTAGCCATACTTATATCAGACAAACTAGACTTTAAATTAAAGGCTGTAACGAGAGATGAAGAAGGGCATTACATAATAATCACAGGGTCTATCCATCAGGAAGAGCTAACAATGATAAATGTCTATGCGCTGAATACCGGAGCCCCCAAATATATAAAACAATTACAAACATAGCAATCTTATTGATAAGAATGTGGTCATTGCAGGGGACTTTAACACTCCACTTGCAGAAATGGATAGATCATCTAGACACACGGTCAATAAAGAAACAAGGGCCCTGAATGTTCCATTGGATCAGATGGAGTTGACAGATCTATTTAGAACTCTGCATCCCAAAGCAACAGAATATACTTTCTTCTCGAGTGCACATGGAACATTCTTCAAGATAGATCATACACTGGGTCACAAAACAGCCCCTCATAAGTTTAAAAGAATTGAAATTATACCATGCATGCTTTCAGACCACAATGCTATGAAGCTTGAAATCAACCACATGAAAAACTGTGGTAAACCTCCAAAAGCATGGAGGTTAAAGAACACCCTGCTAAAGAATGAATGGGTCAACCAGGCAATTAAAGAAGAAATTAAAAAAATATATGGAAACAAACAAAAATGAAAATACAACAATCCAGATGCTTTGGGATGCAGCGAAGGCAGTCCTGAGAAGAAAATATATTGCAATCCAGGCCTATCTCAAGAAACAAGAAAAATCCCAAATACAAAATCTAACAGCACACCTAAAGGAACTAGAAGCAGAACAGCAAAGGCAGCCTAAACCCAGCAGAAGAAGAGAAATAATAAAGATCAGAGCAGAAATAAACAATATAGAGACTAAAAAAACGGTAGAGCAGATCAACGAAACCAAGAGTTGGTTTTTTGAAAAAATAAACAAAATTGACAAACCTCTATCCAGGCTTCTCAAAAAGAAAAGGGAGATGACCCAAATAGATAAAATCATGAATGAAAATGGAATTATTACAACCAATCCCTCAGAGATACAAACAATTATCAGGGAATACTATGAAAAATTATATGCCAACAAATTGGACAACCTGGAAGAAATGGACACATTCCTAAACACCCACACTCTTCCAAAACTCAATCAGGAGGAAAGAGAAAGCTTGAACAGACCCATAACCAGCGAAGAAATTGAATCGGTTATCAAAAATCTCCCAACAAATAAGAGTCCAGGACCAGATGGCTTCCCAGGGGAGTTCTACCAGACGTTTGAAGCAGAGATAATACCTATCCTTCTGAAGCTATTCCAAAAAATAGAAAGGGAAGGAAAACTTCCAGACTCATTCTATGAAGCCAGCATTACTTTGATTCCTAAACCAGACAGAGACCCAGTAAAAAAAGAGAACTACAGGCCAATATCCCTGATGAATATGGATGCAAAAATTCTCAATAAGATACTAGCAAATAGAATTCAACAGCATATAAAAAGAATTATCCACCATGATCACGTGGGATTCATTCTTGGGATGCAGTGCTGGTTTAACACTCGCAAATCAATCAATCTGATACATCACATTAATAAAGGAAAAGATAAGAACCATATGATCCTGTCAATCGATGCAGAAAAAGCAGTTGACAAAATCCAGCATCCTTTCTTAATAAAAACCCTCAAGAAAGTCGTAATAGAAGGAACATACTTAAACATCAAAAAAGCCATTTATGATAGCCCACAGCTAATATCATCCTCAATGGGGAAAAACTGAGAGCTTTCTCCCTGAGATCAGGAACACGACAGTGATGTCCACTCACAGCGCTGTTGTTTAACATACTATTGGAAGTTCTAGCATCAGCAATCAGACAACAAAAGGAAATCAAAGGCATCAAAATTGGCAAAGATGAATTCAAGCTTTCACTTTTTGCAGATGACATGATATTATACATGGAAAATCCGCTAGACTCCACCAAAAGTCTGCTAGAACTGATACATGAATTCATCAACGTAGCAGGATAAAAATCAAGGTACAGAAATCAGTTGCATTCTTTTACACTAATAATGTAGCAACAGAAAGACAAATAAAGAAACTGATACCATTCACAATTGCACCAATAAGCATAAAATAACTAGGAATAAACCTAACCAAAGATGTAAAACGGTCTGTGTGCTGAAAACTATAGAAAGCTTATGAAGGAAATTGAAGAAGATATAAAGAAATGGAAAACATTCCATGCTCATGGATTGGAAAAATATTGTTAAAATGTCAATACTACCCAAAGCTATCTACACATTCAATGCAATTCCTATCAAAATTGCACCAGCATTCTTCTCGAAGCTAGAAGTAGCAATCCTAAAATTCGTATGGAACCACAAAGTGCCCCAAATAGCCAAAGTAATTTTGAAGAAGACCAAAGCAGGAGGCATCACAATCCCAGACTTTAGCCTCTACTACAAAGCTGTAATCATCAAGACAGCATGGTATTGGCACAAAAACAGACACATACACCAATGGAATAGAATAGAAACCCCAGAATTAGACCCACAAAAATATGGCCAACTAATCTTTGACAAAGCAGGAAAGAACATCCAATGGAAAAAAGACAGTCTCTTTAACAAATGGTGCTGGGAGAACTGGACAGCAACATGCAGAAGGATGAAACTAGACCACTTTCTTACACCATTCACAAAAATAAACTCAAAATGGTTAAATGACCTGAATGTCAGACAGGAAACCATCAAAACCCTAGAGGAGAAAGCAGGAAAGTACCTCTCTGACCACAGCGGCAGTAATTTCTTACTTGACACATCCCCAAACGCAAGGGAATTAAAAGCAAAAATGAACTATTGGGATCTCATGAAGATAAATGCTTCTGCACAGCAAAGGAAACAATCAACAAAACTAAAAGGCAACCAATGGAATGGGCAAAGATATTTGCAAATGACATATCAGACAAAGGGCTAGTATCCAAAATCTATAAAGAGCTCACCAAACTCCACACCCAAATATCAAATAATCCAGTGAAGAAATGAGCAGAAAACATGAATAGACACTTATCTAAAGAAGACATCCATGGGCACCTGGGTGGCTCAGTCGGTTAAGCATCCGACTTCAGCTCAGGTCATGATCTTGGAGTTTGTGAGTTTGAGCCCCGCATCAGGCTCTTTGCTGACAGCTCAGAGCCTGAAGCCTGCTTTGGATTCTGTGTCTCCTTCTCTCTCTGCCCCTCCTCAACTTGTGCTTTGTCTCTCTATGTGTCTCAAGAAATAAATGAGTGTAATAAAAGATTAAAAAAAAGAAGACATCCAAATGGCCAACTGGCACATGAAAAGATGCTCAATGTCGCTCCTTATCAGGGCAATACAAATCAAAACCACACTCAGATATCACCTCACACCAATCAGAGTGGCTAAAAAGAACAAATCAGGAGACTATAGATGCTGGCAAGGATGTGGAGATATGGGAACTGTCTTGCACTGTTGGTAGGAATGCAAACTGGTGCAGCCACTCTGGAAAACAGTGTGGAGGTTCCTCAAAATATTAAAAATAGATCTACCCTATGATCCAGCAATAGCACTGCTAGGAATTTACCCAAGGGATACAGGAGTACTGATGCATAGGGGCACTTGTACCCCAATGTTTATAACAGCACTCTCAACAATAGGCAAATTATGGAAAGAGCCTAAATGTCCATCAACTGATGAATGGATAAAGAAATTGTGGTTTATGTACCCAATGGAATACTACATGGCAACGAGAAAGAATGAAATATGGCCTTTTGTAGCAACGTGGATGGAACAGGCGAGTGTTATGCTACGTGAAATAAGTCATACAGAGAAAGATAGATACCATATGTTTTCACTCTTATGTGGATTCTGAGAAACTTAACAAAGTCCATGGGGGAGGGGACGAAAAAAAAAAAGAGGTTAGAGAGGGAGAGAGCCAAAGCATAAGAGATTCTTAAAAACTGAAAACAAACTGAGGGTTGTTGGTGGGTGGGAGGTGGGGGAGGTTGGGTGATGGGTATTGAGGAGGGCACCTTTTGGGATGAGCACTGGGTGTTGTATGAAAACCAAGTTGACAATAAATATCATATTAAAAAAACAAAATAAACAAATAAATATATCTGTCAAGTCCATCTGCTCCAATGTATCATTCAAGGCCTTTGTTTCTTTATTGATCCTGTGTCCAACGATCTATCCATTGCTGCAATTGGAGAATTAAAGTCCCATGCAATTACCACATTCTTATCAATAAGTTTGCTATGTTTGTGATTAATTATTTTATATATTTGGGGGCTCCCGTATTCAGTGCATAGAAATTTATAATTGTTAGCTCTTCCTGATGGATAGACCCTGAAATTATTATATAATGCCCTTCTTCATCTCTTGTTACAGCCTTTAATTGAAAGTCTGGTTTGTCTGAAAGAAGTATGGCTACTCCAGCTTTCTTCTGGCTTCCAGTAGTATGATAGATAGTTCTCCATCCCTTCACTTTCAATCTGAAGATTTCCTCAGGTCTAAAATGAGTCTCTTATAGACAGCAAATAGATGGGTCTTGTTTTTTATTCTTTCTGATACCTTATGCCTTTTGGTTGGAGCATTTAGTCCATTTATATTGAACGTTATTATAGAAAGATTCGGGTTTAGAGTCATTGTGATGTCTGTAGGTTTTCTGCTTGTAGTGATGTCTCTGGTACTTGGTGGTCCTTGCAACATTTCACTCACAGAATCCCCCTTCAGATCTCTTTTAGGGCTGGTTTAGTGGTGATGAATTTGTTCAGTTTTTGTTTTTTTGGAAAACGTTTATCTCTCCTATTCTTTATTGCAGACTTGCTGCATAAAGGATTCTTGGCTGCATATTTTTTCTGTTAATCACATTGAAGATTTCCTGCCATTCCTTTCTGGCCTGCCAAATTTCAGTAGATAGTTCTGCTACTATTCTTATGTGTTTACCTTTGTAAGTTAGAGCCTGTTTATCCCTAGCTGCTTTCAGAATTTTCTCTTTATCCTTTTGTTTTGCCAGTTTCACTATGATATGTTATGCTGAAGAGCAATTCAAGTGATGTCTGAAGGGAGTTCTCTGTGCCTCTTGGATTTCAATGCCTTTTTCCTTCCCCAGATAAGGGAAGTTCTCAGCTATGAGTTATTTAAATGCACCTTGAACCCCTTTCTCTCTCTTCTTCTGGAATTCCTATGATATGGATATTGTTCTGTTTGATTGCATCACTTCATTCTCTAATTCTCCCCTCATACTCCTTATTTTTTTATCTCTCTTTTTCTCAGCTTCTTTTTTTTCCATAATTTTACCTTATAATTCACCTATTCTCTCCTTTGCCTTTTCAATCTGTGCTATGGCCACCTCCAGTTTATTTTGCACCTCATTTATGGCATTGTTTATCTCCTCATGACTATTTCTTAGTCCCTTGATCTCTGTAGCAATAGATTCTCTGCTGTCCTCTATGCTTTTTTCAAGCCCTCAATTAATTTTATGACTATTATTCTAAATTGTTGTTCTGTTTTATTGCTTAAATCATTTTTTTTTAATTTTTTTTCAACTTTTTAAATTTTTTTTATTTTTGGGACAGAGAGAGACAGAGCATGAATGGGGGAGGGGCAGAGAGAGAGGGAGACACAGAATCGGAAACAGGCTCCAGGCTCTGAGCCATCAGCCCAGAGCCCGACGCGGGGCTCGAACCCACGGACCGCGAGATCGTGACCTGGCTGAAGTCGGACGCTCAACCGACTGCGCCACCCAGGCGCCCCATCTTAAATCATTTTTGAACTGTTTGTTAGCTGTCACTATTTCCTGGAGTTTCTTTTGAGGAGAATTCTTCCGTTTCATCATTTTGAGTAGTCCCTGTGGTATCTCCAAACTACAGGGCACTTCCCCTGTCCTCTCTGGAGTTACTTGTGTTGGTCAGCATGGCCGCAGTCAGACCCAATGTCTACCCCCAGCCTAGCGCTGGGGCCACAGTCAGTCTGGTGTTTACCTTATCTTCCCCTCTCGAGGGGCAAGACTCACTGTTGTTTGTTGTGGCTGCTGTCTGGGCTAGTTGCACAGTGCCATGCTTGTGGTGCTGCTTTGATGAGATCTGGCTAAGGGCGTATTAGCAGGGGTGGACCTGCAATGTGCCCAGGGGTTGGTGGGGAAAGTTTTGCTCATTTTACCATTGGGGGTTCCATGCAGTAGGGGCCCTGCAGCCACAGGAGGGAGGAAGGCCCATCAGAGAGATGGATCCACAGAAGCACAGCATTGGGCGTTTGCATGGTGCAAGCAAGTTCAGTGATTGGAACTGGTTCCCTTTGGAATTTTGGCTGGGGGATGGGAGAGGGAGATGGTGCTTGCCAGCACCTTTGTTCCCCCACCGAGGTGAGCTCTGTCTCCCGGGGCTCAACAACTTTCCCTCCCTGTGTCCTCTCGCACTCCCCGCTCCCCGAGAGCAGAGCTGTTGAGTTTTAACATTCCAGATGTTAAGTCCCGCTTGCTGTCAGAACTCACGGAGTCCGGCCCCTCCATTTTTTCAAGCCAGACTTTGGGGGCTTCACCTTGCTGGGTGTGCTGCCATTCCACCACCCTGGCTCCCTCCCACCATTCCATGTAGCATGCACCTGCTCTCTGCCCTTCCTACCCTGTTCTGTGGGCCTCTTGTCTATGCTTGGCTCTGGAGAGTCCATTCTGCTAGTCTTCTGTAGGTTTTCTGGATTATTTATGCAGATGTGAGTTGAATCTAAGTGATCAGCAGGACAACGTGAGCCCAGTGTCCTCCTACACCGCCATCTTCTGTACCAGGCTGTATTCTAGGAGCTTGGAGTGCACCAGTGAACTAAGCAGAGTAAAGTGCTTTCCCTTGTTAAGTTTATATTCTAGAGGAGGAGATAGCAATAAAGAACTTATGTAAATAATTCAAATAATGCAGTGTAGTGAATGGCAATACATCCTATTGGAAAAACAGAGCAGGAAAGGGAGATTGGCAGATAAGATTGGTGAATACAGTTTTAAATGCTGTGTTCAGGGTCAGCCCCACTGCGAAAGTGACATAAAGCAGGTACTTGAAGATGGTTCAGTCATCTGGAGAAATAGTAAAAATAGCATAAACACGTGAGGTGTAAGTGTGCCTGGAGTCTGTGCCAGGACATGCAAACACTTCTTTAGACATGGAGAATAATAACCTATTTGGGAAGACAGGTAAGTATGCAAGCAAATTCAACCAAGTGATAAATATTTTATATGATACAGGGAATGACCTTTGGCAGGATCAGGGAAACCTGGCCAGAGTAAGTGCCATGTGAGTTGAGACCTGAAGCATGACTAAGGTTTTACCAGATGTGCGTGTTAGAGGGTAGTGGTGATGGGGAGGCTTCAAAAAGGATGAGACAACATGTGTGATGTCCTGGGATTCAAAGATAACACAGATGGTTATTTTAAACCGTTTTTCTACAGGAGCCAGATGTCACTTCCTGGGTTTGGCCTGACAATTTGAAAGCACACTCAGGTTTAAAACCATACTATTCCATTGCTAATATGAAGCCTAATTTATCCAACCAAACCCTTTCTTGTAGCCTTTGTTTCCAGTTGTCCACTATTACTAGAACAAACGAATGAATGAATGTGCTAGGATAAATATCTTCGATCATAAATTGTTTCATGCTTGCCCAGTTATTTCCTGATCATCAATTTTAGAAGCGAATTGCTATCACTCTTTAAAAAGCTATAGTGGGAGCACCTTGGTGGCTCAGTTGGCTAAGTGCTGACTTTTGATTTCAGCCCAGGTCATGGTCTCAGGGTAATGGGATCAAGCCCCACATCGGGCTCTGTTATGAGCGTGGAGCCTGCTTGGTCTCTCTCCCTCTCTCTACTACTTCCCTTCTCACTCTCTAAATAAATAAACATTTTTTAAAAAGCTTTAATGGACAGGCCCTGTCCTAATCACTCATACACAACATACCTGGGAATGGTGGGTTTTATTATTCTTAATTTACACAGAGTAAACAGGTTCAGAGAAGCAGAGGGTATGGTCTGGTCCAGAGCCTCTTCTTCCTATGTTATGGTGTTCTCATCTTTTCTTCCATGTATTAATCTCTTCACCTGAATGCCAAGCTCCAACCTCCACCCCCACTATGTATCCATATCTAGGAATTATAAATATGTAAACCCTTATATTGTATGGATCAGTTAAGTTCATGCTCAGCTCCATTTCCAGAGAAATTGCAGCTACTTGCTGGACAGGGAATGTTCTAGGCCATGTAAAATGGTCTGTGCCTTTGTTGCTGCTCTTACCATGACATTTGATATCTCCCATGACTTGACCCCCTCTATTCTCAGTCTAATTCCTCTCCCACATTTACAATTTTCATTGACATTGGGTTTGGTGTAATATAGAAGAACCCACATGAATTCCAGTCCTGGCCCTGACACATAAGTCATCCTGCTATTAAGCCTCAGTTGTCTTATCTGCAAAACGACAATAACTTTACCCAATTGAAAGTTTTTAGGTAGGACTAATCAGGAAATAAATATAAAACATCTAACTCGTTGTGCCTGGCCCAGAGGTGACATTAATTAAATAAATGGTGATTGTTATCCATCACATATCTCTGTATCTGCATCACCTGGTATGAAGGAGGTCATGTGATGGGCACTCAGTAAATATGCTTAGATTGGATTAGAGAGAAATGCTACCAAATGTTGGAAGAGGAAAACATGAGGAATCACCTACCAAACTGAATCTGTGGCCAATTCTTTTCCCCTTAGGATCCTTTCTCTCCTGTAAAGTTTTTTATTTTTTTTTACATGTTTTACAATGGGGCACGAGGGGGCACCTGGGTGGCTCAGTCAGTTAAGCGTCAGACTTCACCAAAGGTCATGATCTTGTGGTTCACAAGTTCAAGCCCCACATCAAAGCTCTCTGCTGCCAGTGCAGAGCTCGCTTCAAATCCTCTGCCCCTCCCCTGCTTGTGTGCTCTCTCTCTCTCTCTCTCAAAAATAAATAAACATTTTAAAATAAATAAAAAAGATAAAATAGGGCGTGATTTGATGAAGGAAACCTAGGTAGCAGGCAACTTAAACATATATTTATTGCTAGGAATCACAGATGTTTTTCCATTGGGGTGAATGGCTGTAGCTGAGGAAAAGGGGGGTCAGGAGGAGTTTAGAGGGGGAAATCACTCTTATTGTCTCTGTTCATCCCATCCAAACAAGAGGCAATGTAAACATGTCATTGTCCTTAATACCTTACCTTCTAGGACTGGGAGTAAACTTATTTGTGAGGCCTGAGAATCTCAAGGTGTCCATCAAGATAGGACTGCCTCATATTACATTACATGTAATTGAAGGGGTGAGTAAGAGTTAAAAACGTTAAAGAGCAGGC
The DNA here is from genome assembly GCF_018350175.1 of Felis catus. Classification (NCBI taxonomy): domain Eukaryota; kingdom Metazoa; phylum Chordata; class Mammalia; order Carnivora; family Felidae; genus Felis; species Felis catus. Next base: position 48,098,984 of record NC_058386.1, on the reverse strand, counting down.
TTTTTGTGAAAAAGTGCTTCAAAAGATATCAGTATTTGTACATTAAGAAAATGTGTTTATAGATAACAATACTGTACCATATACCTAAACATTTGCTAATAGGGCTGGTGAGCACCAGGTGTTGTATGGAAGTGTTGAATCATATATTGCACACCTGAAATTAATATTGCACTCTGTTAAATGACTGAAATTTAAATAAACATCTTAAAAAAGAAACAAGTGTTGGTGAGGATGCGGACAAAAAGGAACCCTCTTGCACTGTTGGTGGACCGCAAACTGGTGCAGCCACTGTGGAAAACAGTATGGAGAACTAACCTATGATCCCCTAATTACACTACTGGCTATTCACCAAAAGAATACAACAACAATAATTTGAAGGAATATATACACCCCTATGTTTATTGCAGCATTATTTACAATAGCAAAATTATAGAAATAACCCAATTGTCCATAAAGAAATAAATGGAAAGAAAAAAAAAATATATATATATATATATATATGAAATCTTGCTATTTGCAATAACATGAATGAAGCTAGAAAGTATAATGCTAAGCAAAATAAGTCAGAGAAAGAAAAATACCATATGATTTCACCCATATGTGGAATTTAAGAAACAAAACAAATGAACAAAGGAAAAAAAGTGACAAACCTGAAAATATACCCTTAACTATAGTGAACAAACAGATGGTTACAAGAGGGGAAATGGGTTGGGAAATAGGTGAAATCAGTGAGGAGTATTAAATGCACATTTATCTTGATGACCACAAAGTCATATATAGAATTGTTGAATCACTGTATTGTACACCTGAAACTAATACTGTATGTTGACTATACTGGAATTAAAATTTTTAAAATTAACTTAAATTCGCTAATCAGGTAGATCTTATTAAGTGTTCTTATCACAAAAGAAAATCAATGTAATTTACTAAATTAACAGAATAAAGGGGTAGAACCAAATGATCATCTCAAGAGGAAAAAACAAGAATAAGAAAAAGAAAGAACCTATGATCTGTACTCTCCATTTGAATAAATGTGATCCTTGTGACATGTGTAATCCTGTAGGGAGAAAATAAAAACAGTATTCTAGACTAAATATTTTCAGACTAAATTGTTTGCTTATGTTGGTGGCCATCAAAAGAAATGACCAGACAAATAAATGAGAAATATAGATTTCAGTTGCTGAAGTTATCAGGAACTCTTTCCAAAGTGTGTGTATATGTGTTAGTAAGTGTTCTGGGAATGATATATAATGAGACATGTTTTAAATATACTTTGTGTGTAACTAATATATGTTGTTTGTTTGTTTGTTTGTTTTCCTTTGAGAGGATGGAAGAGCAGCAGTGGGAAAGTTTGAGGCTACCACAGGAAAAAAAAAGTTAGTAGAACACAGCAGACAGAGATATGTCAAACCCATGGCACCTTATCAGGCTGACGGAAAAGTGAAAAACTCTTCATGTGATATAGATCAGAAGAGATTCAAATGTGAATGCTGCTACTGCCAAAGCTACATGGGGAACACTTCTGGGATCTCAATGGGGAGGAAAGCCACCTATCATTCTTCTTCCTGGGATAAACTAATACAAGAACTCAATAACTTGACACTCAACCCTTGGTACCATCCAACCCCCTCTTCTACATGAAAGGGTGCAGGAAAGGAAGAAGATCCAAAAACAGAGGCAGCAGAAAAGCAAAAGGAATTTTAGAGACTTCTAACAGAATGGGCAGAATAAATTTAAGACTTTCATCCTCAGGTGAAGGAAGATCAAAATAGATGGGGTCATAAGTATCAACATTGACAACCCCTTGGGTGGAATCCTTTTGGGAACATGGCCAGGAGGAGTAACAACATCCTTATGCCTTATGACAAAGAATCTTATCAGCTGTCAATTCAATCCAGCTCAGAAACATAACGATCTTTACTCCAGTAACTTTAGGGCCATCTTGAGGCACGCTGGGAGGCATTCCTCCATGACAAGGGCAACTAAGTAACAGTGGAACCATGGAATTCTCCATAATACTATTCCCATGGCGCAAGCCATCATTTTCCCTCCTTGGGTTTCAGCCTTCCCTCTCTTACCTTATAGCCAATAAGGCATAAAGCATCTATGTAGTGTTTCTGGCTTGTTTTTGAAATACTTTCATTTCATCTAATTGAATCCCAGAAAAAGCACTATATCTTATGGAGTGTGTGCATGCCTGTGTGTGTGTGCATGTGAGTGCACGTGTGTGTGTGTTGCCTCTTTGTTTTTGCTTTTTTGTATTTTTGGAATCATTACATATGCACAAAAAGTTGTGAAGATAGTACAAGAAAATCCCATGCACACTTCAGCCAGTCTTCCAAGATAGTTACAATTCATATATCCCCAAAGATAGTAATATCTCAGATAACCTATAATACCATATCAGCACCAAAAAAATGACATTAGTACACAGTGTGTGTACAGGTTTTTATGTGGATATATTTTCATTTCTCTGGGATAAGGATCCACGAGTGTAATTGTTGGGTCATATGGTAAGTGTTGGTTTGTGTTTTGTTTTTAAAGAAACTGCCAAACTAATTTTCAGAGTGGCTGTTCCATTTCACATACCCACCATCAATATATGAGGCATCACATTTCTCCACATCCTCTCCAGCATTTGGTTTTGTCATTTTTTTTCAATTTAGCTGTTCTTTTGGCTGAATATAATTTATTGTCAAATTGGCTGACATACAGTGTATAAAGTGTACTCTTGGTTTTTGGGGTAGATTCTCATGGTTCATTGTATACATACAATACTAAGCTGTTCTTTTTTAAAAATTTAATTATTTATTTTGAGAGAGAGAGAGAGAGAGAGAGAGAGAGAGAGTGCATGCAAGCAGGGGAGGAGCAGAAATGGAGGGAGAGAAAGACTCCCAAGCAGTCTCATGCTGTCAACACAGAGCCCAATGCAGGGCTCTATCTCATGAACTGTGAGATTGTAACTTGAGCTAAAATCAAGAGATGCTTAACTGACTGAGCCACCGAGGTGCCCCTCAATTTAGCTGTTCTAATAGTTGTGTAATGATATAGCATCATGATCTTAATCTGCATTTACCTAGAGGCTAATGATGCTGAGTATCTTTTTATGTGTTTCTTAGCCATCTGTATGTGCTATTCTGTGAAATGTCTCTCTGTGGCTTTTCCCCATTTTCTAATGGGTATGTTTGTGTTTTTACATTTGAGTTTTGAGACTTCTTTATATATTCTAGATATGGGTTCTTTGTCTGATACATGCTTTGCAAATGTTTTCTTCCAGCCTATTGTTGGTCTTTTCACCATCTTTACAGAGACTTTATCATGTTTTTTTAAAATAGATTGTTCTTTTGTTGTTGTATCTCACAAAAATTCAAGAGTGTCTTAATTTTGTGTTTTGCATTTACATCAATGATACACCTCCATTTAATTTTTTGTATAATGTATGTAATTTAGATGAAGGTTTTTTTTCCCTGGTTTTTGGGTTTTGTTTGATATGGTTTTCCAAATGGTTATCCAGTTACTCCAGTAACACTTGTTTGAAAGACTGTTTTTCTTCCACTGAATTCCTTTTGCACATTTTATTTCATTTTTTAAATTTCTTATTTAAATTCCAGTTAGTTAACATACAGTGTAATATTAGTTTCAAGTGTACAATTTAGTGATTCAACACTTCCATACAACACCCTATGCTTGTCACAAGTCCACTCCTTAATCCCCATCACCTGCTTAACCCATCCCTTCACACACCTCCATTCTGGAAATAATCAGTTTGTTCTCTAGAGTTAGGATTCTGCTTCTTGATTTCCCTTCCCCTTTTCCCCCTTTTCTCATTTGTTTTGTTTCTTAAATTCCACATATGAATGAGATCATATGGTATTTATCTTTCTTTGAGTGACTTATTTTTGCTTAGCCTAACTCTATAGCTACATCCATGTCCTTGCAAATGGCAAGATTTTATTCTTTTTCATGGCTGAGCAATATTTCATTGTGTGTATACACACACACACACACACACACACACATACACACACTCACACACACCACATCTTCTTTATTCATTAGTTGATGGACAGATGGGCTGTTTCCATGATTTGGCAATTGTAGATAATGCTGCTATAAAATACTTTGAACTAGTATTTTTGTATTCTTTGGATAAATACCTAGTAGTGCAATTGCTGGATCAGAGGGTAGTTCTATTTTCACTTTTTGAGGAAACTCCATACTGTTCTCCAGAATGGTGGCACCAGTTTGCATTCCCTCCAATGGTACAGGAGGGCTCCCCTTTCTCCACATCCTCAACAACACCTGTTGTTTCTTCTGTTGTTGATTTTAGCCATTCTGACAGGTATAAGATGATATTGCATTGTATTTTTGATTTGTATTTCCCTGATGATCTGTTATGTTGAGCATCGTTTCATGTATCTGTTGGCCGTCTGTATGTCTTCTTTGGAACAATGTCTATTCATGTCTTCTGCCCATTTGTTAATTGGATTATTTGTTTTTTGGCTGTTGAGTTGCATAAGTTCTTTATAGATTTTGGATACTAGTCCTTTATCAGATATGTCATTTGGAAATATCTTCTCTCATTCTGTAGGTTTCCATTATTTTTGCTGATTGTTTTCTTTGCTGAGCAGAAGCTTTTTATTTTGATGAAGTCCTGATACTCTATTTTTGCTTTTGTTTCCCTTGCCTCGGGAGACATCTAGATAGAAGCTGCTATGGCCAATGTCAAAGAACTTATTGCCTGTGTTCACTTCTAGTATTTTTATGGTTTCATGTCTCACATGTATATCTTTAATCCACCTTGAATTTATTTTTGTGTGTAGTGTAAGAAAGTGGTCCAGTCTCACTCTTTTGCATGTTGCTGTACAGTTTTCCCAACACAGTTGTTGAAGAGACTGTCTTTTTTCCATTGTCTTTCCTGTTTTGTTGAAGATTAATTGACCATACACTTGTGAGTTCATTTCAGGGTTTTTTATTCCATTCCGCTGATATATATGTCTGTTTTTATGCCAATACAATACTGTCGTCATCACTAAAGCTTTGCAGTGTAACTTGAAACCTGGAATTGTGATGCCTCCAGCTTTGTTTTGCTTTTTCAAGATTGCTTGGCTATTTGAGGTCTTTTGTGATTCCATACAAATTTTAGGATTGTTTTTTCTAGCTCTGTGAAAAATGCTGTTGGTATTCTGATAAGGATTACATTAAATGTGTAGATTTCTTTGGGTAATACAGACATTTTAACAATATTTGTTCTTCCAGTTGATGAGAATGGAATGTCTTTCCATTCTTTGTGTCCTCTTCAATTTCTTTCATCAGTGTTTTATAGTTTTCAGAGTACTGGTCTTTCACCTCTTTGGTTAGCTTGACTCCTGCATATCTTATGATTTTTGGTTCAATTGTAAATGTGATTGATTCCTTAATTTCTCTTTCTGCTGCTTCATAATTGGTGTGTAGAAACATAAGTGTTCTGTACATTGATTTTTTATCTTGTGACTTTATTGAATTCCTTTAGTTCTAGCATTTTTTTTGTGGAGTCTTTCAGGTTTTCTATATACAGAATCATGTCATCTACGAATCACGACAGTTTTACTTCTTCTTTGCCAACTTGGATGACTTTTATTTATTTTGTTGTCCAATTGCTATGGCTAGGACTTCCAGTACTATGTTAAATAATAGTAGTGAGAATGGACATCACTGTCTTGTTCTTGACCATAGGGGAAAAACTCTTGAGTTTTTCCTCCCATTGAGGATGATATTAGCTGTGAGTTTTTCATATATGGCCTTTATTATTTTAGTTATATTCCCTTTAAACCTACTTTGTTGAGGGGCTTTTAACATGAATGGATGTTGTACTTTGTCAAATGCTTTTTCTGCATCTATTGAAGCAATCATATGGTTCTTATCCATTCTATTATTAATGGGTGTATCAGGTTGATTGATTTTTGGATACTGAAACACCCTTGAAAGCCAAGAATAAATCCCACTTGATCATGGTGAATGCTTTTTAATATAGTGTTGTATTAGGTTTGCTTGTGTTTTATTGAGAATTTTTGCATCCATATTTATCAAGAATATTGGCCTGTGATTCTCTCTCTCTCTCTCTCTCTCTGCAGAGTCTTTATCTAGTTTTGGTATCAGGGTAATGCTGTACTTATAGATTGAATTTGGAAGTTTTTCCTTCATTTTCTATTTTTTGTAATAGCTTGAGAAGAATAAGTGTCAACTCTTCTTTGAATGTTTGGTAGAACTCACCTGTGATGTCATCTGGTCCTGGGTTTTTCTTTGTTGGGAGCTTTTTTTTAATGTTTATTTTTGAGAGAGAGAGAGAGAGAGAGAGAGAGAGAGAGAGAGCATGAGTGGGAAAGGGGCAGCGACTGAGGGAGATACAGAATCTGAATCAGGCTCCAGGCTCTGAGCTATAAGCACAGAGCCCGACGCAGGGCTTGAACTCACCAACTGTGAGATCATGACCTGAGCTGAAGTCAGATACTCGACCAACTGAGCCACCAAAGTGCCCCTCCCTTTTTTTAATTTGGGAGTTTTTTGATTATTGATGCAATTTCTTTGCTGGTTATTGGTCTCCTCAAGTTTTCTATTTCTTCCTGTGTCAGATTTAGTAGTTGATATATTTCCAGGAATTTATCCATTTCTTCCATATTGTCGAATTTTTTGGCATATAGTTTTTCATAATATTCTCTTATAATTGTATTTCTGTGGTGTTAGTTATTTGTCCTCTCTCACTTGTCATTTTTATTTATTTGGGTCCATTCTCTTTTCTTTTTGATAACTCTGACTAGAAGTCTATCAATTTTTTTTTCAAAGAAGCACCTCTTGGTTTCATTGATGTTTTATTTTTTTAATTTCCTATATCATTTATTTATGCTCTAATCTTTATTATTTCCTGTCTTCTGTGGCTTTCGTATTCAACTCCATTTGTTGTTCTGTTCCTAGCTCCTTCAGGTGTAATGTTAGGTTGTTTATTTGATGTTTTTCTTGCTTCTTGAGATAGCCCTGTATTGGTATATACTTCTGTCTTAGGACCACTTTTGCAGCATCCCAATGTTTTCAGAACACTATGTTTCCAATTTCCTTTGTTTCCATGTATTATTTTTATTTCTTCCTTGGTTTCCTGGTTGACTCATTCATTGTTTAGTAGTATAGTGTGTAACTTCTAAGTTATCTGGTTTTTCCAGATTTTTTTCTTGTGACTGACTTCTAGCTTCATAGCTTTGTGGTAAGTAAAGGTGCATGGCATGATTTCAGCTTTTTTGTACTTGTTGAGGTTTGTTTTGGGGGCTAATATGTGATCTATTCTGCAAAATGTTCCATGTGCATGTGGAAATAATGTGTATTCTACTGTTTTAGGATGGAATGTTCTGAATTTATCTGTTAAATCCATCTGATCCAGTGTGTCATTCAAAGCCACACTTTCTTTTTTTTTTTCTTGTTAAATAATCTGTCCATTGATGTTAGTGGGGTGTTAAAGTCCCCTACTATTATTGTGTTATTATAAATTAGTTCCTTTTTGTTTGTAATTAATTATTTTATATATTTGGGTGCTTTCCTTTTGGGCGCATAAATATTTACAATTGTTAAATCTTCTTGTCGGATTGTGCTATTTATGATTATTATAGTGCCCTTCTTTGTCTCTTGTTACATTGTTTGCTTCAAAGTGTAGTTTGTCTGATAAATAATTGTTACCCCAGCTTTTTTTGACATCAATTTCCATGACAAGTGTTTCTCCATCCCCTCATTTTCCATCTGCAGGTGTATTTAGGTCGAAAATGAGTCTCCTGTAGGCAGCATATAGATGTGACTTGTTTTCTATTTATTTACTTATTTATAATATTTTGATTATTTATTTTGAGAGAGAGAGAGAAAGCATGCCCACGAGTGGGGTAGGGGCAGACAGAGAGGGAGAAAGAGAATCCCAAACAGGCTCTGTGTTGTCAGCACAGAGCCCAATGCAGGGCTCAAACCCACAAGCGTGAGATCATGACCTGAGCTTAACTGACTGAGCCACCCAAGTGTTGGGTCTTATTTTCTTTTATCCATTCTGACACATGTGTCTTTCACTGAAACAGTCAACTTACATTCAAATAAATACCTAAGTGAGAGGGTCAACGTGGGGGAGAAGTAAGGGGATCTGTACTTCCCGCGTCTCTCAAACAAAGAAGTGCTGAAACCAAAGGACTTTGGTCCCCAAGAATCTGAGAAGAAAAGAGGCTGAGTCTAAAAGGGAGAAACTGGGACATCCTTGATGGGCTATAAGTGGGTGATTATGAATGGGGGGAGATAAAACAGGCCACATGGGCATGGAGGGGAGGGAATCCCCTTTTGAGAAGAGGCAAAGGGAAGAAAAAGAGCAGCTGGGAAAGTGTAGGAGTGTATCTGAACAAGAGATAAACCTCAGACTTGGACTGAGAAGGATCCCATCTCTAACTGCAAGGCTTTCTTTGGACTGGGGCCAGCTGCCCCATTCGTGCACCTAGGGAGGAGGGGAGCCATCCCCGGTTTGGTGGTAGATCAGGGGTGCAGTCTCCTGTAGCAGAAACTGGCACACTCCCTGGAGGGCTGTGCAATAGAACAAAGCCTGCTTGCATCTACCAACCCAGGGCTCAGTGGCTGGGTCAAGGGCGCAGTCTGCAGTAGGAGAAAATGGCACACTACCTGGAGTGCTATGGGAAAGGACAAAGCCTGACTGTGTCTGCCACCCCCACCCCCGGACTCAGCAGTGAGGTCAGCAGCACAGTCCACAGCAGGAAAAGGCAGTCCTCCCTGAAGTGCTGCAGCACAAAGCCAGCTGGGACCACATATTGGGCCACACAGGTGCTTCCCCAGTTCCAGAGTGCATGGAGTGGGACATTGAATCTTAGCCAAGCATAGGGTCAGGGGAGTTGGTGGAGGGAGATGGACCACTCCATCTGTGCCCACTGCACAATGAGGACAACTTGAAAGGACTCCACTGGGTCGCAGAGAAGAGACTGGGAGATCGCCATTCCCCAACACCACCACCACCAAGGTGGGGCCTCAGTGATCTGTCCCAGGGCCCATAGTGGAGGTGGAACTAGCCTACACCAAACCATGCCCCTCCACACTTGGTAACTGCATATCTGCTGGAGCAGGATAGATGCTGTGCAACCAGATGGCTCCATCATCCAGACTAGTGCTGATGCATAGCCTGGATTAATTCCAGGACAATTCTTGTTATTTACATATATTCTCCTTCTTATTTCTTCCCTCCTTTAGGCTGGTTACTCTGGTTGTTGGTTTGTTTAACCAGACATATTTAATCCATTCCCTTGATAGATGTTCTACACCTCCTTCTGTACTTTCTTTTCTCTCTGTCTGGAATAATCAAGTCTTATAGCTTCTCTGTCTGGGTAACTTTATCTTCATTTTTTTTAATCCTCATCTCTTTCTTTATTTTACTTTCTCACTCTCTGCATTAAGCCATTTAGTCTCTCTTCCTGGTCAATGTTTATTTTCTCTTTGTCCCCATCCCTGTCATTTCTCTCTTTGTATGTGATATTCCATCAACACTGCCTCTACCTTGTTCTTTACTTGTAGCTAGTGTTTCTGGTTTTTTGCTTTTGGGTTGTTTTTGTTTGTTTCTGTGTGTGTGTGTGTGTGTGTGTTGTCTGATTGTTTGTTTTATTTGTCTGTCTCCATGTCTTTGTTTTCTGTTTGACTGTTTGTTTTCCTTTCCAGGGCTACTTCATGGAACAAATCAAAGCACACCTTATGGAGGGTCCAAAACATTACTATGAGTAGGGAAATGAAATAACCAAAGTCACAACAACAGAGAGCAAGTAACACTCTCCAAAAAACATCTCCTGAAGGGCCAGGCCCTGGAGAGTGTATAACCTCCTGTTAATATAGCAGTGCTCATAGGTGTAGAGCACATAACAAACTTTTACAACTCATAAGGGACAGAAAACTAGCCAAAATGATGAAACAGAAGAATTCCCCTCAAAAGAAATTCCAGGAAGAACTGACAACTAAAGAACTGATGAAAACAGATATAAGCAATAAAACTGGACAAGAATTTAAAATAATAGTCATAATATTAATCCCTGAGCTTGAAAACAACATAAAAGACAGCAAAGAATCTATTACTGCAGAGATCAAGGAACTAAAAAATAGTCATGATGAATTTAAAACTGCTATAAATGAGGTGCAAATTAAAATGGAGGCAGTCACAGCGCTGATTGTAGAGGCAGAGGGGAGAATAAGTGAATTAGAAGACAAATTTATGGAAAAAGAGGAAGACGAGAAAAAGAGAGATTAAAAAAATCCAGAATCGAGAGAGGAGAATTAGAGAACTAAGTGATGCAATCAAACGGAACAATATCCAGGAATTCTAGAAGAAGAGACAGAGAAAGGGGCTGAAGGTGTACTTGAACAAATCATAGCTGAGAACTTCCCCAATCTGAAGAAGGAAACACACATTGAAATCCAAGAGGCACAGAGACCTCCCTTCAGACATAACTTGAATCAATCATCTGCACAGCATATCATAGTGAAACTGGCAAAATACAAGGATAAAGAGAGAAATCTGAAAGCATCTAGGGATAAACGGGCCTTAACATACAAAGGTAGAAACATAAGGGTAGCAGCAGACCTACCTACTAAAACTTGGAAGGCCAGAAAAGAATGGCAGGAAATCTTCAATGTGATGAACAGGAAAAATATGCAGCCAAGAATCCTTTATCCAGCAAGCCTGTCATTCAGAATAGAAGGAGAGATAAAGGTTTTCCTAAATAAATAAAAACTGAAGGAATTCATCACCACTAAACCAGCCCTACAAGAGATACTAAGGGGGACTCTGTGAGTGAAATTTTCAAGGACTACAAAGTACAAAGGACATCACTACAAGCATGAAACCTACAGATAACACAATTCACCTAAATCCATATCTTTCAATAATAAGATTGAATGTAAATAGACTAAACGCTCCAATCGAAAGACACAGGATATCAGAATGGATAAAAAACAAAACCCATTTATTTGCTGTCTACACGAGACTCATTTCAGACCTGAGGACACTTTCTGATTGAAAGTGAGGGGATGGAGAACTATCTATCATGCCACTGGAAGTCAAAAGAAAGCTGGAGCAGACAACCTAGACTTTAAATTAAAGGTGTCACAAGAGATTAAAAAAAATGCTATTATATAATAATTACAGGATCTATCCATCAGGAAGAGCTAACAATTATAAATGTCTATGCATCGAATTTGGGAGCACCCAAATATTAAAAACAATCAATCACAACATAAGCAATCTTATTGAAAAGAATGTGGTAATTGAAGGGGACTTTAATACTCCACTTACAACAATGGACAGATCATCTAGACACAGAATCAGTAGAGAAACAATGGCCCTGAATGATACATAGGACCAGATGGCCTTGACAAATACATTTAGAACTCGACATCCCAGAGCAGCAGAATATACTTTCTTCTCCAGTGCACATGGAACATTCTCCAAGATAGATCACATACTGATCACAGAACGGCCCTCAATAAATATAAAAGAACTGAGATCATACCATGCAGACTTTCAGATCACAATGTTATGGAACTTAAAATAAACCAAAGTAAAAAGTCTGGAAAACCTCCAAAAAGCATGGAGGTTAAAGAACATCCTACTAAAGAATAAATGGGTCAACCAGGCAATTAGTGAAGAAATTAAAGGATATAGGGGCACCTGGGTGGCTCAGTCGGTTGAGCATCCGACTTTGGCTCAGGTCATGATCTCATGGTTCATGAGCTTGAGCCAAGTGTTTGGCTCTATCATGACAGTTCAGAGCCTGGAGACTGCTTTGGATTTGGTGTCTCCCACTCTCTGCCCCTCCCCCACTCATGCTCTGTCTCTGTCACTCAAAAATGAATAAAAGTTATTTTTTTTAAAAAGATACATGGAAACAAATGAAAATGAAAATGAAAATACAACAATTCAAACCATTTGGGATGCAGCAAAGGCACTCCTAAGAAGAAAATACATTGCAACCCAGGCCTATTTCAAGAAACAAGAAAAATCCCAAATACAAAATCTGCCAGCACACCTAAAGGAAAAAGAAGCAGAACAGCAAAGACACCCCAAACCCAGTAGAAGAAGAGAAATATTGAAGACCAAGGCAGAAATAAACTCTATAGAATCCACAAAACAGTACAACAGATGAATGAAGCCAAGAGTTGGGTTTTTTTAAAAAAATAAACAAAATAGGTAAACCTGTAGCCAGGCTTCTCAAAAAGAAAAGAGAGAGGACCCAAATAGATACAATCACACATGGAAATGGATTTATTACAACAAATCTGTCAGAAATACAAGCAATTATCAGAAAATACTATGAAAAATTATATGCCAACAAACTGGACAACCTGGAAGAAATGCACAAATTCCTAAGCACCCACACACTTCCAAAACTCAAACAGGAAGGAATAGAAAACTTGAACAGACTCATAACCAGTGAAGAAATTGAATCAGTTATCAAAAATCTGCCAACAAATAAGAGTCCAGGACAAGATGGCTTCCCAGGGGAATTCTACCAGATATTTAAAGCAGAAATAATACCTATCCTTCTCAAGCTGTTCCAAAAAAACGAAGGGGAAGGAAAACTTCCAAACTCATTTTATGAAGCCAGCATTACTTTGATTCCTAAACCAGACAGAGACCCAGCAAGAAAAGAGAACTACACGCCAATATCCCTGATGAATATGGATGAAAAAATTCTCAATAAGATATTAGCAAATCGAATTCAACAGCTTATAAAAAGAATTTTCCACCATGATCAAGTGGGATTCATTCCTGGGCTGCAGGGCTGGTTCAACATTTGCAAATCAATCAATGTGATACATCACATTAATGAAAGAAAGAATAAGAACCATATGATCCTGTCAATCGATGCAAAAAGAGCATTTGACCAAATTCAGCATCCTTTCTTAATAAAATCCCTCTAGGATGTCGGGATAGAAGGAATATACTTAAACATCATAAAAGCCAATTATGAAAAGCCCGCAGTTAATATCATCCTCCATTGGGAAAAATTGAGAGCTTTTCCCCTGAGATCAGGAACATGACAGGGAAGTCCACGCTCACCACTATTGTTTAACGTAGTGTTGGAAGTTCTAGCATCAGAAATCAGACAACAGAAGGAAATCAAAGGCATCAAAATTGGCAAAGATGAAGTCAAGCTTTCATTTTTTGCAGATGACATGATATTATACATGGAAAACCCGATAGACTCCACCAAAAGTCTTCTAGAACTGATACATGAATTCAGCAAAGTCATAGCATACAAAATGAATGTGCAGAAATCAGTTGAATTTTTATACACCAAGAATGAAGCAGCAGAAAGACAAAGACACTGATCCCATTCACAATTGCATGAAGAATCATAAAATACCTAGAAATAAATCTAACCAAAGATGTGAAAGATCTGTGTGCTGAAAACTACAGAAAGATTATGAAGGAAATTGAAGAAGATATAAAGAAATGAAAAAACATTCCGTGCTCATGGAATGGAAGAATAAATATTGTTAAAATGTCAATACTACCCAAAGCTATGAACACATTCAATGCAATCCCAATCAAAATTGCACCAGCATTCTTCTCAAAGCTAGAACAATCTTAAAATTTGTATGGAACCACAAAAGGCCCTGAATAGCCAACATAATATTGAAGAAGAAGAAGACCAAAGCAGGAGGCATCACAATCCCAGACTTTAGCCCCTACTATAAAGCTGTAATCATCAAGACAGCATAGTATTGGCGCACAGACACATAGACCAGTGGAATAGAACAGACTCCAGAATCGGACCCACAAAGTATGGCCAACTAATCTTTGACAAAGCATGAAAGAATAGCCAATGGAAAAAGACAGTCTCTTTAACAAGTGGTGCTGGGAGAGCTGGACAGCAACATGCAGAAAAATGAAACTAGACCACTTTCTTACACCATTAACAAAAATAAACTCATAATGGATAAAGGACCTGAATGTGAGACAGGAAACCATCAAAACCCTAGAGGAGAAAGCAGGAAAAGACCTCTCTGCTCTCAGCCGCACCAATTTCTTACTTGACACATCCCCAAAGGCAAGGGAATTAAAAGCAAAAATGAACTATTGAGACCTCATCAAGATAAAAAGCTTCTGCACTGCAAAGGAAGCAACCAACAAAACTAAAGGTCAACCAACGGAAGGGGCAAAGATATTTGCAAATGACATATCAGACAAAGCGCTAGTATCCAAAATCTATAAAGAGCTCACCAACCTCCACACCCGAAAAACAATCCAGTGAAGAAATGGGCAGAAGACATTAATAGACACTTCTCTAAAGAAGACATCTGGATGGCCAACAGGCACATGAAAAGATGCTCAACATCACTCTTCATCAGGGAAATACAAATCAAAACCACACTCAGACACCACCTCACGCCAGTCAGAGTGGCTCAAGTGAACAAATTAGGAGACCCTAGATGCTGGAGAGAATGTGGAGAAATGGGAACCTTCTTGCACTGTTGGTGGGAATGCAAACTGGTGCAGCTGCTCTGGAAAACAGTGTGGAGGTTCCTCAAAAAATTAAAAATAGATCTACCTATGACCCAGCAATAGCACTGCTAGGAATTTACCCAAGGGATACAGGAGTGCTGATGGATCAGGGCACTTGTACCCCAATGTTTATAGCAGCACTTTCAACAATAGCCAAATTATGGAAAGAGCCTAAATGTCCATCAACTGATGAATGGATAAAAAATTGTGGTTTATATATACAATGGAATACTATTTGGCAATGAAAAATAATGAAATCTGGCCATTTGTAGCAACGTAGATGGAAATGGAGTGTTATGCTAAGTGAAATAAGTAATACAGAGAAAGACAGATACCATATGTTTTCATTCATATGTGGATCCTGAGAAACTTAATAAAAGACCAGGGGGTAGGGGAAGGGGAAAAAAGTTATAGAGAGGGAAGGAGGCAAACCATAAGAGACTCTACATACTGAGAACAAACTGAGGGTTGATGTGGGGGTGTGGGAGAGGGGAAAGTGGGTGATGGGCATTGAGGAGGTCACCTGTTGGGGTGAGCACTGGGTATTGTATGGAAGCCAATTTGACAATAAATTATATATATAAAACAAGAGAAGTAGACAAATTGTGCCAGTGACATATTGTCTTTATTGAATTAAAAGTATCCTGTGTATTAAAAAAAAAAACATAAGATACCTAGGAATAGGGGCGCCTGGTTGGCTCAGTCAGTTGAGCATCTGACTTCCGCTCAGGTCATGCTCTCACAGTTCGTGGGTTCAAGCCCTGGATCTGGATCTGTGTTGACAGATCAGAGCCTGCAGCCTGTTTCAGATTCTGTGTCTCCCTCTCTCTCTGCCCGTCCCCTGCTCACACTCTTTCTCTGTCTCAAAAATAAACATTAAAAAAAAATTTTTTTAAGATACCTAGGAATAAACCTAACTAAAGAGGGAAAATATCTGTACTCCAAATCTATAGAACAGTTATGAAATAAATTGAAGAGGACACAAAGAAATGGAAAAGTTTTCCATGTTTATGGATTGAAAGAACAAGCATTGTTAAAATTCCTATACTACCCACAGGAATCTACACATTTAATGCAATCCCTATAAAAATACCACCAGAATTTTTTTGAAAAGCTAGGACAAACAATCCTAAAATATTTATGGAACCACAAAGACCCAGAAGTTACAAAGCAAACTTGAAAAAGAAAAGCAACTGGAGACATCACGATTCTGGATTTCAAGCTATATCACAAAGCTGTAGTCATTTATGACAGTATGGTCCTGGCACAAAAACAGACACATAGATCAATAGAACATAATAGAAAGCCTAGAAATGGACCCACAATTATATGGTCAACTCACCTTCAACAAAGCAAGAAAGAATATCCAATTGAAAGAAAGTCTCTTCAACAAATGGTGGAAAACTGAACAGTGACATCCACAAGAATGAAACTGGGCCATTTTCTTACACCATACACAAAAATAAATTCAAAATGGAGAAAATACTTAAATTTGAGACAGGAAACCATCAAAATCCTAGAGAACACAGGCAGCAACCTCTTTGACCTTGGCTGGAGTAACTTCATATACACGTCACCAAAGGCAAGGGAAACAAAAGCAAACATGAACTATTCGGACTTTGTCAAGATCAAAACTTCTGCACAGTGAAGGAAATAATCAACAAAACTAAAAGGCAACTGAGGCAATGAGAGAAGATATTTGCAAATGACATATCGGATAAAAGGGTAGTATTCAAAATTTATGAAGGACTAATCAAACTCATACCCAAAAAACAAATAATACCGTCAAGAAATGGGCAGAAGACATGACTAGACACTTTTCCAAAGAAGACATCCAGATGGCTAACACGCACATGAAAAGATGCTCCACATCACTCATCATCAGGGAAATACAAATCAAAACTATGATGAGATACCACCTCACACCTGTCAGAATGGCTGAAATTAACAACATAAGAAACAACAGGTGTTTGCAAAGATGTTGAGAAAGGATCCCTCTTGCACTGTTGGTGGGAATACAGAGTAGTGTGCAGCCATTTTGGAGAACAGTATGGAGGTTACCCAAAGGATACAAAAATACAGATTTGCAAGGGTACATGCACCCCAATGTTTATAGCAGCATTATCAACAATAGGCAAACTATGGAGATAGCCCAAATATCCATCAACTAATGAATGGATAAAGAAGGTGTGGTATACATGTAGAAAGCAATATTACTCAGCCATCAAAAAGGATGAAATCTTGCTATTTGCAATGATGTGGATGGAGCTAGACTGTATTATGCTAAGTGAGATAAGTCAATAAGAGAAGGACAAATACCAAATGATTTCACTCATGTGGAATTTAAGAAACAAAACATGAACATATGGGAAGGGGAGGGGAAGATGAGAGAGGGAAACAAACCACAAGGGACTCTTAATGATAGAGATGTGCATGTTTTTGGATGAATCTTTCTCTTTCTGTCTTTTCTGTCTTGCTGTCTTTAAAAAAGATAAGTTTATTTATTTATTTTGAGAGAGAAAGCACAAGCAGGAGAGGGGCAGAAAGAAGGAGACACAGAATCCCAAGCAGGCTCCTTGTTATCAGCATAGTGCAAAGTGGGGCTCAAACTCACAAATTGTGAGATCATGACCTGAGTTGAGATCAAGACTCAACCGACTGGGCCACCCAGGCGTCCCTGTCTTACTGTCTTTCTATATTTCCGTGTTTCCTTCCTTTCTTCCTCCATCCCTCCCTTCATCCCTTTTTTCTTTTTTCTTTTTATCCCTTTCCTTCCTCCCTCCCTCTTTCCTTCCTTTCCTTTTCTTTCTTTCTTTCTTTCTTTCTTTCTTTCTTTCTTTCTTTCTCTTTCCTGTCTTTCAACCGTATCAATGTTCCTATAACTAAATATATTTTAAAAACCCTAATCTCTAAAGTCTAATGGCAAAATAATAGAGTTAATATATGACAAATCTCCTCAGCGAGTTTAGTAAACTCCCATGCCCATTGGATAGAATCAAGGGAGCAATCGGTTCTCTCCATGGGCACAATAAAGTACGATTGCTGGAGGACAGACAAAACACGTTGATTTCATACAAGTCTTCTGTGCAAACCTTAAATGACCTTTAGTGTGAAAATGGTAGAACAATTCTGTTAAGTGGAAGCTACCACTCTAATATAAGCCTCCAAGAATTTCTTCATTTGACAGTAAAATTATCTTTTACCTGCTCCAAACCTTCCAACTCTTAGCCCCTGCCATCTGTTCTGAAGTAGAGTTCTGTTTCTACAGCTGCCCATCTCTGCTTTTATAATGGAGTTTAAAATAATGTTCACATCTGGATAACATTCCAGAGCTACTGAATCATAATCTCCAGTGATAGGTCCCCAGGGATTTCTCTCTTAGAATGCTCAATGGTTGAAGGAAAGGGATTATTAGAGCCCACTCCCAAGGACCTCTCAGCTACTCTAGGAAGAACCAGGTATCAGTCAAGGACCTAGTGAACATACAGAACACCTAAGGGGCTATGGTTGAGGCATATAGAACACCATAAATCCTGGTTTTTGAAAGTGAGCAATAAGGCTGTGATGAGTATTAAGTAAAGTAATTCACATAGAGCATTTAGCACAAGGCCCGGCCACTAGAACATGTCCACAGAATATCACCTATTATTTAATTAGCCATGGTTCCTCTCCCTTAAGGAACCAGCTAGTATAGAAGCCTGCACACAAATCAGACCCCAATTGGACTTGTAGGGAGTGACCTACAATGGTGGTATTTACAGAGCACTAACCAGACCCCAATGCCTCAAAATCCCCTCTCCAATCCCAGATGTTTCACCTCACAGGATGGGTGGCAATACATACCACTTGTTCTGAGGAAGACTGCTCCTACATGCAGGGCTGATATCACAAGTGAGGCACTCTGTCACATTGAGTTTAGATAGGCCCTTGCATAAAGCTTCTTTACATAGCACTCTGAGCAAAAATTGCCAAAACCCCTGAGGTGGCCTGGGAGTTCTACCACTTACCTCACCAAGTGACAGGTTATTTCCCATTTCTTTCTCTTTTTTAATTTTCTGATTTTGTCTCACAAATAAGTTTGTAAGTTACTGCTTATAATATATTTCCACTGGAATCTTTGTTGAGATAATTGTAGATTATCTCATACTCTATTATACATGCAGATAAAATAGATTATGCAGAGAGATCTCATGTACACTATATCCAGGCTCCACAAGGGCAACATTTTGAAAAGTTTAATACAACTAAGATACTAACATTAGTACCATCCACCAATCTTATTTACATTTCCCCAGATTTACTTGTACCTGTCTGTGCATGTGTGTGGGGATGGGGTAGGCTACGTAATTTGATCATATATAGGTTCATGTATCCACCACCATGGTTAAGATACTGAGCTGTTCCATCACCAGAAGGATTCATCCTGCTACCCTTTTACAATCACAACCATTTCCACCAACCACCCATTCCCAATACCTGGCAACCACTAATGTGTTTGCCATTTTTATAATTTTCATTGTGAGACAGTTATATAAATGAAACCATAAAGTATGTAACCTTTTGGAATTGGCTGTTTTCACTCATCATCATTCCCTGGTAAGGCATCTAGATTGTTGTATCAATAAGCCATTAATTTCCACTACTGGGTCATGTTCCATGGTGGATGTTCCACAGTTTGTTTAATCATTCGCCCATTAAAGGGCATCAGAGATGTTTTTTTTTTCCTTTTTGCTATTACAAATAAAAGCACTATGAACGTTTGTGTAAAAAAAATCCATACATCCAAATAAATAAAATGTTCAATGGGAGGTTGTGATGTATAGCTGAAGTTGAGAACCACAATAAGACACCCAATGTTACCTCTTTTTTTTTTTTTAATTTTTTTTTCAACGTTTATTTATTTTTGGGACAGAGAGAGACAGAGCATGAACGGGGGAGGGGCAGAGAGAGAGGGAGACACAGAATCAGAAACAGGCTCCAGGCTCTGAGCCATCAGCCCAGAGCCCGACGCGGGGCTCGAACTCACGGACCGCGAGATCGTGACCTGGCTGAAGTCGGACGCTTAACCGACTGCGCCACCCAGGCGCCCCTCAATGTTACCTCTCTTGATTGTATTTCACAATATTTCCTATTTTATTTTTATTTATTTTTTAATATTTCCTATTGTAAATCAAGTTTATTATCTCTCTGCCTAGATGATCACATTATCTCAGTATGCTTGATGTAAGAGGTAGATATGGAGGAACAAGGAAAGGATAAGTTGAGAATGTTAAGGTAGGTACCACACAACAAAAGTGATATTTATATGTGGAGGATGGGGCAAATTCCATATCTTTTAACATTATGACACACCTTTTCTTTTTCATGAATTATTTTGATATTTACATTAAGTTTCAGCCTTAATTTTTAACAACCTTTATAGGAATGAACCCAGGCTGTATTAGCCTCACCTGAAAAAATACTATAGATGCTCTTTTAAAAATAACTGCAATAGGACATCTCTGAGTCTTTGAGTCTTTGATGGTTTGAGGCAGGTCAGGTATTCAGAGCATGCTGAAACACAGCTTCTGCAATCCAGAAGAAGTTATTTCACAAGGTTGATTTTCCATTTAGCATACTTAAGGGGAAAAAAAAGCATGGACAGCTCTCCTATTAGATAGACCATGCTGTAGAGACTTAAAATTTTTCAATCAGAGTAAACTGAACTCAAATGGCACCAACACTCCACCAAAGGTCTCAGCCTCCCTTCTTGGCCTGCTATAATATTGCTGCATGGCCCCTGGAATTTCTTTAACCATTGTGCTAGGGTATGACATTATGAACATCTCCAAACATCATTTAATCTGATCTATTATAATTTTTGGTCAATATACACTCTCAGAAATTAGCCCCAGTTCCCCTCATGAGGCTGAGAATTCTTCTCTCCAAATCTCCCTCCAAGTATCTCTATCTCTCCCTCTCTCTCTGTCTCTGTCTCTGTCTCTCTCTCTCTCTCTCTCTCACACACACACACACACACACACACACACACACACCATACACACACACCACAATGAAGCCATCTACTTATAGGCCTGGATCTCTGGTCTATTTTCCCAATATCCTTGACCCATCAGTACCTGAGATTGGTTCCACAGTTCACCAGAGATGTTCACCTAAGTATAGGTGGGAACGAGGCCACTCAACAAGGGAGAGAACATGTCTAGTAAGAACTTCTTTCACAGGGATCCTGCAGCAATTCTGGGGCACTGATGAGCATAGTGATGGCAAATAAGATAATATTCCTACAGTGCCACAGCTTGGTGTTTCTTGCTCTTTTGACATAGCTTTCCAGATTCAAGCCTAAGCATTTGATTGGAAAACTCCATTTGGAGAGAGAAGAGGTATCTCATGCAAGAAGTCCATTCCATATGGGAATATTTGCCTTAGAACAAGGATGTAGGGTTGGAAATTACCCCAGCAATCACACATCTTCCTAAGGACCCTTCCTGTCAGGTCATCTTGCCAAAAACCTGCATGGAGGGCTCTAATAGGAGATCCTACTGGCCTTGATTAGCTCTTATACAGAAAAGTATCTTGGTGGGGCCTTTCATGTCTATCTCAGATGGAAAGAGTCCAAGGCATGGAACGTATATTCAGATACACCTAAGCATCAGCCACATGCCCAAGACTTCCACAGAACAGAAACAGGCCACCTTTCCTTCCAAAGAGGAAACACAGACCAAGATAGCCATGTTCCCTGTAACACTGGAACCTCGGGATCCTTTGCATCAGATCCAGTGGGCTCTGTGAGCTACAGCTATATTACAGAACTTCCTAAGCTCCAGTCCCCAGTGGGTACTCAGCACAATCTTCATGAGAGGAAAATGGAGAGCCTCATTTTTTTAATGAAATTCATGACCTTGTGGATTAACTACACCCAACTTTATCAAACTGATGTGCTATGGGTCTATAACATGATCCAGACAAATGAGAAGGTAAGTGAGTGGGTACTGAGTAAATACCTACAAGTAAGTCATATAAAAGCATGGATGGAGATATGGTTTTATAACACAGGGGGAGAGTTAACTAATATATGAACATTTGACCTCAAAATAATGTACATCTTCAAATTGAACTGAACCACTCTGGGATGTATATGAGTTGGAAAGTACAACTGAAGATCCACTTATGAAGCGCTTTTAGGTCATTTGGGTATTTTGTAGTGTTTTGCTATTGGCCTTAAAGATACTTTAAGTGATTTAGCAGCTAGAAGGATACATATAAAAGCATGACTATGTCCAAATGTTTTTTCCTATGAGCTGCTGCTAAACATGTCACAGAATTCCCAAAGGAGACAATCAGACCCAGAAAAGACAACAGGAAACCAGAGTTTTTAAATTGAGAATATCCTTTCAGAGGATGCCTGCCTCACAGGATGATGTTGAAGCTTTTTGATGGGGTATGAGGTGTGATTCAATTTTTTTTGCCTATAGAGGTCCTCAAAGCATTTCTTGGATACATAGAGGGATGGAATCATGATTTCATCCATGGTTAGATGATGGATGGATGGGATGGATGGTGGACAGACAGACAGGCATGCACATGGACAGACAGATATATGGATGGACTGAGACAAGGTTGTGGAGTATCTATGAGGTCACAAATGCCTTTGCTGTACAAAAGTCTTTATGAAATTTTCACAATAAAGAGAAGTCTGAGATCTTTCAGTGCATGCTTTTTGATGGAGACAACCATTTCAGGGACCATAGATTCAGCTAGGATTCAGAGTCCTACATTCTGTCAGTGCTGATAGTGTTCTAGAGGCATCTACAACATGGTGGACATGAAGTACAGTAAAGTGGTCATACCTTTAGGCTTTGGAATCATTCAAACCTGGGTTTCACCATCTCTATTCCTCGGAATCACTGCTGTAAAGCAAAGATTATATTAGACCTACCACATTGTTTTGAGATTAAATGAATCAAGGTATTAGGGTTCGCAGCACATAGTAAGTACCCAGTAATGTTAGGTTTTCATTACTATTGTCTATGTTAATATTTATGTAGCCTTTCCCTCAGGAGAACACGCAGGTATACCAACAAAGAGGTGGAGGACTAGGAGTGGGTGTGAGAAAGGGCAATCCCTTCAGTTACACTTGATGAATGTCACACTTACCATCTCCATGTCCCACTCCCCCCCTCCCCCCGAGACCATGGTAAACTCTTCCACCTCCTTCTGTAATTCCTTCATGTCCACTTCATTCAACTCTAGTCCTCACTCCTCTGAGATCCTGGCAACCTGAGCCACTCAGGAGATCCATTGAGAGTCTTCTAACACATCCATGAGCATCAGATTTCTCCTTTGATTAAATGCCTATTTCCAAAGACACAGGCTGTCTCTGCCATTTTTCCTCATAGCTGACCACAAGATCAAGAAAAGCACAGAGTGGGAGGTGACAAAGGGGTGAGTATTAAGAGCTTTGTGATTGGCAAAATGATCAAGAGATGGTTGGACTTGTCTTCAGAGAACAACCCAGGAGCCATTAGCTTTGGTGGAAACAGTCAGCTTAGAGATTTGAGTCTTATGTCCCTTATATTATTAACTGTATGGCCCTCTAGGGTTTTTAACTTCTCTGAAGCTCAGGTTTTATAATAAGAAGTGGGCATAATTATTTTTCCCCCGTAGCATCGAGAAGATTTGGAGGATAAAGAAGGTGAAATATCACAGAATAAAGATTTTCATTGAATGTGATTTCTAGCAGCTGTCACACCCACAAATTGGACTCATTGTGATCACTTCACTCTCATCCACTCCATACACACGGATTCATGCAGATGTGCATGTGTCTGTGCATACACACATGTGTTAATAAAACCTAAGCCTTTGACTTCCTAAGGAAACCTTTCAGTCACACCTCTTGAATTAGGGGACAGTGCCAAGTCTGGTTCTCTGATGAGATCACAACGGCAAAACTCTAGTCACCTAAACTTATGTGTTCTGAATTCCTTTCAGGCCTCACAAGACTTAGCTGACTTTTGCTATAGCATACACCTGCAGATATCATTGTACACAAACTGTCACAGAGCTGAACAAGTTTTCCCCATCCAAAAAATGCTATCATCTGTTTGGGGGGGGGGGTTGGTAATCATTATAATTGACAATCTTAATACCTTTTTGCCCCATGACATATGAAGAAACCATGCCCACTCTAGGACAAATATTAAAATAATACAATGGCGCTCTAGTTTCCACAAAGCAAGAGTGAAGGAGTTCTTCACATGCACCACAATAAGGTCACCACAAAACAAGGAGAAGCACTTGGAACACTTAAGCCAGTGGTACCAGCACCAATACACAGGCTTTTCCCATTGCTTCCCTCATGGGGAAGAGGTCTCACCCTACCTGGACACTCTGACTGCTAGTCCCAGCAGCACCCCAGCTAGTGATCTGAGTCTGTATCCTCAATCTCATTCTTTTCTGCCTTGTCCCATATGAACAAAGTAAGATACCTTTCAGAAATTACTAACTTTGACAGGACTCTAATACTGAGAAGTCTTCCTCCAACATTCTTGCCCCAGGGCTAGATTTTGTCTTCTCCAGAATGAGGTTAGCCATGTGGAAATTTTCTCCTGGACTTATCTATTGACAGGTACCTCTGGTAATCCCTGCATTCATTTATGTTGTGAAAATGTGCTTTTCTCTGGTTCATTGACTCTCATGTGGGTCCAGTAGTGCCAGAACAATATTATCAAATTATTAACATTATCCCCATTGAAAATCATTATGATGCAATGGGAAAATGTATAGCATCTACTTCAAAGGGATGTGAGAGGTATACATGAATGATTAAATCACACAGGAAATACATTTAAATAGTATTTAAATACTATCTTTGCTACATAATAACATTTAAGAGATAATTTGAGAAACTTGGGGAGTAATGGCTGTTAAAATGTAACAATAACAGTACTGTAGACATAAGATGATGAAATGTTCTTGTGAAGACTCACATCTGATGAGTTGGGGGAAACACATTCTGGTGTCCACAGGACACAAAATGCGAAGAAGTTTGGAATACATTGTTATAAGGTCCTTTCACTACACATGAAGATGTATAATATTATTTGAATGTAGATTCCAATTAAAGTTGTGTATTGTAAACCCAAAGGCCACAGCTAAGAGAAGGAACTAAAAGAGGTAAAAATGGTAAGTCAAATAGCTGTGACAAAATTAAAACATATAAAGTACTCAATTAATTTAGATAAAATTACACGTGGCTGCCTCTGCCATAGACAGGACAACCAGATAGGAGAAGCAGGAGGTAAATGTGGGAGATTGGTGGAACCACTCAAGACATTTCATTCCAATCCCCATGACAGTGGACTCTACTGAGCTGTATGTCTTACTACCTAAGGGATGAAGGTTTTCACCAGATGATGTGGTAATGGGTCCACAGAACTGAAAGCTGAGCCTGTGCCACCTGGTCATTTTGGATTTCTCTAACCACTTAGGATAGTAAGCACAGAAGAGGTTCATGCTGGCAGTGCACAAGGCTCATCTGATTATCCAAGGATATAGAACTGCTGCCACATAGATTGGTGTTACTTGATGTTCCTCCTCCTAGTCAGTCTTTTTCTTTCCCATTAAAAAACTTTTCATTGTGAATTCAGAAGATAACAAAACATAATGAAGTGTACAAAGAGAAAAAAATCAGCGTTACAACCACCCGGGTAAAGAAATGAAGAGGAAGATCGGGCAGGTAGAGGAACAAAGTTTGTCACTGCAATTATAGAAGCAATACATAGCTTTTATTTTTTTTTAATGAGGAATGATCCTAAAAGCACATTGAAGGACAAAAGAAACATTGTAATCACTTGTGATAGAATTACAGTTAAAGATGGTGCACTAATCTCTTAACGGTAATTCTATGGCTTACATAAAAGTAATGAAAACTCAAGTGTTCAACAAACAAGTTATCTTTGGATTTGGTTGGAAATCATGGTGTGGTTATTTTACTTCTTAAACTCTCTGATGAGATCACAAGATAAAATCGCAGCCAGTATTAACTACATCAGAAAGCAGGTAGACCCAGAAAGGAATGCATTTTCAGATTTGAAGAGGGTTACTTTACATGGTCTGGTAAAATTAGAGGATTCTAGAGAGAAAACATGGAAAGATTAAATCAGTTAAATGTCATAAAAAATAAAATCTGTATCTGAACCCCTGAAACAGTTTTCTAATCACACAGAGATGTTGGTCCCCTGTACAATAACCACATGAAGGGCATATGAGTATGGGGAGTAACATTGAAAAACCAGTCAGTGGCACCAGCACCAACACACAGGTACTCATATAGGTCTCCCGTAGGCGACTCCCATAGTCTTCCATAGGAGACTGTTTCTTATTGCCAAGCAGTAAGGGAGGATGTTTATCCTGCTTGACTGCTTCAACAGCTTCTCCAATTATGACACCCCAGCAGTGACCCAAATATGTTCCCAGGTCTCCTCCCTCTTCTCTTATTCAGAGTCTATACCTTTAGAATCCCTCTTGAGATATTGTGATGAGCTGCTCTAGATTTAAATTCAATCAATTCATAACTGGAAGGACAAATACAAGTAGACAATACCAGTAGACAAACCTGCATTTTAATAATATGTTCCTTTGAAATGCACATATATTTGGTATTCATGATTGAGGCAACACATGAGAAATTTCTTCAGGAGAATGTGATACTCCCTTGTTAAGAGTGAAACTTATTTACTTACATGTAGGTTATCTCAACTGAATGTTTAACCCAAAACAGTGCAATATGTGGTTACTTCTCCTGTGCATCCTCTTGCTTCAAATTCTTGAAATTGGATCTTATCATTGACTTCCTTTCAATAATTCAACTCTACTACACACATATATTCTATCAAACCTAGCACTTATTTGTGGAGGCAGTCAACAAAATGGGACAAAAGCTCATAGAAATCAGAAAGTGATTCACAGGGCATACACATTTTGTGTATTTTTGACACCAATATATAGGGTAAAAACAAAGTGTCAAGGGAGGAAAGCAACAACTGGCATCGTTTGAACCATATCATGGAGATTTAGGAATAATTGTTACCCAGCCATCCTTTCTATTGACTAGCACCACCAACTGTGCCCCAAAGGGATGTTAAAATTATAAGCAGGAAAGATTGGGACCTTCCTGGAATTGAATCAATTTTCATTCTGATAAGATTTCCAATCATAACTCTGGTCTTGTTATTTCTCCGACCACTGCTTACTCTTTGGTCCCTAATAGGAATCTGTGCCCAGGGTCTGGCAACACCAGCATTTGTTCCTGAATCCATTCAAATCTCTGTCACGTGAGGATGAGAATTTCAGTTTACTTTTAACCACTGTTTTAGAAGCCTCTGAAATATTCTTTTGCTTTCCTGCTACATCTCTAGTTGGAGCTTCTCTCTCCCTTCTGCTGTTGAAGCACTCCTTCTGGCCGAAATCTAGGAAGGTTGGCACTTGGGCTAAGTGCCAAGCCACTGAGGCCCTGCACAAACATTTCGCAGAAGGAAGGATGTAGGGTTAATTTCCTCTCTGCTGGCATCCTAGAGACATTCAGCCTATGTCCCTGGCAATATTGACATTGACATGCACATCTGAATCTATTCTGATCTCTATCACCTGAGGAAGAGATTCTGGTTTCCCTTTGAACCTGATAAGGTGCCATGTGATCTAAGTGTCCTCATTTCATATGCCCCAGAAACATTTTCTTCCTCTAAGGACACTCTGATATTTCCTACCGCCTCTCTTGTAGGGTTTTCTCATCTCTGTACCACTGCTGGAGGAGCCCTTATCGTAGAAGGGCAAGGTATTTGGTGCCAGAATTGGGGTTCACATCAATGGGCTCATCAGTAGCAATTCTGAGAGGGAAGGAGAACAGGCTACTGTGACTTCCTAGCAAGTCTCTTTAGAAATCATTGAGGAAGATTCAGAAATCAATGTTGAGCTTCCAGTTAAGGAATAACTAAGTCACGGGGATGAAAGGTACAGCATGGAGAATATAGTCAGTGGTACTCTAATAGCATTGTATGGTGACAGATGGTAGCCACACTTGTGAACACAACATAATGTATAGACTTGTTGAATCACTATGTCACACACCAGAGACTAATGTTACATTGTGTCCTAACTCTACTTCAATTATAATAAATAAATAAATACATAAATACATAAATACATTTTTATATGAAATTCATTGTCAAGTTGGTTTCTATACAACACCCAGTGCTCATCCCAATAGGTGCCCTCCTCAATGCCTATCACCCACTTTCACCTCCCTCCCGTCCCCCATCAACCCTCAGTTTATACTCAGTTTTCAAGAGTCTGTTATGGTTTGCCTCCTTCCACCTCTGTAACTTTTATTCCCCTTACCCTCCCCCATGGTCTTCTGTTAAGTTTCTCAGGATCCACATAAGAGTGAAAACATATGGTATCTGTCTTTCTCTGTATGACTTATTTCACTTAGCATAACACTCTCCAGTTCCATCCATGTTGCTACAAAAGGCCATATTTCATTCTTTCTCATTGCCAAGTAGTATTCCATTGTACATATAAACCACATCTTCTTTACCTATTCATCACTTCTTTAAAGAAGACATCCAGATGGCCAACAGGCACATAAAAAGATGCTCAACATCACTCATCATCAGGGAAATACAAATAAAAACCACACAGAGATATCACTTCACGCCAGTCAGAGTGGCTAAAATGAACAAATCAGGAGACTCTAGTTGCTGGAGAGGATGCGGAGAAAAGGGAACCCTCTTGAACTGTTGGTAGGAATGCAAACTGGTGCAGCCACTCTGGAAAACAGTGTGGAGGTTCCTTCAAAAAATTAAAAATAGATCCACCCCATGGCTCAGCAATAGCACTGCTAAGAATTTACTCAAGGGATACAGGAGTGCTGATGCATAGGGGCACTTATACCCCAATGTTTATAGCAGCACTTTCAAAAACAGCCAAATTATGAAAGAGCTTAAATGTCCACATAATCATTTTAGAAGATAGATGTGGTAGCATGGTCTAATCTCAGGCTTTCTTTACCTTTAAACCAGGGCTACCACTTCCTGATGTCTCAATTTCCTCTATTACCCTTACAATACCTTTAAAATACCCTCCATCCCCTCTGCTGAAAGCTGGGTATTGGCAAAGTTATCATAATGTTACATAACAGAAGTACCAGGGAAATTGGAAGGGTCTCTGTGTTAAACAACTCCAGAGGTCACCTTTCACATAGAATCCTATGTGATTGGGACTTCCAAGAGCTATACAGCCCAGTGCAGCATCATTCGTGAGACATCATTTGTTCGCAGCAAATCTGTGTACTCTAAGATCGGTCT
The DNA here is from genome assembly GCF_018350175.1 of Felis catus. Lineage (NCBI taxonomy): Eukaryota > Metazoa > Chordata > Mammalia > Carnivora > Felidae > Felis > Felis catus. The sequence goes on along the minus strand of NC_058386.1, from coordinate 48,070,064 downwards.
TCTGGATAAAGGAGACTTAGAAATTAATATCGATCCAGATCCTTGAGCTAAAAGAGAAAATAAGCCTCAGTCAGTTGTTAGAGGATAATTCCACATCCACTACTAAAGAGTGGTTCCTCTGTTGTCTGCCAAAATCATGCCATCATTCTCAATGTGGGACAGTGGCATTCTGGTTGCTAGGAAAAAATGCCACCAGGTACTCTTGACTTGATATTTCCTTGAAACAATTGACTGAAAATTCTTCTTTCTTTCAGGCTCTGGCCCAGAGAAGTTTAGGCTTCTTCTCCAGTAGCTCCACAGAGTTTCTGGTTTTACTCTTGAAGGTAATTGACACCAACTTCAGCAATTCCACTCCAAACAGATTCAAATAAACAGATCAAGCATGTCTCTCTTCCTCTGGTTTGAGAGTACTCAAGCCTCTCAGAAGGCTTTTGATTTTTCCTGGGTCATTGTGGCAAGCTGAGGTCCATTTGCCAGTTGTGGCTTCTCCATTGGCACTTAGCCTTCATTCCTATCAGCAGAGCTTTTCTTCAACCTTGTATTTTAATTTACCCAGTTACACTGTGTAACTTCCTGGCTTTCCTACCCTCTGATGATCCCTCTTGGTCCAAGGAGGTCCTTACCATGCATGCCAAAAACTCTGCCCTTCAATAGATTATAGGTCCTGGGACTGTGCTGGCAATGCTCTGGAATCACTCCTTGGCATGCATCAAGCACATTGTGTGTACTTAAGCAGAGCATCAGGGCATTGGAGAGCTTATGCAAGGGCAACAGGATGTCCACAGCAATATTGAATAGCACATAGGCCTTTTCATGTCCAGATACTGTTGCACACTGACAGAACAGTGTTGTCATTAAGAAATATATTTGGGGTTTCTGGGGAAGCTCAGAAAACAACTGAGGATAAGAAAAAGGGAAAAACAGGGCCAATGGGAAACAGATGAAATTGTTTCTACTCAGGCTAAGTTACAGGAAGTTAAAAGACCTACTCCTAGGCCTAATGGGATACTGAGGCTGGATCATGGGGCTTGTTAAAGTGAGTGACATGTAAATTTATACTTTCCATGTTCGTCACATAGTCATTATTTTATCTTACTTTATTATATTGAGGTTCTTATTTCATACAGTTACTTGCATTTGTCAGGAAACACAGATATAAAATCATTTTTGTACATTTTAGATTTTAGAGACCAGTAGTTAAGATGGAAGAGCAGCATGGTGACTCTAAGATTATCTCATCCTTGAAGTGCAGCCAGATCAGCACCAAACAATTTTGGATACCTTGGAAATTGATCTAAAGATTAACACAAAAATCTGCATAACTTGATCCACATAACTTAGCAAGTACATAGTGCAGAGAGGTGAACTGGGGGAGAGAAAAGCTACAGAGAATAGGGAGCTGTTTTTGCAGAGAGAGCACAGAGAAAGGGAAAGGGGAGAGTGCAGTGCACCAGTCATGCAAGAAAAACACTCCCCCAAAAGTAGCTGGAGAGAAAGAGAGAGAAAGAGTGGAAGCACTCACAAGGGACTGGACAAGAAATCTGTTCCCCAAAACCATTGACAGGAGGAAAGGAGTGGGTTTAAATACCACCAGAATTCTATAAACAGTGGAGCACAGAGTCTGAAGTTTTGGAGCTCAGTGCCTGGTGGTGCACTGGTGAGGAAGTAGGATGAATCTCCAGAAGCAGGCAGCAGGATCTGAGGGGTCCGTGTGCCACACGGGGAGAAACAATTCCCCAGCTTGGAGTGCGTTTGGTAGAGGCAATACAGCCTCCCCCACAGGCAAAGGTTCCAGTGGACCCCAGAGAGCAGCCATGCTTGCTGATACCGGGACAAAGACACCAGAGTTTGGTGAAACCTGGTGTTGGTATTATGTTGTAGATTGCCATAATTTCTGAACCTCTGCCACTGACCAATATCACAAATGTTTCCTGGGGCAAGTGGCACCTGGCCGTTACTCAGAGAAACCCTCCCTTAGAGAGTCAGCTTAGGTCCAAGCTGCAGGGTTCTCTGAAGCATGGGGCTTTGAAACACAGCCGCATCTGAGATAAAACTCTGAAGGGAGGTGCCACCTGGCAGGCAGACAACTTGGACATGGACAGGGTAGAGGTGGAGAGTGGACAGAGACCTGAGAAAAAGGAGGGGGGATTGGTCATGGATCGGTGAGAATGTGAAATTCTTGTGCCAGAGACTAAGGAGCTGGGTGAAGACATTTCCACCACCCCAGAGCATGCACCCAGCCATGCAAGCACACCAAACCAATCCACCTGAATAAGCTAAGCAGTGCCACTTAGTGGAGAATGGAGCTGTTATAACAAGTCTGGCCGAACTGTGACCTCCAAGCACATCCTCTAGAAAACCAGCACAAGTCACTCCACCTGCTTAGTGTATGGACTATAGAATGCTTCATTGTTACAGTTCTAGGGAAAACTGGATGTAACTCCATTCGGGTTTCATTCTGTTCCCCTGTTCATTTATTTGCTCATTTTATTTGCTACTATTTTGCTTAATTATTTTTTTTTTCATTTTCTTCCACATTCTTGGTACAAAAAGAGAAAATTTTATTTATTTGTAGTTTTTACTTTATTTTATAAATATTTATTCTATTTCATTTTCTTTATTTCATTTTATTCTACTTTATTATATAATTTTTAAATTCTTTCATACTTTTGTTTCTTTTTTTTCTTTCCCTTTTTTCTCTATTCTATCAAACTTCTTTCAACAAGCAGACCAAAATACACCTAGAGTCTAGCTTCCTTTATTTGATTTTATGTTTGGTTTTTAATTTTTTAATTTTAATTTTTGACTTTATTATTTTTTTTCTTCCTCCAAAATGACAAAACAAAGGAATTCACCCAGAAGACAGAAGAGGAATAAATGAAGCCAGGGGGTTAATCGAAACACATATAAGCAAGATGTCTGAACTAAAATTTAGAACCATGACAGTAAGAATACTACTTGGGGGGGCTTTTGGGGAAGATGGTGGCGTAGGCAGATGCTGGGCTCACGACGCATCCTGCTGATCACTTAGATTCCACCTACACCTGCCTAACTAACACAGAAAACCACCAGAAGACTAGCAGAAGAGAGTATCCGGAGCCCAGCGCAGACAAGAGGCCCACGGAAGAGGGTAAGAAGGGCGGAGAGGCGGTGCGCTCTGCACCGACTGGCGGGAGGGAGCCAGGGCGGAAGGGCGGCCCACAAGCCAAGCAGAGCCCCTGAATCTGGCTGGCAAAAGCAGAGGGGCCAGACGGAGTGTGTTCCGACAGCAAGTGGGACTAAGCATCTGGGAGGTCATAAGTTAACAACTCTGCTCGGAAAGAGGGAAGGCTGGAGGACAAAGGGAGGGAGAGCTGCTGAGCCCAGGGATGACAGAGCTCAGTTTGGTGGGGAACAAAGGCACTCACCAAGGCATCTCCCGCCCCCATCCCCCTACCAAAATCCCAAAGGGAACCAGTTCCTGCCAGGGAACTTGCTTGCTCCTTGCAAACACCCAACTCTGTGCTTCTGCGGAGCCAAACCTCCGGCAGCAGATCTGACTCCCTCCCGCTGCCACAGGGCCCCTCCGGAAGTGGATCACCTAAGGAGAAGAGAGCTAAGCCTGCCCAACCTGCCCCCGTGCACCTTGCCTACCCACCCCAGCTAATATGCCAGATCCCCAGCACCACAAGCCTGGCAGTGTGCAAGTAGCCCAGATGAGCCACGCCACCCCACTGTGAATCCCACCCCTAGGAGAGGGGAAGAGAAGGCACACACCAGTCTGACTGTGGCCCCAGTGGTGGGCTGAGGGTAGAAATCAGGTATGACTGTGGCCCTGCCCACCAACTCCAGTTATACACCACAGCACAGAGAGGGTGCCCTATAGGTCCGCACCACTCCAGGGACTATCCAAAATGACCACACGGAAGAATTCCCCTCAGAAGAATCTCCAGGAAATAACAAAAGCTAATGAACTGATAAAAAAGGATTTAAATAATATAACAGAAAGTGATTTAGAATAATAGTCATAATATTAATCACTGGGCTTGAAAGCAGTATAGAGGACAGCAGAGAATCTCTTGCTACAGAGATCAAGGGACTAAGGAGCATTCATGAGGAGCTGAAAAACGCTTTAAACGAAATGCAAAACAAAATGGAAACCACGACGGCTAGGATTGAAGAGGCAGAGGAGAGAATAGGTGAACTAGAAGATAAAGTTATGGAAAAAGAGGAAGATGAGAAAAAGAGAGATAAAAAAATCCAGGAGTATGAGGGGAAATTAGAGAACTAAGTGATACACTAAAAAGAAATAATATACGCATAATTGGTATCCCAGAGGAGGAAGAGAGAGGGAAAGGTGCTGAAAGGGTACTTGAAGAAATCATAGCTGAGAACTTCCCTGAACTGAGGAAGGAAAAAGGCATTGAAATCCAAGAGGCACAGAGAACTCCCTTCAGACGGAACTTGAATCGATCTTCTGCACGACATATCATAGTGAAACTGGCAAAATACAAGGATAAAGAGAAAATTCTGAAAGCAGCAAGGGGTAAATGTGCCCTAACATATAAAGGGAGACCTATAAGACTCACGACTGATCTCTCTTTTGAAACTTGGCAGGCCAGAAAGGATTGGCACGAGATCTTTAATTTGCTGAACAGGAAAAATATGCAGCCGAGAATCCTTTATCCAGCAAGTCTGTCATTTAGAATAGGAGAGATAAAGGTCTTCCCAAACAAACAAAAACTGAAGGAATTTGTCACCACCAAACCAGCCCTACAAGAGATCCTAAGGGGGATCCTGTGAGACAAAGTACCAGAGACATCACTACAAGGATAAATCATACAGACATCACAATGACTCTAAACCCGTATCTTTCTATAATAATACTGAATGAAAATGGATTAAATGCACCAACCAAAAGACATAGGGTATCAGAATGGATAAAAAAACAAGACCCATCTATTTGCTGTCTACAAGAGACTCATTTTAGATCTGAGGACACCTTTAGATTGAGAGTGAGGGGATGGAGAACTATTTATCATGCTACCAGAAGCCAAAGGAAAGCTGGAGTAGCCATATTTATATCAGACAAACTAGACTTTAAATTAAAGGCTGTAACAAGAGATGAAGAAGGGCATTATATAATAATCACAGGGTCTAACCACCATGAAGAGCTAACAATGATAAATGTCTATGCATCAAATAACAGAGCCCCCAAATATATAAAACAATTACTTATAAACATAAGCAACCTTATTGATAAGAATGTGGTCATTGCAGGGGACTTTAACACTCCACTTACAGAAATGGATAGATCATCTAGACACACGGTCAATAAAGAAACAAGGGCCCTGAAAGACACATTGGATCAGATGGACTTGACAGATATATTTAGAACTCTGCATCCCAAAGCAACAGAATATACTTTCTTCTCGAGTGCACATGGAACATTCTCCAAGATAGATCATATACTGGGTCACAAAACAGCCCTTCATAAGTATACAAGAATTGAAATTATACCATGCATACTTTCAGACCACAATGCTATGAAGCTTGAAATCAACCACAGGAAAAAGTCTGGAAAACCTCCAAAAGCATGGAGGTTAAAGAACACCCTACTAACGAATGAGTGGGTCAACCAGGCAATTAGAGAAGAAATTAAATAATATATGGAAACAAACGAAAATGAAAATACAACAATCCAGATGCTTTGGGATGCAGCAAAGGCAGTCCTGAGAGGAAAATACACCGCAATCCAGGCCTAGCTCAAGAAACAAGAAAAATCCCAAATACAAAATCTAACAGCACACCTAAAGGAACTAGAAGCAGAACAGCAAAGGCAGCCTAAACCCAGCAGAAGAAGAGAAATAATAAAGATCAGAGCAGAAATAAACAATATAGAATCTAAAAAAACGGTAGAGCAGATCAACGAAACCAAGAGTTGGTTTTTTGAAAAAATAAACAAAATTGACAAACGTCTAGCCAGCCTTCTCAAAAAGAAAAGGGAGATGACCCAAATAGATAAAATCATGAATGAAAATGGATTATTACAACCAATCCCTCAGAGATACAAATAATTATCAGGGAATACTATGAAAAATTATATGCCAACAAATTGGACAACCTGGAAGAAATGGACACATTCCTAAACACCCACACTCTTCCAAAACTCAATCAGGAGGAAAGAGAAAGCTTGAACAGACCCATAACCAGCGAAGAAATTGAATCGGTTATCAAAAATCTCCCAACAAATAAGAGTCCAGGACCAGATGGCTTCCCAGGGGAGTTCTACCAGACGTTTAAAGCAGAGATAATACCTATCCTTCTCAAGCTATTCCAAGAAATAGAAAGGGAAGGAAAACTTCCAGACTCATTCTATGAAGCCAGTGTTACTTTGATTCCTAAACCAGACAGAGACCCAGTAAAAAAAGAGAACAACAGGCCAATATCCCTGATGAATACGGATGCAAAAATTCTCAATGCGATATTAGCAAATCGAATTCAACAGCAGATAAAAAGAATTATTCACCATGATCAAGTGGGATTCATTCCTGGGATGCAGGGCTGGTTCAACATTCGCAAATCAATCAACGTGATACATCACATTAATTGAAGAAAAGATAAGAACCATATGATCCTGTCAATCAATGCAGAAAAGGCCTTTGACAAAATCCAGCACTCTTTCTTAATAAAAACGAAAGTCGGGATAGAAGAAACATACTTAAACATCATCAAAGCCATTTATGAAAAGCCCACAGCTAATATCATCCTCAATGGGGAAAAACTGAGAGCTTTTTCCCTGAGATCAGGAACACGACAGGGATGCCCACTGTCACCACTGTTGTTTAACATACTGTTGGAAGTTCTAGCATCAGCAATCAGACAACAAAAGGAAATGAAAGGCATCAAAATTGGCAAAGATGAAGTCAAGCTTTCGCTTTTTGCAGATGACATGATATCATACATGGAAACTCCGATAGACTCCACCAAATGTCTGCTAGAACTGATACATGAATTCAGCAAAGTGGCAGGATACAAAATCAATCTATATAAATCAGTTGCATTCTTATACACTAATAATGAAGCAAAAGAAAGATAAATAAATAAACTGATCCCATTCACAATTGCACCAAGAAGCATAAAATACCTAGGAATAAATCTAACCAGATGTAAAAGATGTAAAAGATCTGTATGCTGAAAACTATAGAAAGCTTATGAAGGAAATTGAAGAAGATATAAAGAAATGGAAAGATATTCCCTGCTCATGGATTGGAAGAATAAATATTGTCAAAATGTCAATACTACCCAAAGCTATCTACACATTCAATGCAATCCTAATCAAAATTGCACCAGCATTCTTCTCAAAACTAGAACAAGCAATCCTAAAATTCATATGGAACCACAAAAGGCCCCGAATAGCCAAAGTAATTTTGAAGAAGAAGACCAAAGCAGGAGGCATCACAATCCCAGACTTTAGCCTCTGCTACAAAGCTGTAATCACCAAGACAGCATGGTATTGGCACAAAAACAGACACATAGACCAATGGAATAGAATAGAAACCCCAGAACTAGACCCACAAACATATGGCCAACTCATCTTTGACAAAGCAGGAAAGAACATACAATGGAAAGAAAGACAGTCTCTTCAACAAATGGTGCTGGGAGAACTGGACAGCAACATGCAGAAGGTTGAAACTAGACCACTTTCTCACACGATTCACAAAAATAAACTCAAAATGGATAAAGGACCTGAATGTGAGACAGGAAACCATCAAAACCCTAGAGGAGAAAGCAGGAAAAGACCTCTCTGACCTCAGCCGTAGCAATCTCTTACTCGACACATCCCCAAAGGCAAGGGAATTAAAAGAAAAAATGAATTACTGGGACCTTATGAAGGTAAAAAGCTTCTGCACAGCAAAGGAATCAACCAACAAAACTAAAAGGCAACCAACGTAATGGGAAAAGATATTTGCAAATGACATATCGGACAAAGGGCTAGTCTCCAAAATCTATAAAGAGCTCACCAAACTCCACACCCGAAAAACAAATAACCCAGTTAGGAAATGGGCAGGAAACGTGAATAGACACTTCTCTAAAGAAGACATCCGGATGGCCAACAGGCACATGAATAGATGCTCAAAGTCGCTCCTTATCAGGGAAATACAAATCAAAACCACGTTCAGATATCACCTCACGCCAGTCAGAGTGGCCAAAATGAACAAATCAGGAGACTATAGATGCTGGAGAGGATGTGGAGAAATGGGAACCTTGTTGCACTGTTGGTGGGAATGCAAATTGGTGCAGCCACTCTGGAAAGCAGTGTGGAGGTTCCTCAGAAAATTAAAAATAGACCTACCCTATGACCCAGCAATAGCACTGCTAGGAATTTACCCAAGGGATACAGGAGTACTGATGCATAGGGGCACTTGTACCCCAATGTTTATAGCAGCACTCTCAACAATAGCCAAATTATGGAAAGAGCCTAAATGTCCATCAACTGATGAATGGATAAAGAAATTGTGGTGTATATACACAATGGAGTACTACATGGCAATGAGAAAGAACGAAATATGGCCCTTTGTAGTAACGTGGATGGAACTGGAGAGTGTGCTGCTAAGTGAAATAAGCCATACAGAGACAGACAGATACCATATGGTTTCACTCTTATGTGGATCCTGAGAAACCTAACAGAAACCCATGGAGGAGGGGAAGGAAAAAAAAAAGAGGTTAGAGTGGGAGAGAGCCAAAGCATAAGAGACTGTTAAAAACTGAGAATAGGGGCGCCTGGGTGGCTCAGTCGGTTAAGCCTCCGACTTCAGCTCAGGTCACGATCTCACAGTCCGTGAGTTCGAGCCCCGCGTCGGGCTCTGGGCTGATGGCTCAGAGCCTGGAGCCTGCTTCCGATTCTGTGTCTCCCTCTCTCTCTGCCCTTCCCCCATTCATGCTCTGTCTCTCTCTGTCTCAAAAATAAATAAACGTTAAAAAAAATTTTAAAAAAACTGAGAACAAACTGAGGGTTGATGGGGGGTGGAGGGAGGGGAAAGTGGGTGATGGGTATTGAAGAGGGCACCTTTTGGGATGAGCACTGGGTGTTGTATGGAAACCAATTTCACAATAAATTTCATATATTGAAAAAAAAAGAATACTACTTGGGGGTGAAAAAAGTATAGAAACCCTTTTGTGGAAATAAAAGAAATAAAATCTAGTCATGGCAAAATTAAAGATGTTATAACCAAGATGCAATTTTGAATGGATGCCACAATGGCAAGAATGGAAGAAGGAGAGAAGCAAATCAGCAGTTTAGAAGACAAAACCATTAAGAATAACGTGGCAGTAAAAAAGAGGGAACCAAAGGCAAAAGAGCATGATATAAGAATGAAAGAAGTTGGTGAGTTATTAAAAAGGAATTACATCCTAATCATAGGAGTCCCAGAAGATAAAGAGAGAAAGAAAATTGGCAGAAGCTTTATGTGAACAAATTGCAGTGGAAAGCTTTTCTAATCTGGAGAAAGACACAGATATCAAAATCCAAGAATCACAGAGAACTCCCATTGGATCCAACAAAAACCAACCATCAACAAAACATATCATAGCCAAATTCACAAAATACATAGACAAGGAAAGAATTATGAAAGCATCAAGGGAAATAAAAGTTTTTAAACTATAAGGGAAGACAGATCAGATTCTCAGCAGACCTATCTACAGAAACTTGGCAGGCCAGAAAGGAGTGGAAAGATATATTCAACATGCTAAATTGGAAAAATATGCAGCCAAGAATTCTTTATGCACCAAGGCTGTAATTCAAAATAGAAGGAGAGATAAAAAGTTTCCCAAACAAAAACTAAAGGAGTTTGTAACCACTAAACCAGCCCTGCAAGAAATTTTAACAGGGATGCTTTGAGTGGAGAAAAGACGAAACAAAAAAAGACCAAAATATACAAAGACTGGAAAGGACCAGAAAGCATCATCAGAAATACCGACTTTACAGGCAACACAGTGTGCTAAATTCATATATTTCAGTACTCACTCTGAATGTCAACAGACTAAATTCTCCAATCAAAAGACATAGAGTATCAGAATGGATAAGAAAACAAGACCCGTGTATATGCTGCTTATAAGAGACTCATTTTAGACCTAAAGACTCCTGTAGATTGAAAGTAAGGGGAGGGAGAACAATCTATCATGCTAATGGTCATCAAAAGAAAGCTGGTATAGCCATACTTATATCAGACAAACTAGATTTTAAAATAAATACTGTAATAAGAGATGAAGAAGGGCATTGTATCATAAATAAGAGGTCTATCCACAAAGAAGACCTAACAGTTGTGAATATTTATACCCCCAACGTAGAAACACCCAAATTTTAAATCAATTAATCACAAACAAAGAAAATCATTGATAATAATAGCATGATAGTAGGGGACATCAACAACCCACTTACAACAATGGACAGATCATCTAAGCAGAAAATCAAGAAAGAAACAGTGGCTCTGAATGAAACACTGGACCAGATGGACTTAACAGATATATTCAGAACATTTCATCCTAAAGCAGTGGAATATACATTCTTCTCCAGTGCACATGGAACATTCTCCAGAGTAGATCACATACTGGGACACAAATCATCCCTCAACAAGTACAAAAAGATCGAGATAATACCGTGCATATTTTCAGACTACAGCACTATGAAACTTGAAATCAACCACAAGAAAAAATGTGGAAAGATAACAAATACCTGGAGACTAAGGAACATCCTACTAAATAATGAACAGGCTAACCAGGAAGTTAAAGAGGCAATTAAAATGTACATGGAAGCCAATGAAAATGATAACACCACAGCCCAAAACCTCTGGGATGCAGCAAAGACGGTCATAAGAGGGAAATATATGAAATCCAGGCCATCCTAAAGAAGGAAGAGAAGTTTCAAATACACAACCTAAACTTTCACCTTAAAGAGCTGGAAGAAGAACAACAAATAAAGCCCAAGAAGAAGAAGGGAAATAATAAAGATTAGAGCAGAAATCAATGATATAAAAAAAACACAGTAGAACAGATCAATGAAACCAAGAGCTGGTTCTTTAACAGAATTAACAAAACTGATAAATCCCTAGTCAGACTGATCAAAATGAAAAAGAAAGGATCCAAATAAATAAAATCATGAATGAAAGATGAGAGATCACAATCAACACTGCAGAAATACACACAATAACATAATATTATGAGCAATTATAGGCCAACAAATTGGGCAATCAGGAAGAAATGGACAGATTATTGAAACATATATACTACCAAAACTGAAACAGGAAGAAATAGAAAATTTGAACAGACCCATAACCAGTAAAGAAATTGAATCAAAAATCTCCCTACAAATAAGAGTCCAGGGCTGGAAGGCCTTCCAGGGGAATTCTGAACATTTAAGGAGGAGTTAACACCTATTTTCTTGAAGCTGCTCCCCAAAAAATGGAAATGGAAAGAAAACTTCCAAACTCATTTCATGAGGCCAGCATTACCTTGATTAAAAAACCAGATGAAGACCCAAGTAAAAAGGAAAACTACAGGCCAATTTCCCTGATGAATATGGATGCAAAAATTCTCAAGAAGATATGAACCAACCAGATCCAAAAATACATTAAAAGAATTATTCACCATAATCAAGTGGGATTTATACCTGGGATGCAGGTATAAATGCTGAAAAAAAAATCATTTGACAAAATACAGCATCCTTTCTTGATAAAAACCCTCAAGAATGTAGAGATAGAAGTATCATACCTCAAGATCATAAAGGCAATATATGAAGACCCACTGCTAATAACATCCTCAATTGAGAAAAACTGAGAGTTTTCCCCCTAAGGTCAGGAACACAACAACGATGTCCACTCTCACCAGTTATTCAACATAGTGTTGGAAGTCTTAGCCTCAGCAATCAGACAACACAAAGAAATAAAAGGCATCCAAATTGGCAAGCAGGAAGTAAAACTTTCTGATTCTCTATGTGGAAAACCCAAAAACTTCGCCAAAAAACTACTAGAACTGATCCATGAATTCAACAAAGTCACATGATATAAAATCAGTGTACAGAAATTGGTTGAATTTCTATACACCAACAATGAAGCAACGGAAAGAGAAATCAAGGAATCAATCCCATTCTCAATTGCACCAAAAAACAAAATACCTAGGAATAAACCTAACCAAAGAGGTGAAAAATTCTATGCACTGAAAACTATAGAAAAATTATGAAAGAAATTGAAGACACACACACACACACACACACACACACAAATGGAAAAACATTCCATGCCCCTGGATAGGAAGAACAAATATTGTTAAAATATTAATACTACCCAAAGCAAACTACATATTCAATGCAATCCCTATCAAAATAACACCAACATTCTTCATAGAGCTAGAACAAACAATCATAAAATTTGTATGGAACCAGAAAAGACAAATAATAACCAAAGCAATCCTGAAAAAGAAAACCAAAATGGAAGGCATCACTATCGCAGACTTCAAGACGTATTACAAAGCTGTAATCATCAAGACTGTATGGTACCAGCACAAAAACAGACACATAGATCAATGGAGCAGAATAAAGAACCCAAAAATGGTCCCACAAATATATGGCCAATTAATCTTTGACAAAGCAGGAAATACTATCCAATGGAAAAAAGTCTCTTCAGCAAATGGTATTGGGAACACTGGACAGTAACATGCAGAATAATGGACCTGGACTGCTTTCTTACACAATATACAAAAACCCAAAATGGATGAAAGACATAAATGTAAGACTGGCAGCCATCAAAATCCCAGAGGGGAAAACAGGCAACAACCTCTTTGACCTAAGCTGTAGCAACTTCTTACTTGACATGTCTCCAGAGGCAAGGAAAACAAAAGAAAATATGAACTATTGGGATATCATCAAGATAAAAAGCTTCTGCACGGTGAAGGAAACGATCAGAAAAACTAAAAGGCAACCAATGGAATGGGAGAAGATATTTGCAAATGACATATCAAATAAAGGGTTAGTATCCAAAATCTATACAGAACTTATTAATCTTAACACCCAAAAAACCAATAATAGAGTCAAAAAATGGGCAGAAGACATGAATAAACACTTTTCCAAAGGAGACATCCAGATGGCTAACAGACACATGAAAAAATGCTCATCACTCATCATCAGGGAAATATAAATCAAAACTACTATAAGATACCATCTCACACCTGTCCGAATGGCTAAAATTAACAACTCAGGCAACAATAGATCTTGGTGAGGATACAGAGACATGGGAACAATTAAGTAATGCTGGTGGGAATGGAAACTGTCGCAGCCGCTCTAGAAAACAGTATGGAAAAGAGTATGGAGTCTCTCTGGAAAGCAGTATGGAGGTTCCTCAATAGTACTACCCTATGACCTAGCAATTGCAGTACTATGTATTTATCCAAAAGATACAAAATGCTGATTTTAAGGGGCACATGAACCCCAATGTTTATAGCAGCACTATCTACAGTAGCCAAAGTATGTAAACAGCCCAAATGTCCGCTGACTGATGAATGGATAAAGAAGGGGTATATATATTCAATGGAATATTACTCGGCAATTAAAAAGAATGAAATCTTGCCATTTGCAACAATGTGGATGGAACTAGATTATATTGTGCTAAGTCAGAGAAAGACAAATATATGATTTCACTCATATGTGGGATTTAAGATACAAAGCAGATAAACATAAGGGAAGGGAAGCAAAAATAATATAAATACAAAAAGGGAGGCAAACCATAAGAGACTTCTAAATACAGAGGACTGAGGGTCGCTGGTAAGGTGTTTCGGTGGGCAGAAGCAGTAAAGGGGTGAGGTACATTAAGGAGGACACTGGGTGGGATGAGCATTGGGTGTTATATGTAAGTGATGAATCAGTACATTCTATTTCTGAAAAAATATATTTTTTTATTAAAAAAGATTTTAGAGACCAAAATCTTGGGTTCTATTAGATGAGAATAAATGAAAGACTTTCTCCCTGGAGAAGACTATGCATTTTCTGCTCTTCAACCTAAGCATCATTTCCCCAATAGTCTCCATTAGTGTATTAAGAAGTGGCAGCTGAATATGTAGTGTTGTCAATAACAGAAACGTTCCCATCGCCTATAACAATACTGCAGTCAAAAGAATCATGAAAATTTCCGGTCAAAGGCACACCAGTGTAGGATCCCACACATGATTTAAGCAGCTAGACCACTTTTGTATAGCTGGTTTCAAGATAATTCTCTTAGTTTAAACTAAATGAGACTAAACCAAGCTAAAATCTATCAGAATGGCTTCTTGATGAAAATATTTGCCTTTATTGTCTGGTCTTGATTCATATATGCAACTAATCTTCTCTTTTAGATAATATGTATCCTAGCCACAGCCACCATCAAGGATGAACAAGAAATTCAGGAAGAGACAGAGTCTTGTATCAGTATCAGCTCCAAGATTCACTCACCCTATAACAAGTAACAGATACTATTACAGAATCTTCATTTGAAAATAGGAGAAAAATGCTGCTATGTAGAAAGGAATAAGAGTTTAGAAAATCATTTAACATGATTAATCTCTGGTGAATAGCTTAAAGTAAACTTTGCCCCTGTCTAATGTGTGATTAAATAAATAGCAAACTGTCCCCTGGAGAAGATTACTTAATGATTATTTAATTCTACAGTAATAACCAGGTGTTCTTTAGGAGAAAGAAGGGCTCTATGTTAATTGGAGAATCACACAGGTAGTTGTCACGCCTCTAAATTGAAAGCCCAATGACACCTGCCAGAGACCAAGGGGAGATTGAGAAAAGCCTTCACTTAACCAAGGGGTTGGCTTTTGTTAATTGAAGAGAGTCACACTTTGTTATTATCCATGGGAGACTGAGTTGGTAAGTCAACACCCAGGCATATAAGCCTCATAAACTTAAACTCATCCAGATTTATCAAATGCCATTTAATGCTGTCAACTCACCAGTTCATTGTTCTTTCAGCCATCCTGATGTGTACATTCTTTCCTGTTTAATTTATGCCAGGAAATCAATCAGATTGGAGGCCATGAACTGGCAAAGCTGTCATTGCAGGAGATGCTGAAGGTCTACATGTTTCATGTATTAGCTGCATATGAAAAACTTTCAGAAGAAAAATAGATTAAGTTTGGTGTTGGAACTTTTCTCATCAACACACACACACACACACACACACACACACACACGGACTGACTGACTTTTTCCTGAGTTTCCATGGTCCACTTCAAGAGTTTAAAGTGTTTGGGATTACTTAGCCCAGATGCAATATGTCAGGTCTTGTATAAATGTCCAATTAGTAGTTATCTCCAGCCCCTGCTCTAAGGGTCAACCTGGTATTCACTATAAAAGTAGCTCAATAGAAGAGGAAAGGTGTCCTGTTTAAAAGTGGGAAATTTCTGATTTTCAACCCTAGCATCACTGCTTTCTCACTGGGTGCCTTTCAGCAAATCATAAGCATGTTTCAGTTTCTTCAGGATCAGATGTGGTTGTCATGTGGGTAAATTGCTACCAGCCTCCCTCTCCTTCCCCATGAAATGGATAACACATATCAAACCTACCCTCAGGGGTTATTGTGAGGAAATCACAGTATGTGGCTCATAGTGGGTTCCCATTTCAGGGATGCTCCTCTCTCCTCAAGCTCCATTCCAACCTTATCTCCTATGAAGCATTGTACTCTTGCTTTGTGTTCCCATTTATTTACTGGCATTTATAAGACAGAGTCCAATATCACCTCTTTAGTTAGCCTGGATCCCCTACTTCAAACTCCTAATTTTGAATAAAATCCAAAAAAGTCCCATCTTATTTTCTTTTGATATTCTTTGAACATTCTTCTCCTTCAGAGCAGAGATACCTAGTTATGAAGAGCTTATTTCCTTTCCTGCTGTTAGGTTTTGAGTTTTATTTTAAGACCAAAGGACAAAAACTGACCTTTTGTCAAGCAGTTAAACTGGCCATATGATTCTACAAACCCATTGCTTCTGAAACATTAACTTCTAACTTATAGAGAACATGAAAATGTTCATTATATCCATTTAACAAGACACCCCTCATAATTTGTGGGGACAGGGAATTAAGTTCAGAAGGAAGGTTTATTTCCCATTATGCACCACATCAACTTTACTCTGACAATCTAGGGCAAAGTGTAGAAAAGTTGGTGAAGCAAACAGGACTCAACTGTCATAGACTCATGTCCTACACTTTTCACACAATGCATACACTTCCAAATTCAAGGAGTCCTCTGGTCCAGTGAGCCTCAAAACAGTGAGCCCTGTTAGTCAGACAATAACACCATGGTCATTTTAGTTTACTCTGTTTTTTCTCTCTCAGTTCTGTTTGGATTGGTGACTGGTCCAATGAACCAGTTCACCTCCTGAAGCAGTGTTTTACTTCCAAAAGCTGCATGATGTACTATTGTAGATGTGGAGTCAGTTCATGTAAATGAATTAAAGCATGCTTTGGCTGGGCCCTGAAACTTCCTCTTCATGTTACTGATATTCCTTCACCCTTCTTCTACTGAGTATGATAAGCACTCAAAAGTCTAGGTCAACTAGAAGTACCCCTCCCCCCCAAAAAAAGCCCAAGTCAGTGCATATATCAAGGGTTTCATCTCTACTCAACTTCCCCTATCTGCCACCAAACAAATTGGTTAGCTACCCTTTAAATATCTGATTGAGTTCTGAATGACAAAGTGTCCTAATATAGTTTTAAAAGTCAGGGTCATATATAAATACAGCATCTTACTAATTTTAAATAACTTGTTGTAAAAGGGTCTCGTACTCTGACACTGTTAAGTAGCCTCATAATGGAAATATATTTTAGGCTACAAATATTTAGACAATCTGCAGAGTGAATAAAAGACTTTATCCCTAGGGCTGACTATACATTTCCTGCTCTTCAACCTAAACATCACGGTCTCTATGCAGAAGACAGGGTAGAGATTACATATTACCTTTACTGGGATAAGAGATTTACACTGGAGACCTTGGATCAAAATTATACTTACTTTGAAAAAAATAATGTTTTGTCATGGTCATAGCTTCATCACTCATATCACTAAATGGGTGGGGAATGAAAAAAATTCGTTTCTTGGGTTTTTAATGATACTTCGTTTTTAATGCATGGATTTTTAATATGATGCCATGTGTTTAAGCCTGTAGAATTATGCCTGGGTATTTCTGAATCATGTGTGACATGGAAAACCAGGTATTTTTGACAAGAAGAATTTTGCCTTTGGGTTGCCATTTTCTCTGTAACAATAAAGCAAACAACCAAATACTAAAGACGGCAACCTGTTTGAACTCCCAAACCACAGGTACACACATGATTCAGAAATACCCAGGAATAAATCTGCAGGCTTAAACACATGGCATCATATTAAAAATCCATGCATTGGGGCGCCTGGGTGGCGCAGTCGGTTAAGCGTCCGACTTCAGCCAGGTCACGATCTCGCAGTCCGTGAGTTCGAGCCCCGCGTCAGGCTCTGGGCTGATGGCTCAGAGCCTGGAGCCTGTTTCCGATTCTGTGTCTCCGTCTCTCTCTGCCCCTCCCCCGTTCATGCTCTGTCTCTCTCTGTCCCAAAAATAAATAAAAACGTTAAAAAAATTAAAAAAAAATAAAAATCCATGCATTAAAAACGAAGTATCAGGGCGCCTGGGTGGCTCAGTCGGTTGAATATCCGACTTCGGCTCAGGTCATGATTTCATAGTTTGTGGGTTTGAGCCCCACATCAGGTTCTGTGCTGATCGCTTGCTCAGAGCCTGGAGCCTGCTTCAGATTCTGTGTCTCCTTCTCTCTCTGCCCCTCCCCTGCTCACACTTTGTCTCACTCTGTTTCTCAAAAATAAATAAATGTTTAAAAAAACAAACAAACAATGAAGTATCATTAAAAACCCAAGAAAGGAAACTTTTTTTCTTGTCATTTGAGGACAGCAGTCATAAAAAAAAATTCTTATGCCAACTGTATTATTAACAAAAAATAATGACCCATGCCTATCCCATAAGTTTGGAGTCAATAGTGCTATAACTTTTCCCCCACAACACTGAAATTTCACCATGACCATCTGACGTTAAAATCCTATCGATACTAAAGGAAACAACTGTAAATATAGGGGTGTGTGTGTGTTTGTGTGTTTCTTCTTTCTATAAGTTTTTCTTTTTTCTTTTTTTAATGAAGTTATTTATTTAAATATAATTTATTGTCAAATTCGCTTCTGTACAATACCCAGTGCTCATCCCAACAGGTGCCCTCCTCAATGTCTATAATAGTTTTTCAATAAAGTAGGAACATATCTCAACGTAATAAATGCCCACAGCTAATATGAAAAACCCACAGCAAATATCAACCTCAATTGGGAAAACCTGAGAGCTTTCCCGCTATGGTTAGGAACAAGACAGTGATGTCAACTCTCACCACTATTATTTAACATCGTACTGGAAGCCCTAGCCACTGCAATCAGACAACAAAAAGAAATAAAAGGCATTCACACCAACAAGGAAGAAGTCAAACTTTCACTATTTGCAGACGACATGATACTCTAAACAACACAAAAGACTACACAAAAAAATTGCTAGAACTGATACATGAATTCAGTAAAGTTGCAGGACACAAAATCTGTATACAGAAATCTGTTGCATTTCTACATGCCAATAATGATGCAGTAGAGAGAGAAATTAAGGAATCAGTCTCATTTATAATTGCACCAAAAATAATCAGTTACCTCGGAAGAACCTAACAAAAGAGGTAGTTTTCATTTTCAAACTTTAGTTAGCTCTGTGACTTTATAAAATCTTGTTCTTTTAGTTGATCTATTTTTATATCTTTTCCAAATCTTGACAAATGGCAAAAAACTCTTTCTAGAGCTATCTATAATTCTCATATCTGCTTGTTTGGCTGTGTCAACTCCCAAGTATAGTGAAAAAAGAAAGATGTGAACATGCGAGAAATTACTATTAGACTCTAGGGCACTTTTCGTTAAATCTAGTGGCAGTTTGGACCTCTGGCACTCTGCAGGGCAGATAACTGGATACACTCTGACTCTTGTCCGCAGGGCTCATTACTGAAGAATTAAGCACATATGAGATCACTATTCAAATTTGGTTGGCTATTTAGTATGACTAAAGAACACAAGAACATATCCGTCCTCTCTAAATAAATATTTATTTATATTTATTTATTTATTTATTTATTTATTTATTTATTTATTTATTATAATACTGCCTCAGTAATCGCTTGTAAACCACACTGATCTTTGCAGTTTCAATGGCAGAAGCTGGCTACTTAGTCTCTGCGAAAAGTTCCTTGAATATAAAGTGACAGTAGTCAAAACCACGTTTATAATTCTTGTCACTTTAGACATCAGATTAGGTAGCTTACACTTTGTTAGCATCACCTATAGACAAAATAGGTCGAATTGTAAATGAGATCACATAAACTACTAATATCACAAGTTCATGTTCAAGACAGAAAGTTATTATATGCTTATTTTCTGGCAGAGCTGTGCAATGTTTTCTACTAAGTCTGAAATATTCATGCTGGAGCATTAATGATACAGAAGTTATCTGAGTATACAAGAACTATAGAAAAATCTATAAAGAACTCCCCAAACTCCACACCTGAAAAACAAATAATCCAGTGAAGAAATGGGCAGAAAACATGAGTAGACACTTCTCTAAAGAAGACATCCAGATGGCCAACAGGCACATGAAAAGATGCTCAACTTCACTCTTCATCAGGGAAATACAAATCAAAACCACACTGAGATACCACCTCATGCCAGTCACAGTGGCTAAAATGAACAAATTAGGAGACCCTAGATGCTGGAGAGGATGTGGAGAAATGGGAACCCTCTTGCACTGTTGGTGGGAATGCAAACTGGTGCAGCCACTCTGGAAAACAGTGTGGAAGTTCCTCAAAAAATTAAAAATAGATCTACCTTATGGCTCAGCAATAGCGCTGCTAGGAATTTACCCAAGGGATACAGGAGTGCTGATGCATAGGGGCACTTGTACCCCAATGTTTATAGCAGCACTTTCAACAATAGCCAAATTATGAAAGCGCCTAAATGTTCATCAACTGATGAATGGATAAAGAAATTGTGGTTTGTATACCCAATGGAATACTACATAGCAATGAGAAAGAATGGAATATGGCCTTTTGTAGCAACGTGGTTGGAAATGGAGAGTGTTATGCTAAGTGAAATAAGTCATACAGAGAAAGACAGATACCATATGTTTTCACTCTTATTTTTTTTTATTTATTTATTTTTTTATATATGAAATTTATTGACAAATTGGTTTCCATACAACACCCAGTGCTCATCCCAAAAGGTGCCCTCCTCAATACCCATCACCCACCCTCTCCTCCCTCCCACCCCCCATCAACCCTCAGTTTGTTCTCAGTTTTTAACAGTCTCTTATGCTTTGGCTCTCTCCCACTCTAACCTCTTTTTTTTTTTTTTTCCTTCCCCTCCCCCATGGGTTCCTGTTAAGTTTCTCAGGATCCACATAAGAGTGAAACCATATGGTATCTGTCTTTGTCTGTATGGCTTATTTCACTTAGCATCACACTCTCCAGTTCCATCCATGTTGCTACAAAAGGCCATATTTCATTTTTTCTCATTGCCACGTAATATTCCATTGTGTATATAAACCACAATTTCTTTATCCATTCATCAGTTGATGGACATTTAGGCTCTTTCCACAATTTGGCTATTGTTGAGAGTGCTGCTATGAACATTGGGGTACAAGTGGTCCTATGCATCAGTACTCCTGTATCCCTTGGATAAATTCACAGCAGTGCTATTGCTGGGTCATAGGGTAGGTCTATTTTTAATTTTCTGAGGAACCTCCACACTGCTTTCCAGAGCAGCTGCACCAATTTGCATTGCCACCAACAGTGCAAGAGGGTTCCCGTTTCTCCACATCCTCTCCAGCATCTATAGTCTCCTGATTTGTTCATTTTGGCCGTGATCCTGAGAAACTTACCAGAAGACCATGGGTGAGGGGAAGGAAAAAAAAAGTTGGAGAGGGAGGGAGCTAAACCATAAGAGACTCTTCAAAACTGAGAATAAACTGAGGGTTGATGTGGGGTGGAAGGGAGGGGAAAGTGGGTGATGGGCACTAAGGACGGTACCTGTTGGGATGAGCACTGGGTGTTGTATGGAAACCAATTTGACTATAAATTTCATATTAAAATAAATAAATAAATAAATAAATACGGAGAAAGGACCCTTACTCAGGGCCCTTGTCTCCTCCTTGTTAGCCTCTCTTGTTTTCATTACTGTGTCTGCTCTCTTGCTGGACAAGAGAGAACTCCAGACTTAAAGTCTGCGACATAGTAGGAAGCATTGAGGAAATGACAGAGACATGTAAGTTGACCCCAAGCACCTAGGACAATACTTAGCAACTGACAGATGCTCAGTAAATATTTGAATAAATAATTGAGCTGAATAAATTGAGCAAAGTTTTAGGTGATTCCCAACATATGTTATAGCAGAGGAGTAGGTGTGCTTTAGCAAGCCAAGTTTAGTGAGTAGTTGCATGAAGGGGATGAGAAATAACAGTCAGTGAAAGCAGATTACATCTGGAAGGTAAGGGGAAGAAAAAAGATCCATTAACTTGAGAGAAAAATAAGGTAGACACAAAATTAGTTAGGAACAGAAAAGAGCACCTCAATGGGCTAATGAAAGAACCAGTGGATAAACAGAACCTGAAAAGATGAAAAATATTAATTACAGAGCATTTTCATAAAAACAGAATGAGAATGCAGGGGTTCATTTACAATGCAGAACTATGTACTTTTTAATCATAAAAACAGATTAAGCCAATATTTTATTTAAGCCTTGACTTTCTTCTCAACTCCATTCCTCTATGCCTCAGAATTTTTCATTTCTGTGAACCTCAACAAACAAAATGCTCTTCACCCCTGGTACATATTCCATCCCTAGAATCATAATATGATGTTTATTTTAAGGCAGCTGTAGAAACCAAATTAAGCAAAACAAATGATCCTAACCAAGTCCATCCAGGCACTTGAAATATGTGCTCCCAAAGTTCCAACGTATTTAAAATGAAAGGCCCATGTTTGCTAATACCAATGAAACACTGTGGAATTTTATGAACTGTAAGATACTAAAGAAATTTGGCTGTTGAATTACCACCACTTTCCAAATTAGCAAGTCAGTGGCATTCAAGTATTAACTTCTCTGTGTCAATGGAATAATTTATGTTTTCTGCAGTTCAGTTTCCTTCATAAGATGACTAGGTTTTGAGTTCTAAGTTCTTTCCCAACTCATAAATATTCATAATATAATCTATATAACTATATAACCATAAAAAAAACATATACGACTTCACCTTGTTTCAACTCTGTAAAGGGGTTTTCAACAAACAAAATTGACAGGTAATCATCGCCTCTAGAAAAATGTATGTGTGTACGTGTGTGTGTGTGCATCTTCAATTCTTTAAAACAACTGAGATTTGAAGATTCGGTTGTAATATGAAATCACTTGAGATTGCTTGGCATATACCATGAACAAAGTTTCTTAAAATTTGTGCAACAGATTAGGCAATCGTTGGACAGCGTTGTCCCTCCATTTGAATGTATTTTTTAAATACAAGCTAATTTCAGAAGTTTCCATTTTGCCATAGGGTTTGAAAACAGTACTAACAACCATTATTTTGTTCAGCAACAGTTTTGTCTGAAATAAAATCTTCCAACGCAGTTCTGTATCTCAGAATGTATATGATCAAAAGTGATAATAATGACCCCAAATCTACAAAGAACCTAAGAGAAAATATTTTTCCAACATTATGCCAAATGCTCCAGTTGTCCCATGAATTGACACTACTTTAAACAATGTCCTGAAAAAGAGACAGCTTTTACTACTTTACAAAAGAAGAAGGAGGAGAAGGAGGAAGAGTTCATAGAATTCTAATTTTAAACATTTGTGGAGCCCCCGGTTCTGCTTTTCTCTCAGCTGTCTTGCTTTTGCTGATCCCTTGGAATCCTAGCATTAGGATATCAAATCTTGGGTCACCTAGGTGGTTCAGTTGGTTAAGCGTCCGACTCTTGATTTTGGCTCAGGTCATGGTTTGTGAGTTTGAGTCCCATGTCATGAACTGACAGTGCAGAGTCTGCTTGGGATTCTCTCTCCCTGTTTCTCTGTCCTTCCTTCACTAGTTCTCTCTCTCTCTCTTTCAAAATAATTAAATAAACATTAGAAAAAGCATATTAAATCTTTTCCGATTCTGGTAGGGAAGAGAAAAAGGCAGAGATCTGTTCCAGACCAGCCATTTCCATTTATATCTACACATTTTTCCACTGATGATTTCTTGCTACTACTTGGCAATCTGAAAAGTAAAAATATTAATGGTTTTGGCAAGTAAAACAGACTTGTATAGAAACATTAGTGTCTTAGTGCTTGCACTTTTTATAAGGCTTATATCTATGTATAAGGGGGCAGATTTACAGGAAGAATGGTAGTATAATTGGTAAAGATGTAAGGTTGACAGAAAAAAGTAATACTCCTATACATGCAAAGGTATTTAATGAAAAATACTGGCTTATAAAAAGCAAGTACATGAGTTATATCTATCTACAATTTACCCATCCAAGTAGCTGCCCAGGATCTGGGACTATCACTACCTGTGTACAGGTTCCAGGATAAGGATGGGGACTGATTTCCTTTTCTCTTCTTGTTCACTAAAGAGACAAGTGAGTAGTCCTTAGCCATTAACTAAATAGGATTTATCTAGAAAGACTTAACAAGTTTCCTTCAACACTCTCCTAGTAAATTATTCCTCAATTAAAACAATACTATGCTAAGCGTGTCTGGGGGCTCAGTCCATTAAGTGTCTGACTTCGGCTCAGGTCGTGATCTCTCACGGTTTGTGAGTTAGAATCCTATGTCAGGGTCTGTGCTGAAAGCTTAGAGATGAGCCTGCTTCGGGTTCTGTGTCTCCTTCTCTCTCTCTGTCCCTCCCTGGCTTGTGCTCTCTCTCTCTCACTCAAAAGTAAATAAATAAACACTAAAATTTAAAAAAAATACTATGCTAATAACTGCAAGTCATTAAAATGACTGACTTTCAATTCAAGCACCATTAAAACTTTGCAAAATCACTAGACTCCCACAGCCCTAATTTTATTCTCATTTTCCCCAGCTAGAAATCAAGAATCTGCTGTTAGCCAATAACATATGATTATGTATTTGAAAGTTCATTTTTCTTCTAAAAATAAGAGCAGTAAGATTATTATTCATTGCTCCTATGATTGGAGAGAAATCTAAGAACTAGCTCCTCCTGATTATATTTTAGCCAAGTCTTTTCTGTGTGTCCTTTACACCTTCTGTGAGATTCTATAAACCATGGCTAAGGGATCCAGCTCAAAAGCCACTGAAATCAAATTAGAATAATTTTCTTGAGGTTTCTTGGATTAATCCATTTCTTTTAATTGCAGGGCACAAACTGAATAATTTAACTTAGGTAATGGATAAAATAGAAAGAGGCCATCTGGCCATAATCCCTACCTATGCATCCAGAGAATCCTGAAAGACAAGGTTTCTTTTACTTCTTTTGAACTGAGGAGGATGGTGGTTGTCTTCTTTATTGTCATTCTTCTTTTCCTAAAAATAAATCGCAACAGAGAATAAAATCTATTATCAAACAATTGATCTTTTGAACACTTAAACTGCAACATATATATTTGAGATCTTGTCTGAGAAAATACAAGTCACCATCTGCTACCCCCATGATTTAAATTCAGACGCATATATCACCAGGCACAAAGAGGAAAAATAAAAAGTAGGAACTCTAAGAAAAGTCAAGCTGTAAATTTCACTTCAAAACATTAGCTTCATAATTTGAAATGACTCCTGGAAATAAAATAAGAACAGAGAGAATTCATTTAGTACTATTTCAAAATCTACCTAATTAAGTTCATTGTCTTCATTCCCTCAAATTATAATTACAGGTTAAGTGATTTTAACACTTTCCATGTGATAACACTTAAGATAGGTGTGGCTGCCAGTGTCTACTATTAACGTTTTTTTTAAGGAATTGTTTTCTTATTTGCACTCTCTACTTTTATTTATTTTTATTTTTATTTAATTTTTTTAAAATTTTCATGCAAGTTAGTTAGCATATGATTTCAGTATATTCCTTAATGCCCCTTACTCATTTAGCCCATCCCCCCTCCCACAACCCCTCCAGGAACCCTCTGTTTGTTCTCCATATTTAAGAGTCTCTTATGTTTTTGTCCCCCTCTCTGATTTTATATTATTTTTGCTTCCCTTCCCTTATGGTCATCTGTTTTGTCTCTTAAAATCTTCATATGAGTGAAGTTATATGATATTTGTCTTTCTCTGACCCATTTCGCTTAGGATAATACCGCCTAGTTCAATCCAGGTTGTTGCAAATGGCAAGATGTCATTCTCTTTGATTATCGACTAATACTCCATTGTGTATATATGACACATCGTCTTTATCCATTCATCTGTTGATGGACATTTGGACTCTTTTAATACTTTGGCTATTATTTTCCATAGTGCTGCTATAAACATTGGGGTACATGTGCCCATTCGAAACAGCATACCTGTATCCCTTGGATAAATACCTAGTAGTGCAATTGCTGGGTCGTAGGGTAGTTCTATTTTTAATTTTTTGAGGAAATTTTATACTGTTTTACAGAGTGGCTGCAGCAGTTTGCATTCCCACCAGCAGTACAAAAGAGATCCTCTTTCTCTGCATCCTCACCAACATTTATTCTTCCCTGAGTTGTTAATGCTAGCCATTCTGACAGGTGTGAGGTTAGTATCTCATTGTGGTTTTGATTGGTATTTCCCTGATGATGAGTGATGTTGAGCATTTTGTCATGTGTCGATTGGCCATATGGATGTATTCTTTGGAGAAGTGCCTATTCGTGTCTTTTGCCCATGTCTTAGGTGGATTACTTGTTTTTTGGGTGTAGAGTTTGGTAAGTTATTTATATATTTTGGACACTAACCATTTATCTGATAGGTTGTTTGCAAATATCTTCTCCCATTCTGTTGGTTGCCTTTTAGTTTTGCTGATTGTCTCCTTAGTTGTGCAGAAGATCTTTATTTTGATGAAGTCCCAAAAGTTCATGTTTGCTTTTATTTCCCATGCTGCTGGAGATGTGTTGAATAAGACGTTGCTGTGGCCAAGGTCAGAGAGATTTTCGCCTGCTTTCTCCATGAGGATTTTGATGGCTTCCTGTCTTACATTTAGTTCTTTCCTCCATTTTCAGTTTATTTTTGTGAATGGTGCAAAAAAGTAGTCCAGGTTCATTCTTTTACATGTTGCTGTCCAATTTCCTCAACACATTTGCTGAGGAGAGTGTCTTTATTCCATTGGATATTCTTTCCTGCTTTGTCAACGATTAGTTTGCCATAGGTTTGTGGGTCCATTTCTGGGTTCTCTATTCTGTTCCATTGATCTAAGTGTCTGTTTTTGTGCCAGTACCACACTGGTTTGATGATTACAGCTTTGTAATACATGTTGAAGTCCACGATTGTGATTACTCCAGCTTTGGTTTTCTTTTTCAAGATTGATTTGGCTATTTGGGGTCTTTTCTGGTTCTGTACAATAGAAGAATTGTTTCTTCTAGTTCTGTCAAGAATTCTTGTGTTATTTTGATAGGGATTGAATTGGATATGTAGATTACTTTGGGTAGTATTGACATATTAACAATATTTTTTCTTCCAATCCATGAGCATGGAATATTTTTTCCATTTTTTTGTGCCTTCTTCAATTTCTTTCATAAGCTTTCTATAGTTTTCTGTGTATAGATTTTTCACCTCTTTGGTTAGATTTATTCCTAGGGATTTTATGGGTTTTGGTGCAACTGTAAATGAGATCGATTACTTGAATTCTCTTTTTGTTGCTTCCTTATTAGTATAAAGAAATGCAACCAATTTCTGTGCTTTGATTTTATATCCCACCACTTTGCTGAATTCATGAGGCAGTTCTAGCAGTTTTGTGGTGGAATATTTTGGGTTTTCCACCTAAAGTATCATGTCATCTGTGAAGAATGAAAGTTTTACCTCCTCTTGGAAGATTTGGATGCCTTTTATTTTTTATTGTTGTCTGATTGCTGAGGCTAAGACTTCCAATACTATGTTCAATAACAGGGGCAAGAGTGGACATCCCTGTCTCACTTCTGACCTTAGGGGAAAAGTTCTCACTTTCTTCCTATTGAGGATGATATTAGCATTGGGTCTTTTATGATCTTGAGGTATGATCCTTCTATCCCTACTTTCTTAAGGGTTTTTATCAAGCAAGGATGCAATATTTTCTCAAATGCTTACTCTGCATCTATTGAGAGCATCATGTGGTTCTTGTCCTTTCTTTTATTGATGTGATGAATCACATTTATTGTTTTGTAGATATTGAGCAAGCCCTGTATCTAAGGAATAAATCCCATTTGGGTGTGGTGAATAATTTTTTAATGTATTGTTGGATCTAGTTGTCTAATATCTTATTGAGGATTTTCACATCCATGTTCTTCAGGGAAATTGGTCTATAGTTCTCGTTTTTAGTGGGGTCTCTGTCTGGTTTTGGAGCCAAGGTAATGCTGTCTTCATAGGAAGTTTTCCTTCCATTTCTGTTTTTTGGAATAGCTTCAAGAGAATAGGTGTTAACTCTACCTTAAATGTTTGGTAGAATTACCCTGGAAAGCACCTGGCCCTGGGCTCTTGTTTTTTTAGGGAGAGTTTTGATTACTAATTCGATTTCTTTACTGGTTATGGGTCTGTTAAAATTTTCTATTTCTTCCTGTTTCAGTTTCTGCAGTTTATTTGTTTATAGGAATTTGTCCATTTCTTCCAGATTGCCCATTTTATTGGCATATGATTGCTCATAATGTTCTGTTATTATTGCTTTTATTTCTGCTGTGTTGGTTGTGATCTCTCCTCTTTCATTCTTGATTTTATTTATTTGGATCCTTTCCTTTTTCTTCTTGATCAAACTGCCTATTGGTTTATCAATTTTGTTAATATTTTCAAAGAACTAGCTTCTGGTTTCATTGACCTGTTCTACTGGGTTTTTTGTTTGGTTGGTTGGTTGTTTCAATCGCATTGATTTCTGCTCTATTCCTTATTATTTCCTCTCTCCTGCTAATTTTGGATTTTATTTGCTGTTCTTTTCCAGCTCTTTAAGGTGGAAGGTTAGGTTCTGTATCTGAGATCTTTCTTCCTTCTTAGGAAGGCCTGCGATTACTATATACTTCCCTCTTATGACCACATTTGCTGCATCCCAGCGGTTTTGGGTTGTGGTGTTATCATTTTCATTGGCTTCCATGTCCTTTTTAATTTCCTCTTTAACTTCTTGGTTACTCCATTCTTTCTTTAGTAGGGTGTTCTTTAGTCTCCAAGTATTTGTTACCTTTACAAATTTTTACTTCTGGTTGATTTCGAGTTTCATAGCATTGTGGTCTGAAAATATGCATGGTATGATCTCAATCTTTTTGTACTTGTTGAGGGCTGATTTGTGTCCCAGTATGTGGTCTATTCTGGAGACCGTTCCACGTGCACTGTTGAAGAATGTATATTCCACTGCTTTAGGATGGAATGTTCTGAATATATCTGTTAAGTTCATCTGGTCCAGTGTGTCATTGAAAGCCATTGTTTCCTTCTTGATTTTCTGCTTAGATGATCTGTCCATTGATGCAAATGGGGTGTTAA
The DNA here is from genome assembly GCF_018350175.1 of Felis catus. Classification (NCBI taxonomy): domain Eukaryota; kingdom Metazoa; phylum Chordata; class Mammalia; order Carnivora; family Felidae; genus Felis; species Felis catus. Next base: position 48,041,349 of record NC_058386.1, on the reverse strand, counting down.
TGTCCCCTACTATTATTGTATTATTATCAATGAGTTTCTTTATGTTTGTGATTAATTGGTTTATGTATTTGGCTATTTCCAGTTGGAGGCATAAATATTTGCAATTATTAGATATTCTTGTTGGATAGGCTATATTATGATATAGTGTCCTTCTTCATCTCTGATTTTCTGATTACATGATCTGTCCATTGTTGTAAGTTGAAGTCACCTACTATTATGGCATTATTATCAAGAGTTCTCTATGTTTGTGATTAATTGATTTATATATTTAGGTGCTCTCACATTTGGAGCATAAATGTTTGCAATTTCTTCTTGGTGGATAGATGGATCTTCTTGGTGGATAGACCCCTTCATTATGATATAATGCCCTTCTTCACCTCTTGTTACAGTCTTTATTTTAAAGTCTAGATTGTCTGATACAAGTATGGCTACTCCAGCTTTTTTTGTTGACCATTAACATGATAGATGGTTCTCCATCCCCTCATTTTCAATCTGAAGGTGACTTTAGGTCTGAAGTGGGTCTCTTGTAAACAATATATAGATAGATCTTGTTTTCTTATCAATTCTGTTACCCTATGTCTTTTGATTGGAGCATTTAGTCAATTGACATTTAGAGTGAGTAATGAAAGATATGAACTTTTTGCCATTATGATGCTTGTAGAGTTGGAGTTTCTGGTGGTGTTCTCCGGTACTTTCTAGTCGTTGTTGCTTTTGGTAATTTTTTTCATCCTTTCTCCCCTCAGAGAGTCCCCCTTAAAATTTCTTGCAGGGATGGTTTAGTGGTCACAAACTTCTTTAATTTTTTTTTCTTTGGGAAACTTTTAATTTCTCCTTCTATTTTGAATCACAGCCTTGCTGGATAAAGAATTCTTGCCTGCATATTTTTCTGATTCAGCACATTGAATATATCCTGCCACTCCTTTCTGGCCTGCCAAGTTTCTGTGAACAGGCCTGCTGCAAACTTGATCTGTCTTCCCTTGGAGGTTAAGGACATTTTTTTCCCTTGCTGCTTTCATGATTCTCTCCTTCCCTGAGTATTTTGTGAATTTGACTATGATATGCCTTGTTGATGATCAGTTTTTGTTGAATCTTATGGGAGTCCTCTGTGCTTGCTGGATTTTGATGTCTGTGTCTTGCCCAAGTTAGGAAAGTTTTCCACTCTGATTTGCTTAATTAACCCTTCTACCCCTTTTTCTCCCTCTTCATCTTCTGGGACTCCTGATTCTGATGTTCCTTTTTAATGAGTCACTGAGTTCTCTAATTCTTAAATCGTGCTTTTTTGCTTTAGTCTCCCTCTTTTTTTCTGCTTCATTATTCTCCATAAGTTTGTCCTCTATACCACTGATTCACTGCTCTGCCTCATCCATCTTTGCTGCTGTGGCATCCATTCGATATTGCAGCTCATTTGTAGCACTTTTTATTGCATCCTGACTAGCTTTCATTTCTTTTATCTCCACAGAAAGGGATTCTAATCTATTTTCAACCTAGTTAGTATTCTTATTATCATGATTCTAAATTCTGGTTCAGACATCTTGCTTATATCTGTGTTGATTATGTGCCTGGCTGTCATTTCTTCCTGCTCTTTCTTTTGGGGTGAATTCCTTTGTTTCATCATATTAAAGGAAGAAAAGGAATTAGTAAGGTAAAACATTAAAAACACCCACAGACACACAAAATCAAATAAATGATGCTAGATCCTAGGTGTCTTTGGTCTGGTTATTGAAAGGAGCTTGACAGATTTGAGGAAAAAAGGAGGGGAAAAGAAATAAAAAGGAAATCAAGACAAAAAGGAAAATGTTTGAAAATTTGAGAAAATGAATACAGTGAAATAGAACAAAATGAAATGATGGAAGTAAAATAGAATATGAAAAATTTACTTTTTCAGGTGTGGAGTTTGGTGAGCTCTTTATAGATTTTGGATACCATCAACTGATGAATGGATAAAGAAATTGTGGTTTATATACACAATGGAATACTACGTGGCAATGAGAAAAAATGAAATATGGCCTTTTGTAGCAACGTGGATGGAACTGGAGAGTGTGATGCTAAGTGAAATAAGCCATACAGACAAAGACAGATACCATATGGTTTCACTCTTATGTGGATCCTGAGAAACTTAACAGGAACCCATGGGGGAGGGGAAGGAAAAAAAAAAGAGGTTAGAGTGGGAGAGAGCCAAAGCATAAGAGACTGTTAAAAACTGAGAACAAACTGAGGGTTGATGGGGGGTGGGAGGGAGGAGAGGGTGGGTGATGGGTATTGAGGAGGGCACCTTTTGGGATGAGCACTGGGTGTTGTATGGAAACCAATTTGACAATAAATTTCATATATAAAATTAAAAAAATATATGAAAAATTTACAAAAAAGTAAAAAATATGGTAGAAAAAATAAAGAAAATATTTTTAATAAAAATTGAAAATAAAAATATTTTTTTCTTTTTCTGTATTCAAGAAAAAGAAAAGAAAAAAAAGAAAGAAAAAAAGAAAATTGAATAGATGGCCAGCACACAGACTGAAATATGATTGAAATTACATCGGTTTCCCCTAGAAGTCAAACTATGAAGCACTTTATAGTTCATAAACTAAGCAGGCAGAGAGATTTGTGGTCGTCCTGAAGAGTGAGGTTGGCCTAGCTGGGCGGGGCTTAGTGTAATGGCTCCAGTCTCTACTAGATGGCGCTGCTTAGCTTAGTGGGGTGGATTGATGTGGAGCTCATAGGTGTTAATGTGCATGCGCGGGATGGGTAAAAATGGTGTCACCCATCTACCCAGTCTCTAGTATCACACTCTGTGCTCTCTTCTACCAACAATTGTGCACCCATCCTTTGTCTCCCACTTCCATCTTCTCCCCACTTCTACACTGTCTGTGACCAAGTCATGAGGTTGCCAGCCAGCACCTCCCTCCTAAGTTCTATCTCAGATGCGGCTATGTTTCCCGACCCCTCACTTCTAAGGGACTTGTGGCTTTGACCCGCTCAGATCCTCTGGAGGAGGGTCTCACAGAGCAATAGCTGGGTGCCGGTCACACCCAGGAATGTTCACAGGACCATGCTGCTGCCAATCCCCAGAGACCACAGCTGGGTGCCAGCCCACCCCAAAAAAAGTTCACACGATCGTGTAGCAGCAGTGTTTCAGGGATTATGGGAAATCATGATACACATCTGGCACCAGCCTTCACCCTTATGACCTTGTTCCAGCACCAGCGAATGTGGTTGTTCTCTGGGGTCTGCTGGGACCAGGTGGCAGCACAGCCTCTACCAAATGTCCTTCCAGCAGTGTAACTGCTTTTCCCTGTGTGCCCTGAGGACTTCCCAGACCCCACTCTGCTCCTCGGGATTTGCCTTTCCCACCAGAGCACCACCAGGTCACTGAGCTGCAGAGTTTCAGACTCTGCACTCCCCCTGTTTATAGTCTTAATGGAATTTAAGCCCTTTCCTTTCTCCTTTACCCCTTTTTAGTTCAGTCCCTGTGACTGATTCTACTTTTCCACTTTCTCTCCGGCTGCTTTTGAAGGGGTGCTTTTCCTGTATTCTCCTCCCATCTCCATCCTCTCTGCAAGCAGAAACAGCTCCCTGACCTCTGCACCTTCTCTCTTCCCCAGTTCACCTTTCTGTGTCATGTACCTGCTGAGTTCTGTGGTGCAGGTTGTGCAGATTGTTGCATTAATCATTAAATCAGTTTTCTAGGTGTGCAGGATGGTTTAGTGTTGATCTGGCTGTATTTCATGGATGCAAGATGCAAAAAAAAAAAAACAAAAAACAAAAAACAAAAAAAACTTCCATGCTTTTCCTCCATCTTGGCTCCTGCCTCTTTGCTGTTAATGTTCTTATGAAAGTGTGGTAGAGATAAACACTGAAGAGACTTTCTATATGTGCTATCATCTAATTATTGTTGCTATACCAGCTATTATTATTACATAATTGTTACTTCACTAGATTGTCATCATGAGGCTGTGGTTGATTACTAACTTGAAATATTATCTCTAAAAAATTATTTTAATGGTTGGTAAGATGACACCTTTAGCCCCAAGTCCCCTCTCAGTGAGTAATCAGATTGCAGCCTTTGACATTGCAATTGTTGCAGACACCCTACATTTGAGCAGGCATTCTCCCACACCATCTGCTTATAGAGTTGTAGATGTTTTGTTTATGGTACTCCTAAGAATGGCTGAGTCTATTCATTTTTATAATTCCATTTCTCTTCAACTTTCTTCTCATCCTTGGGAGACAACACTGATCCCATAGACCATTGATTTCAAACTCTTTTTTAAAGTGAAAGAAACTCCTTTCTTATACACAAAAATTGTGATAAATAAGAGAAAAAAGGAGTTACTGTACTGAGAACACAACTTCTTTAACCAAACCCTTCCCTAGATCCCCCTCACTATGCCACCCACGAACTAAGCCTGAATCTTCTTAAAATTGAGGAAGCAGCAGGCCCAGAGAAACAAAGTGAGTCAGAGAGTAAAATGAGTAAGGCTGGTAGAGCTGGAACTAGAAGGGAAATTCTCTTGAGCAGTGCCCCAAGGACTTGCACCAGAATGCTACAGAAAGAAAAAAAAGTGAAGAACTGCATGCCCAAACAACATCTTTATAGTAAGAAGCTGTCAGTATAAATTAATTCAGACAATTTGTGCACAGTGCTGCTAAAAGGAAACATGTTTTTTTAAGAAAATATGTGGTTTTTTTTTCAGACATATGAGCATGCCAAAGGAAGTTAGAAGTATTAGCTGGACTCAGGAAGACAAAGACCAGTACAATCAGATCAGACTTCCCCTCATACACACTTACTGTCCAATTGTCACCAGCTAGACCCCAAGATCTGACTGACACTGCCCTCCTGCTTGTACTTACTAACCTTTGTATTACCTTTTCATTAAGCTTTTCTTTCTGGTTTACCAACTTACCTCTTAAATGAAACCTGAAACCACCCCTCAGGTAATGGCAACTGCCCTGACAAGACCTACTGAGCTAACCTGCTGCCACTCCCTCCCCCCACAGATACTCACACCTGTTCAGATGGACCATGGAGTGACCTCTGGAATGACCTGCCATTACCTTTACCTCATTTTACACTAAAATCTCCACCCAAGGAAGAGCCTATCCTCATCTATGTAACATACAATGTAGATCTAGGCACTTTTCCTTAAGTGGCATGTGCAACCTTATGCCTGCCTCTACATGAAATGACAAGTCTTTTCCATCTAAATATTCATACTAACCCTAATCATAAGGAACCCATTCACACTCTCTCAGGGAGTCACAGCCTCAAAAGCCATTTCTCATGATTTCCTTATTTGCTGTAAATAAAAGTTTTCTTCGTGCAACAACTCAACCTGGTGCAGTTGCTGACTCACCAAGGAGCGAACTCAGGTTAGTTCAGCTACAGAATGGCTGTTCCTAATTCCAATAGCTGTTGGTAAGTGGGCCCCTACATTCATATTTAGAACCAGAGAATACACTACTACTGGCCAAAGTCTCCCTGACGCCACTGGCAGAAGAAGTCAAAAGGAGATGACCATAAGGACTAGAGATGGAAGGGTATAGGCCAATTGGCCCTGAAGAACCATCCCGGCCATGTCAGCCTTCCCTAATCCTGTTCCAGGAGCCAGGAAAAAAACTCAAACAGCAGCAGGATGTCCAGGTGCCTAGGAAAAAAACGCAAACCTTGGGGACGTGGGTAAGTTCTGATTGGTGGGTTCTGGGCCAGCTAGTGGGAACTGGGTGAGGTCTGTGCCAGTCCCCTTTGCCCGGTCCGTTGGAGGTTTCCAGACCTGTCCAAGAACCTGGACCGGTGATATCCAGGTCCTGTCACTTGACTGCCCAGCTGCCTCTATTGCCCCACGGGCCGCACCTGTACAGATCTCCTGCCCACCCCAGCCTGTGAACACACGAATCCCATGGCACTCTTGCTGTCCTCCTCTCAGCTCTCCCTCCTCTGCTTCCTCCCAACCACCTCACTGCTCAAGAAGATGACCCAGCTACCCCTGGCCCTCTCCATCCTCAAGGACATTCTCTTTCTCCCCAACCCAAGCATCCCAGTGCCACAGACATGACCTGGGTATCCCGAAACCTATGCTCCTCCATGATGTCCATTTCTATCATTCCTCATTCATCTCTCTCATCACCCCCAACACCATGCCCTGGTCATAGAGAGTTCCCCCTCTCTAATGCCTCTGTACTGACAGCCTTTCTCACCTTGCATTAAGCCCCTCCTCACACAGCTTACCCAGGGCTATAAACTCTACCTCAAACACACCTCTTATGCTACTTTCTCCTTCCTCTCTACTCTCCTGGAAATACCACCAAATGGACACACTCTTTGCACCCTCCACACTTGTATTTCCTCTCTCTCTTCTTCCTACAGTAGCCTTCCACAAGGACCATCACCCACTCTCTTCATGATATTCAATGATAATTCATTGAGAAAAGACCAGTAATCTCACCACTTTCCAACCCTGGATCTGTAGTCTTGTATATTTGTATTCTTTGCTGCCCCTCTGGAGTAGGTGACCAGATCCCATTTGAGGTCAGGACCTTCATTTGAATCCCATATCCTTCCCCTTTCTCAAACAGTAGTCTTTTGCAATGATCATTCCTTTTTCCAGAATCATCGCATTTCTTATTTCTTTTGGATCATCCCATCATCTACAAAGTGGGCAGGAGAATGGCTGGAGTTTAGGAATTTGACTTTTTGTTTCCTGCTGTGCTATAGGTGAGATACCAGGGAACTTCATTCCCTGAAGGTGAAATGTGGAAATTGGCTGAGTCTAGAGCCAGAGGTTCTACCCTGAAGGAGACCTAACCTGGATAGGGGCTTAGATGACTGCAGCTGAGGTTGTGTAGTGCACAGCTCTGCCCAAGGGTGGGGTGGAGGATGAGAACCAGATTCAGAGAGGTCTACAGATGCCAACAGAGGTGAGCTGAAGCTGAGTCAACCAGGGAGCACCAGCTCCCAATCAAGAGGAGAAAGATAAAAGTGCAAGTATCACCCACCACACACATGGGTGGTGCAGGTCAGCATCACCAACTGGATCTCAGAAACAAAAGTTATCCTCTCCTCAGAGGATACTGTGAGCAGCATAAGAATTTCATAGACCCCTCCCCCTTCCCACATCACCCAGGAGACTTAAAAAACCATACATACCCCTTCCCCATCTTGGAAAGAAGTAGGGAGGCAGGGTGGAATCTGAGCATTTTCACCAAAAAATACTGCATATTTACTCAAATGAACCATTCACATTATAGTGAGAACAAAAGACCCCAATAATTAGAAAGCAAGATGGAAGAGAAGCTAAAATTTTAACCCAGACAAATGACCATGAGGAGCAAAATCAGTCAACACAACCTGAGGTGACAAGCCTGCACGAAATTCAGCAAAATTCCCAAAAGACCCCTGCAACACATCCTGCCATGTTCTTCAGCAGCTGTTACATCCTGAACTACTACAGGAAATAGTGAGTTGTATCCTGCTTGTCACTCTGCTCCCAAAGTTTGCAATTTGGGACCTGAGTCTGACCAAACTTGATAAAGGGCACAGAACTTGTGTGGTTTTTTTGCCTATGTAACCTTCCCCTTTGGAGCATACTGTCCATTTGTAACTGAAGCCTGCCTCTCCCCAGTTTGCAAACTGCATGGCAATAAAGCTTTTCCTTGCTTCTGACTAAATCGTTGCATTGCAAGATTTTTTGTTGTTGTTGAAAATAGCATCTATCTACATATGTAAGACTAGACATAAATTCAGTGGGTTGTTGTTGTTGTTGTTGTTTTCCTCTTAGTGTCAAGTCCAGAGCATGGGCACTCATGATAAAGATCGCATCAGCCAGAGAGAATAAATTAACCAACATTACCTTGTGGTCTGAGGAGCACTAGTGAATCTGTGATCTCAGCTCACCATCCCCACTAGCTCCTCTTCTGTCCACTCTCCAATCAATCCATATTAGAGGAGATTGGGGCATCCTTGCCTTGCCCTCTCCCTTAACTAATGCAATGTTTCACATCCAATAAATGGACCTCCAAAGCAGAGCACAGAAGGAATATCAGGCCAGACACACCCACAGAGTGGAGTAACTCATAAGAGCTGTCACTGAGGTGAGCAGGTCCTTCTCATGTCTGTCATTGCCCCCCACAAGTGATGCCAGGCTCTATTCTCCTTTAATAGCACAGACCCATTTTCCAGGGCATGAGCCATAGAGCTTGGCTTCAGAAAATGGTGTGGCATCCTGTACTTCTGGAGAAAATTGTAGAAACACATTAGAGCTACTCTGCTTTCATAGCCTTCATAACCTCCTGGGACTTCAGTGCTTTACAGGATGCTTTCTTTGGGTTGTAGTCCCTCCCCCAGTCCCTTCTGAGGACATCCCAAGATCACGCTTCTCTCCTTGCGTCCTCTACCATACATATAGCCAAACACTTTCCCATTCTCAGGTGAGATCCTAGAAGGTAGGGAGAGGGAGAGAGAAGGGCCTATGTGCTGGGAGGGGGTGGGGGATTATGTTGTCTTGGCAACATTCTTCTGTCTGTCCTCACTGGATCACTCAGCCTCAGGCATCAGCCCAGCTGAAGGTCCAGGATAGATGAGAAAGCACTTCTCTCCATGTTGCTCTCTTTCTGTGACCAGAGTTTGAGATAACAAAAAAATGGTTACTAGGGAAACTGAAGCTTCATCCATCTGACCCAAGCATAGAAGAAACAAAGGAGTGGAAACTAAGACACTAAGTGTATGGTGGGAGGCCACCCACAGACATGGAATCGTCACTCAATAAAGGTGCTTGTCCCAAGGGTCCTGTGCATGCACAGATATTTGCACAGGTGGGTACTCAGGAGCACACCTTTCAGCCCAGAGCAGCACAGTTACTGTAGCATAAAGTACTTAAGTGGGAGACAGAGGATGAGGCAATGAGGCAGAAATGTAGGCAGAAGCCAGATCATGAAAGACAGGGAGACACCATTTCTTTTGAAATTACTACCTACCATTTATCACAAGGCTTTTAAAAAAATAGACTGTATTTCATTCAGTGGTTTTAGGTTTACAGGAAAAAAAATAAGTGGGAAATACAGATGGTTCCATATCTCCCCTCCCCCACATCCAGTTTCCCCAATTAGTCGCATCTTGCATTAGTGTGGCACATGTGTTACAATTGATGAACCAATATTGATACCTTATTATTAGCTAAGGTGTACAGTTTACATTTAGTTTCACTCTGAGTTGTACAGTCTGAGTTTTGACAAGTATATAATGACACATATCCACCATTAAAGTATCATACAGAATAGTTTCACTGCCCTAAAAATCTACTGGGGTCCTCCTATTCATCCTGCCCTCTTTCTTCCTGAAACCCTGGCAACCACTGATCTTTTCATAGTCTCCATAAGTTTGCCTTTCGAGAATGTCATATAGTTGGATTAATATGGTATATAATTGGGGCGCCTGGGTGGCGCAGTCAGTTAAGCGTCCGACTTCAGCCAGGTCACGATCTCGCGGTCTGTGAGTTCGAGCCCCGCGTCGGGCTCTGGGCTGATGGCTCAGAGCCTGGAGCCTGTTTCCCATTCTGTGTCTCCCTCTCTCTCTGCCCCTCCCCCGTTCATGCTCTGTCTCTCTCTGTCCCAAAAATAAACGTTGAAAAAAATATATGGTATATAATCTCTTCAGATTAGTATCTTTTACTAGCAATATGCACTTATAGTTCGACTATGTATTTGTGTGTCTTGATGCTCATTTCTGTTTATCACAGAATAATATATCACTGTATGAATGTACCACAGTTTCTTTATTTTTTCACCTAATGAAGGACATCTTGGTTGCCTTCAAGTTTTTGAAATTATGGATACCACAAGATAAATATTCATGGGCCTATTTTTGTGTAGGCAAAATTTTCAGCTCATTTGGGTAAATACAGAGGAGCATAATTTCTGGATTGTATGGCAAGAGTATGTTTAATTTTGTATGAAAGTGCCAAACTGTCTTCCAAAGTGGCTTTAACCATTTTGCATTGCCACTAGCAATGGATGAGAGTTCATTTGCCCATTTTCAACCAGCTTTGATACATTCAGTGTTTCAGAGTTTCACCATTCTAATAAGGTGTGCAGTAGTATCTCATTGTTTCTTAATTTGCAATTCCCTAGTGACACATGATATTGAGCACCATTTCACAGGCTTATTTGCCATGTGTACATTCCCTTTGGTGAGGTGTCTATTTAGACCTTTTGCCCATTTTTAAATTGGGTTGTTTATTTTGCCATTGCTGAGGTTTAAGTGTTGTTTCCATATTTCAGATAACAGTCTTTTATCACATTTTTTAAATGAATATTTTCTCCCAGTCTGTGGCTTGTCATTTCATTCTCTGAATAGTGTCTTTCACAGAGAAGAAGTTTTTAATTTTCAGTGAAGTCCAATTTAGCAATTTTTTTTTCATGGATCATGCTTTTGGTATTGTTTTTAAAACATCATTGCCTAAATTTGCCTAAAATATGTTACCTAAATTTTCTCCTATGTTGTCTTCTAAGAGTTTCATAGATTTGCATTTTTCATTTAAGTTGGTGATCCATTTACAGTTAATTCTTGTGAAAGGTGTAAAGCCTGTGTCTAGATTTTTTTCTTTATGCATGTGAATGCCCACCAAGACTTATGTTGACATTTGTGTTTAGTGTCTTATGTACATTTATTTAGGGGAAACTCCACACTAAACTAACTTCTTCTAAAAGAAGGTACAGCCATATTCCTAGCAACTTATGGGGGGGGAAAGCAGACATATTCTCTCTTCAGATAAAGCAGGCTGGGAATTTACCTAGTGTAAATCAAATGAGCAAATAGATGGGGAGATGGTTGTATAATACAGTGAAAGACTTAACTTACACACTGAAAAAAATATGATTCCCAAATTGTACTTTTTTAACAGGATTTAGACGTTGCACTTCCTGCTCCAGGATGCATTTGAGTTCAACAGCACTACTCGTGTGGATATGTGCCTATTAGGTCATTTGGTTCTAGGTCCTTTATAGTTATTTGCTTCTGGTAAGTGGGAGGAACCCCAGTGATTTATCATCTGAAAAGATGTGGAAAAGCCTGGTTCCATCTGAGATCTTTTGTTTATAAGTTAAAGATAAGTATGTCACACACACACACACACACACACACACACACACACACTCAAACGAGGCCATTGGGCTTAGAAGAGACATAGAGGATTGGAATTTCAAATTTGGGGAAAAGGTCCTTTGACCTGCATCATAGGATGATGCTGAAGCTTTTTAATGGGACGTGGACTGCAGTTTAGTTCTCAGCCTCTATAGGATCTCAAAGCATATTTTGGGGGGGGATAGATATATGGTTGGAGCCATGATATCATGCATGCATAGGTAGATAGCTAGACATTTTAATTCCTAGTTTCTCTGATGAGGTCACAAGGGGGCTTTCCAGCCCAAGTTAACTTACATGTTTTATAATTGCTTTTAGGATGAAAATAATAATCATTATTAGAAAATGAATAGAAGATAGATCTGAAGATTAAATCAGAAAGGATAATGACTCCTTGCCAAACTGTCCATGAGAAGAATATATGAACGGGGCTGAGTACCCATCTGAGGAATCTACAGATACCAGTGAGTCAATATAATCCATTGTGCATCATGAAAAGTATAGATATACAACTATAAGCCAATGTACATGCACATGCTCTAATTCTTATGCAGCCAGTGTGAGAATGCTCTTTATATAATCCCACAAGGAAGCATCCAGGCACAAGGACTGGAATTTGAAGTATCTCAACTAAGGGCAGGAGCAGCAATATGCCTGTCTTCACCACTGTGTGGAGAAACCTCTGGATCCCACTGCAGGGACAATGTGCCACCTGACTACCTCTGAAAGCCCTTCTGCCCTATGACTGGTTTTAGGTGTGGTTTAGCTACTCACTCAGATTAAATCTTTTTCCCATGTTTCAGTCATTGCTCATAAATTTTGACCTTCAGGGAAATCCTCCTTATGTTTTAGGACACACTAATTAAAATAATCCATTAACCATTTTAGTATAACTTCACATAGAACGAAGAATCCGACTATGAATTCAGACCACTAACTTGATGTAACTTACAACTGAATTTATCGTCCATAAAATTCACTGAGGAAGTTCTGCTTCTGGCCACCATGGAGTGAACCCACTACTGCCTATCTCTTCTACCGATTACAGCTAAAGACTCTAGAAAACATACACAGAGCATGTACCTGAGGAATCAGAAAATTGGTCAAAAATAGATGGATTGTAATAAAGGATCAAAACATGGAACCCATCCAAATTTATATCTGAGGACCATTCTCTTCTCTGAAACCCAGACTTGTCTAACCTATGTGACTTCCCTGTTTGAACTCTTAGGTTTGTTGTATTTTTTCCCCGAGTGTCCATCAGCAAGTTCTCTTGATTGTATCTTGAAAATATATCCTGAATAAAACTGCCTGATCTATTGCTACCATGTTAATATCCAATGTCACTCATCGTCTCTTGCCTTAATTACTGTAATATCTTAGTTTTCTTTCTTTATTCAACTCTCATCCTCCTAAACTATATTGTCCACAAGCTAGCTATCATGATTTTTAAGCATGTTGAACAAATTATGTCAGGACCTATTAAATTAAAATGGGACTTTGCATTTTAATTTGAATGAAATCCACTCTCCTTTGCATGGCCTGCAAAACCCTACACTATCTGCCTTCTGCCTACCTCTACACCTTCTCCCTTCATTTAGCACAATCTATCCACACTTATCTTTTTCTGTTCCTTGATTATTCTGGGTTTGTTTCCTTTATGGGGATTTTTTATGTTTTGTTTTCTCTGATGTTCTATTTTTTATATTGCTGCTTTCAAATTTTCCATTTGTCTTTAGTTTTTAAGTTGTAATTCTCTTTATGTTTCTCCTGCTTGGAGTTTATTTAGTTTCTTTCATCTGTAAGTTAATCCTTTTACCATAATTTATAATTTTTTGCCTTTTTTTCAAAAACTTTGTCTGCCCCTTCTTTTTCTCCTGTCCTTCTTTTATTACAATGACACATAAATTGGGATGCTTGATGCACAAACCTCTGAAGCTTCATTCACATACATTCACTCTTATCTCTGCTCTTTCTTTCTTTCTTTCTTTAATTTATTTAAACTTTAGTTGGCGCTAAACATACAGTGCACTATTGGTTTTAGGAGTAGAATTCAGTGATTCATCATTTACATACAACACCCAGTGCTGATCACAACAAATGTCCTCCTTAATAACCATCATCAATCTAGCCCATCTCCCACCCACCTCCTTCCATCAACCTTTAGTTTGTTCTCTGTCCTTAAGAGTTTCTGGTCATTTGTTTTCCTCTCCTCTCCCCCGCTTTCCCATATGTTCATCTGTTTTGTCAGTACACCCTGTGCCACAGCTCTTCTGCATTTTTTCTTTTAGCATGCAGCTGGGATTCAAAATTTGAAATCTTAAAGGACCTAGTACCATGCAGACTCACCCTCCTCCTCCAGAGTAGAACCTCTCTCTGCTGTGTCTGATGTCCTTTTTCCCAGAAAAACAGTTCCACATCTGCACAGTGCACAGTAGCTATGATGTAGCACCACAAAAAGCGCAAGCAGGTTATCTGCTCTCTGCTTGCACCTCTGTCCCCTGCCAATGAAAGACTTTTTTCTGGTGTTGGCGGGGCTTTTTGTCCTTGGAGAGTCAATATACCCTCTTCCAAATGTACTCCAGGAAGGGTAGTATGACCCAGCAGATCTCTACACCATGACAAGCAGTCTGGGTCAACACCATCTTTTACCCCAGGAGTGCATGTCACAGCTCTGCTCTGGAGAAAGTTGCACACTTCCAAAATCTCAGTTTGAGCTCCATATGCTGTTTGCAAAAAAAACAAAAACAAAAACAAAAACAAAAACAAAAAACAAAAAACAAAACCCTGCAACACTCAGTACCTCTTGCTCCCCAGTCCATGGTCCTGAGAGGTTTCCTCTTGTGTGACCCCATTGCTGCACTCTGTCAACCCCTCTCTCTTTCTCTCCCTTTGTCTCCCCATGGAAAGGGTTCTGTCCCCCACCTTGGTCCTGCCATTTTTCTCTCCTTCAATTCACTTCCATGTACCTTGTACCAACCATGCGGTCTCCCTCTAACCATAGAGATCCTTCTGTCAGTCCTCAGATTGATTTCCTGGGTGTTCCAAGTGACCTGACCTCAATACAGCTGTGATTGAGGAACAAGGAAAGTCCAGGGTCCCCCTACTTCTCTTCCATCTTAACTCCTATATCTGTTCTTTAGATTGAATAATTTCTGTTGTTCTGTCTTCATGTTTTCCAATTGTTTCTTTTGCTATCTCAGTTATGCTCTTGAGTAAATTTAGTGATTTTTTTTTTCTAAATTTCGGTTGTTACACTATTCAGCTCTAGAATTTCCATTTTTTTCCTTTCAGAGTTCTTATTTCTTGGCTAATATTCCCTATTTTTGACCTAAGTCCACTCTATTTTTCCTTTAACTTTTAAATATTTATTTCTTAAATTCTTTTGACTTATCTATAATAGTTGCATTAAAGTCTATCTGCTAAATTAATATCTAGTTTCACATAGGTGCAGATTCTACTAACTCATTTATTTTCTTGAGAATGGGTTATGCTTTCCATTTTTCCCCCTATGTAGTAAATTGGGATTGAAAGATGAGCCTTATAGATGACACATTGTAGTGATTTTAATTTTGTTTTGTTTTTTCTTAATGTTGCTAACTTCATCTTTTTTTTTAAATTATTAGTTGATAATTATTGTGACCTCAATTAGACTCAGCTGCTAAAACTGTCTCCCACATGGTGTGTAGGCAATAGTGTCTCTGCTCAGCATTTTTCCCTTTCCTTCCCCCCCCCCTTTTTTTTCTTTTGCTGGGAACCTTGGCAGTCTTCCTTTCACTTATAGAGTTGCTTTGCATTCAGACAATGATTTGGGTAGAGTTTTTGTTCAGACACCTCAATTCTAAGGTTGCCAAATAAACTACAAGATGCCTTTTGAATTTCAGGTAAATGATGAATACTATTTTTAGTATATTTAAAATTCAAATGTAACTGAGCATTTTCTGTTTTTATTTGCTAAATCTTGCAACCTTACTCAAGCCAGTAAGGCCACCTCTCTCTGCCACCCAAGGTGCATGTGGGTTGAGGAATGCATTCAAAGGTACAGCAACATCCATCAACATCCATCATAAGTAATCCCACACTTCCAACTTTTGCCTGACTCCCTGTGTCTTCCCCATGCATGCAGTTTAGCAGTCAGACCATGAACAGTGGAGAATATAATATCTCAACCCTTTTATGACTCCCCACTTCCAAACTCTCCGTACAAAGTCCCTAATTGGTCTGTCAACATTACCAGATTGAGTCCACCACCTCCACACAGTAAAGGAGTTGATTTTTACTGTCTGAGCTGGAGAGTGGAGATGGGTACACCCCCAGGTAGAAAGGCCACAAACTTTTCTTCTTCCCAACATAGCAGGAGTTTTTCATAAAGAAAAACTTTTCAGGGTTTCTATTGTTTGTCAGTGTCATAAAATAGTTGTTTTTCAATATTTTTGTCCAGGTTTTTACTTGTGTTCTGTGAAAAGTGAATTGCCCAAACTCTTCATACCACTGTTACTGGAAAGAGAATCCCCACGGGGTCAAATTTTTAAAGACAAATAGCCCAAATAAGTGAGTCAAGAGGTGCTATTTAAGTACCTACAATGAGGTTTCCACTTAATTGGATGTCAGAAGTACGCATGAGTGATGCAGTGTGGTCACTGACTTTAATAATTCTATGGTTGAGCTGGGAAGTCAGTTTGCAATGACACTATGCATTGCTGAAAGTAAGCACAGTTTGAGCAGAAAAATTTTGTGGATTTCTTATGAGTGAAAGTGGTTCTAAAGCCTGATATATGCAGCCTTAAGCCATTCTGGGTACTGAAAACTGATTTTCTTGGTGTGAGGTGGTAAAGGAAATAAGTCCAAGTTATACACATGTAACATATTAACCACTCAATACAATAGCCTATTTACCACCTGGTACATACACATATAATATCTACATTAAATTTTACAGAACAAAGGGAATGTATCTTCTGTCAGAGTCATTACAAAGATAAATGAATTAATGCAGTTAGCAAACAGCAATGCCCACTGTGTTTCAAGGATATCCTGGAAGTGGGAAATGAAAGAAGAATGGATTATAGCCTTTGATATCTGGGATCTCACAATTACTTGGGGTAGATAGACATGCAAACAGAAAAGCTGTGTAAGCACAAAGAAAAGACACAGGGGGAAGGAAGCCTATGAGAAAAACACAGAATAAGTTCTGGCCAAAACATCAGGAGAAAGGCAGAGAAAGAATGTGAAAGAGCTCACTGCGACTCATCCAAGGCCACTGATCACTGAGGTCATGTTCTTGATTATGCTAGTGTAAGCTTACATACATAAGAATGACAGCTACAGTTAACTGGCTGAAAAACTAAAGTACCTCATGGTAGTGTTGTATTCAACCAACAAGTATTTATTGAAACCCGACTCTGTTAATCAGTTCTTTTGTATTTAGGTTTATGAAAGGGAAAAAGTGGAGAATACAATGGTACCAGAATATTCTGAACAAGATATGGGGATACAAACCACCACCACCAGCACTGCCCCCCAGCCCTGTTCTTATGAAAATAAATGTAAGCAGAGACTTTCTATGTTCACTCATCTTCAATATATTATATTATAGTCAATATATTATATTATGAGCAAGATGATCATATAATAATAGAGTGTTTTGAGTAAGCAGCATGTGTCATCATTACTCCTTTGCTGAGTACCAGGGTCCAGGTGCTGGGTGAGGCAGACTATGGAGACACAGGGATGATTCTTGCAGGACAACAGTGCTTGAGTAACTATCGTCTAATAAGCAGATGGCCACAGTGAAAATAATTAAAAGGCAAATGTGATAAGAGTCATAGCAGGAGTGAGCTAAGGAAACTTGGAACACAGAGAAGAACGTGTAATCCAGATATTTGGGAGCAGCCTCACAGAAGGAGTAATATTATTATTTACATTTATGCATGAGGTAATGGAGAATCAGAGAGGCTGAATCATTCATTCACCCTGCCAGTGATGAAGCCAGTTATCAACCTAAGTCTGTTTAAATGCAAAGTCCTGAGAAAATGCACTATGCATTACAAGAATCCTTCCTTCTTACTAGTATCCTCTTTTTGATTCCAATTCACCACCTCTACTTGAATTTGGTTCTGTTTTGCCTTCAAAACCTGCCTTTCTATTTCTAATTTTAAAGTTTTATTGTGATAATTGTAGATTCACATGCAGTTGTAAGAAATAATACAGATATGGGGCACCTGGGTGGCCCACTCAGTTAAGTGTCTGACTCTTGATTTCAGCTCAGGTCATGATCTCATGATTCTTGGGTTCAAGCCCTGCATTCGGCTCCATGCTGGCACTGCAGAGCCTCTCTCTCTCCCTCTCTCTCTCTCTCTCTCTCTCTCTCTCTCTCTCTCTTTCTCTCTCTGTCTCTCTGCCCCTCTCTTCAACTTGCTCTCTCGCTCTCTCAAAAAATAAACTAAAAAAAGAGAAAAAAGAATGCAGATGAGATTTTGCAAAACTATAGTATATCACTATTAAGATATTGGCATGGATGCAGTCCACTGATCTTATTCAGATTTCCCAGTCGTATTTATTTGTGGGTGGGAGTGGGTGTGGGTGTATACTTAGTGTTATACAGTTTTACCACATGTTTGGGTTTGGGTATCCAACACCATAGTAAAGACACTGAAGTGTTTTTTCATCACAAGGATCACACATATAGTCCTTTTAGAATGACACACATTTTCCCACCCTACTGTCCCTGACTCCCCTAATCTGGCAACCACTAATGCATTCTACATTTCTAAAATTCTCTCATTTCAACAATGAAATTATACAGCATATAACTCTTTGGTTTTATTTACTTTTTCCTCAGTGTAATTCTCTGAAGTTTCATTCAAGTTGTTGAGTGTATCAAGAGTTTGTTCCATTTATTAGTACCTTGTGCAATGGATGTATTGCAGGTTGTTTAACCATTCACCTGTTGAAGGACATCCGGGCTGTTTTTCTAGTTTTTGGCTATTAGAAACAATGCTGCTATGAGCATTTGTATACCGATTTTTGTGCAAATATTAATGTTTATTTATAAGGGATAAATGCCCAAGAGTAAAATATCTAGGACTTAAAGTTACTGTATATTTAGTTTTTTAAGAAACTGCCAAACTGTATTGCAGAGTGACAATGTCATTTTACACTTCCATGAAATATGCATGAGTATGAGTGCTCCAGATTTCCCACACTTTCACCAGTACTTGTATTGTTTGGTCTTGTGAGAATTCTTTATATGGTCAAAATACTAATCCTTTGTCAAATACATAGTTTGCAAACTTTTCTCCCAGTCTGTAGCTTGTCTTTTCATCATATTCACATGGGCTTTCACAGAACAAAAGTGTTTAATTTTGATGAGGTTCAACTTATCAGTTTTTCCTTTTGTGGATCATGCTTTTGGTTTCAAGCCTAAGAACTTGTTTCCTAGCCCTAGATATCAAAGATTTTTCTATGTATTTAAATTTTTTGTTATTGTCTTATGTTTTAATTTTGTCTGTAATTTTTTTTGGTTTTGTTTTTTTTTTGTTTTTTTTAATATATGAAATTTATTGTCAAATTGGTTTCCATACAACATCCAGTGCTCATCCCAAAAGATGCCCTCTTCAATGCCCATTGCCTACCCTCCCCTCCCTCCCACTCCCCATCAACCCTCAGCTTGTTCTCAGTTTTTAAGAGTCTCTTATGCTTTGACTCTCTCCCACTCTACCCTCTTTTTGTTTTCCCTTCCCCTCCCCCATGGATTTCTGTAATTTATTTTGAATTAATTTTTATATAGTGTGTGAAGTTTAAGTCAAGATTCATTTTTTGGACCTAAGGAAGTCTAATTACTCTTATACCATTTGTTGAAAGGTTATCCTTCCTCCATTGAATTAGTTCTGCACCCTTGTCAAAATTTAATTCAGCATATTTGTGTGGGTCTATTTCTGGATTCTCAACCCTAGTACACTTATGTACATGTCTATCCCTCAGCCAACACCACACTGTCTTGATTACTGTAGCTAAATAATAGGTCTTAATATTGGGTAGAATAATTCTTCCCATTTTATTCTTTTGGGGGGATTGTTGTCATTTTTAACAGTTGTGCCATATTTTATTATATGGTAACTTTTTCAATTAAGTTTTTTTTTAGATCATTGTTGAATCACATACAGTTGAAAGAAAATAATAGAGAACCCAGTTAACATTTACCCAATTTCCCCCAGTGGTAATATCTTACAAAACTATAGTGTAATGACAACCAGGATATTGACATTGATATAGGCAAGCTACAAAACATTTCCATCACAAGGATCCCTCATGTTACCCCCCCTTTTTTACAACCAGATCCACTTCATTCCCACTCTTAGCACTCTTCAACCTGGCAACCAACAATCTTTCTCACATATATTATTTTTGTGGTCTTAAGAATGGAATAATCCTGTGTGTAACCTTTTAATGTTGGCTTTTTTTCACTTAGCATAATTCTCTGGCAATTCATGAATAGGGATGCATATGTAAATAGTTCATTCCTTTTTAGCAGTGAGTAGTATTCCATGGCATGAATGCACCATATTCTGTGTAGCCATTCACCCACTGAAGGACATTTGGGTCCTTCCCAGATTTTGGCTATTTCAGATAAAGCCACTCTAAACATTCATGCACAGATTTCTGTGTGAACATAGTCTTCATTACTCAGGGATAAATGCCCAGGACTGTAATGGTACCACTTTATTCTCAATCAAAATCGTTTTAGCTATCTTTGGGCCTCTGAATTTCCATATAAATTTTTAAAGTTTATTTATTTATTTTGAGAGAGAGAGAGAGAAAGGGGCTGAGAGAGGAGAGAGAGATAATCTCAAGAGAGAGACAAACTTAGGCTTGAGATTCTCTGCTTGAGACAGTGTGCAAAGCTTCATGTAAGGCCCGAACCCAGGAATGATGAGATCATGACCTGAGCCAAAGTCAAGAGTCTCAACTTACTGACTTAGCTAAGTCAGTCTGAGCTGATTGAGAAGAGTCAATCAAAAGTCTCAATTTAGCTTAACTGACTGAGCCACCCAGGCACCCCAAATTTCCATATAAATTTTTCAATAGGCTCATCTACAAAAAAACCTTCTTGGGATTTTGATAACCATTACATCAAACCTATTAACCAATTTGGAAAGTGTTGACATGTTTTCTAGTTTAATCTTTCAATCCATGACTATGGAAGGTCTCTCCATTTGTTTGAGTTTTCTTTAGTTTTTTTTCATCAGTATGTTATAATATTCACTATATGGATCCTGTATATGTTTTGTTAAGTGCAAATGCAAGTGTTTCATTTTTCTGGAGTGATTTTAGATGGTAATGTGATTTTACTTTTGGTCTCCACTGTTTCTAGTTTACAGAATGCAATTTATTTTTCTTAATTTGATAAAAACTGTCTATTTCAGGTCATTTTTTAAAGTTGGCAGTAAATCTCAGATTTACATAATAGTTTGCATCGAGATTTTTTTGTTTGTTGTTTGTTTTTGTAATAGAAACATTAATATGACCAAAATATTAACTCATTTCATGCTTGTGTTAGTAACAAATTAATATTTGTAATATACAGTGTTCCTGAGAAGGTATAAAGACTTGGAATTGTTTTGTTTAAAAAAACATACAGTTTAATAAATAATAGCATAGTTCCAAAAGACACATAGTGAGAATTTATGAAAACAAGAAGGAGAGACTTCAATTCAGTTTTTTATTTGTCCTGAGCCATCGTGCCTACCTGTTTGTAAATGATGATTCTTATTGTAGTTGTGTTTTAATTAGTTTCAACATGACAGCATACTAACAAAATTGTCCAGCCTTTTTGAGATATAATTGGCATGTAACAAATTATTAATGGTATAAGGTTTTAAATTTGCTCCATATTATAAATTGTGAGTGTAATTAGGCATCATTTCCAGTTGACACATTAATCCACAGGTAATGTGATGTCTCTTAAATTATGCTTGTGGCAATTAAACCAATAAATAGCAGTGAGAAAACTATTGATAAAATACAGGGAATGTTCATTTCTATATATTCTGGCTTATATGTATTTTAAGTAAAAGGACAATTTGAAGTAGGACAAATGGTAACCAGCTACCAAGAAAACAGGTAATGAGCTCAGTCAGGAGTACTTTTTTAAAGCTCACTATATAACTAGATGGATGAAAAGAAAAATATAGGAGACTCTCATTCCTATAGAAAGATATCCTAATAGCCTTTACTAAAGTAGTAACTTCTGACCAAGATGTTATTAAAGCTATAAATAAAATCAGCCATGGGAAATGACAGACAGTAACTCTGAATACTCAAGTAGAAAGGACATTGATAAGAATAAACATTCTGTGCCTTCACATTTTGGTGGATAGTTGGATCTCCCAAAACATAAGCAAGGACTGAAATCCAAATGAAAATTACTGTGAAGAAATAAAATAACTTTTGATTCTTAAATGGAAGTTTGGTGGTTTTAGAGAAAATCAGAAAGTAATTTATACATTTTATCAAGAAACCTGGATGATACAAAAAGCCATGATTAAAGGAAACAATTTCAGTAAATAGGCAGATGTTGTATTCAGTAAACTTAATGCCTAAAAATATGTCATAAAATAGGTCATAATGGGCATATTTGCCAAAAGTAAAAGAGCAATGAACTCTAATGAGATGCAAAAATATTCCATAAAACCTTGATAGGTATTTTTCCTTCTCATTCCTAGCATGAGTATCTTCAATAACATGTCCCCAAGTATAATCAATCATAGCAAAAAGTTAACACCGAGGGTCTGGTTGGTTTGATGTAACTGCCACTGAAAAGCACAGTTCTTTGAAGAAAAAGTGGCCATATTTTTTTAAATTAAATTTCACAAAGACTGCTGAAATACATTGAATAAAACACTGTTTCATTTTCTTTTTCATCCTCTGCTTTCTCCAATAGGTCTTTCTTGGATGATGATATTTATTTTTTATTTAGGTTTTACTGCCTTCAAACATCTTAGTTTTTGTTCCCTATCATTTTGCTATAGCAAAATGCCAGGTGAGTAAGCTCTGAGTCATTTGCACAAGTGTGAACGAAAGAAGTGCCTTTCCTCCTAAGTGAACCTTCCCCAGCAGGCTAGCTGAGCATGGTCACTTCTGATGCAGAGGATGGTCCTTGCAGCAGAGACCACGCAAGGTGTGGCAGTTCACGCTGTCGCTTAGTTTCCCAGACTCTGGGCTAGAACAGTCGTGTTGTGAGGTCACCACCAGGGCAATTTCAGCCAAAGGGCCCAACTGTCAGAAAGAGGGGCAGGAACCCCACGCGCTCCCTTGGTTCTGCCCTGCCTTGTGCGGAAGGAGGAGGAGCCAGACGACTGCGTGGCTGAACCCTCAAGACCTGCCAGGGGTGTCCGCAGGCTTGTGACCAGGAGGTGCAGACATAGGCGCCAAGCTGCGTGCTGCTTTTGTATCCTCAGACCTGATTTAAACTCATTTTTTTTAGTTTTTGTTTGGTGTGTGTGTGTGTGTGTGTCTGTGTGTGTGTATGCGTGCGCAAGTGTGTGTGCATTTTGTAAATTTCTTTGTATTTTCTATATAGACGTTATTATTGAATCAGGGCAGTTCTATTTTTTTTCCTTTCCCATTAATTTGCTTTTATTTAGTTTTCTTATCTTACTTGTTTTAGGGGCTAGTTTACTGTTTGTTTGTTTTTTTTAAGTAAGAGTGGAGAGACTAAGAATAATTTCTTTGTTTTCAGTCTTAGTGGTAAACACTCTGTCTTAGCCATAGGCTTTTTTTGTAGATGTTCTTTATCAAGTTTAGGAAATTCACCCCTATCTTAACTTTCTGAAAGTTTGTACCATGAATTTGTGTTGGATTTTGTCAGGAGTCTTATGTGCTCCTTCACATAATCATGTTATTTTCTTCTTCAGCTTATTCAGATAACATTAATTGAATTTGGAATGTTGCAACACTGAGTACCTGGAGAAGCTCCTACTTGACCATGATATATAATTTGTTTTTATATGGTGTTGGATTTAATTTGGTCATATTTCACTAACAGTTTTTGTGCCTGTATTCATAAGAGATTTGATAATGTGGCTTTTTGGTATTGTCTTCATCTGGTTTAGGTAACAGATTAATATTGGCCTCCTCCAATGAGTTGGGAAGATTTTCCTCCTCTTAACTTTTGAAAGAGATTGTGTAGATTGATGTTACTTCTTATTTAAAGAAGATTCTATGATTCATAGAATTTTCCAATTAAATCATCTGTTCCTGGGTCTTTCTTTTTGGAAGATTTTTTAATTAAAATTTAATTTCTTTAGTAGTTTTGTGCTATTCAAATATCTAATCTGATAATGGAGTATAAGACAAGCTGATAGGCTGCAAACACCCCCCACCCCAAGGTGGAATATGTGTGATATTCCTCCAGCACTCCTGGCTGCCCAAGAAGAAAGGAAAGGGAAGAAAACAAATGGTTAACTGATAGAGATCACAGTCCTCCAGGACATGAGTTTCCATCATTTTAAAATATCTTAGTAAACTACCAGAAAAAGGCAAACTTCTCAATAGCTTAATCTCCAGAAACCTATAGACTCTGTTTCCTGGAGCCCCAACATCACCCTCCCCTCCATAGTGATGTGGGGAACAAAGGCAAGAAGGAAATAGCAGATAAAATTAAATTTCCTTATAACCTGCAGTCAATTGACAACTATTTGAGGCAGGCAAAGTAAAACATTTCTCCAGGAACTCTTTGCTGTCTTAATGTTAATGCTTTCCTAGAGGGAAAAACAACCTTAGCTTGACAATAGCTAGGTCTCCAGTATCCTGTGAGTCTTCCTCAGCATATGAAAATCTCATTGGAAGCTTCCCCTGGACTTTACCTCCCCCAACTCCCAAATATATGCAGTCTCTCCACAGAGTCCTGGGCAGCTCTTCCTGCCCATCGGTCCTGTCCCCTGCTTTAATAAATCATTTTTGCACCAAAGATGTCTCAAGAATTCTTTCTTGGCTGTTGGCTCTGGACCCCACCCTTACCTCAAAACCTCATCATAATGTTTTATGAGTTTTGACAGTTTTTGAGGAATTGCTCCATTTCTTCTAAATTGTTGAGTTTATCAGCATACAGTTGTTCATGGTATTCCTATATTATGGTCTGGATCACCCAGCAGAAGAACCAAGCGGTACTCGGAGACCTTGGAAGGCAGGAGGTTTATTTTACACCAGTGGGCTCAGAGGAGATCATTCTCCAGAGGTCTGAGTCCTGAGCATAAGCAGCAGGGACAATTTATAGTCTGTTTGTTATGCCCAGAATTCGTGATCCCCAAAGACCACCAGGGAGCCGAGTCCGATGCAAAAGCAAAAGAGCCTTTATTCCAGCTAGCTCAAGCTCAATCCCCTACCTGCACTGATGCAGTGGTGAGATACCGGAGAGAGAGAGTTTCAAAAGCACAAAGGTTTTATAGGGGTCTAGGGGCAGTTGGTGAGGTAATGGCTGTGGCCTCAGCCGATTGGCTGGGGAAGGGTCGTGGACTCAGCTGATTGGCTGGGGAAGGGTCAGAGTCCTGTTATGAAGGTCGCTGTGCATGTTTTGATCGGGAAGTTTGAACGGGTGAGCAGGAGGTTACTCAAGGGGAGGAGGCGTGGTCTGAGGTTTCTGTGATTTTCCCAGAAAGGGGGCATGTCGGGGACATAGTCACTCAAGGTGGAGGACACAGAACAAGATGGAGTCTGCTGGCATAGGTCCGCCCTTTCATGTTCCAGCCTGGCAAGCGGGGTGGGAAGAAAAACCAGGAAGGGGAGTCTTTGGGCAGGGACTGGAATTCCCCTATCAGTCCTTTCAGCCACTTATAACAGATTTTTCCCTATCAATGGAATATCATTCCAGAATCTGCAGCTATTAAAAAGCATAATATAGGAATACCAGACCAGTTTCCATAACATTTGGTTCCCTGACGAGGAATTTCAACCGCACTGGCCCATTGTTGCCACCTATTTGTGAAAATGGCAAGGCAGTGATGGAATTAGGAATCCCAAAGGAGAATGCATGCCCTGCTGAAATTTCAGCAGTCTCCCACTCAGTTGCTTCAGGCCAGCCCCGCTCTGCCTTTCTCACCAGACTCAAGAGACTTGGCAGGTGAGAACCTGCATCAAATGTTGGATCCCAATAAGGCTTGGGGCCCCAATTCTGTCCTGTTCAGCCCACCCATAGTGGTGGAAGGGGGACCTGATCACTCCCCAGAGACTTCAGAGGTCTCACAGTTACAGGGCCCCAATTCAGTCTGATCCACCCATAGTGGTCGAAGGGGACCTGATCACTACCCGGAGACCTCAGTGGTCTCACAGGTAGAAATTCTGAGAGAGGGAATGTAATAACCTCTGGTGTGTATGTGAGTGTGAATGTGCAACTTGGTCTGGCTTACCTGCCAAGTTCAAGTCTGTGGCTCTTGGGCGGTCACCCTTAAGGTCCCCAAAACCCCATGGAGTCTGAGTCTTCCAGTCTGAGTGGGCCCGTCTGTGATTCTGGGGTGAATGGCATACAGTCTATGGCGGCATCAGAATAGTTTCCGATTGTAAGTCACAAATCTGAGACTGCTATGGCTAAGCATCACCTAAGTTCCTTTGGAACATGGCCAGATGTGCATGTGACTGGTCTTCTCATTAGAGGGGGCATCCCTATCCCTCTGTCTTTGTGACTCCATCTCATGGAAACGTTACAGAGTCAGGACAGAGCAAAGAAGGGGTTTTCGGGAGACTATGGAATTAAGATAACCGCTGGCAAGTTAAGGACCCTATGTGTGTTAGAATGGCCCATTTTTGGTGTAGGATGCCCCCCAGAGGGAACTTTAGATGTCCCAACAGTCTGCTGCATCTGGCATGTTGTCTCCAGAGACACAAGTTACCTTGATCAGTTCCCATATATGGACTCCTGGCTAGATATTGCCCAAACACTTTCCCCTTGGGTGTGATTTACCTGCAACAAACAGGGACAGGCTAGGGTCTTAGTCACCTCGACAAAATGGCCCCAGGAAGGTCAACAGAAGTCCTGACCTCCACAAATTCTCGCTGGTGATCCGGAGGAAGAACCAATCTTGCACCCCCCCCCCCATATGAACCTCCTGGTTCCCAATACTCCACCACCTTCGGTCTCCCCACCCCTCCAGACTCAGCAGATCCTCTCTCCCTTGGACCAGAGGCCATATTGGACCCTCAGCCAGGTGTAAGTGCCCTCCAGATGCTGGCCCACAGCCACCGGTACCAAGAGGCTCTCCTCTGGCGGGTCCTAGCAGGGGCTAAGAAGGCCATGAATATGCACAGCACAAAGGAATCACTCGGGGATTATTATGAGAGGCTATGCGAGGCTTACACCCCATTTGACACCCTCCTCAGCCAGATCCCAGGCTCTGCCAGATGTATTACCTGCCTAGACTTAAAGAATGCCTTCTTCTGCCTCCTGTTGACTCCCCCAAGCCAACCCTTGTTTGCCTTCAAATGGACCGAACCAGACACAGGGCGTCAGATGCAACTGACTTGAATGTGCCTCTCACAAGGGTTTAAAAAACTTGCCTGCCCTCTTCGGAGAGGCACTGGCCAAAGACCTTTCCGGCTTTCCAAGGGAAGCCTCACGCTGCATCCTTCTCTAGTATGTGGATGACCTCCTTTTTGCCAGCAATACCTGAGAGAATTGTACAGAGGGCACAAGGGCCTTCTTACAGCTCTTGTCAGACTCAGGGTATCGGTTTTCATGGAAAGAGAGCAGTATAGCTGGAGTAAAAGAAGGTCATCACCTCCCTACCCCAGCCCCAAACTAAGAGGGGGCTAGGAGAATTCCTGGAGGCTGTGGGATTCTCCCATATCTGGATTCCCAGATTCTCACAAATAGAAAGACCCCTCTATAATCTCTTGTTAGGGCTGGATCGAGAACACTCTGTCTGGACAGAGGAGGCTGAAGCTGCCTTCCTAGAGATAAAGACTGCCTTGGGGCAGGCACCAACACTTGGCCTGCCAAATATAAAAAAGCCTTTTATTCTCTTTGCACATGAGAAGGAAAAGGTCACCTTCGGGGTTCACACGGACAGTTGACCCTTGGCAATGGCCAGTAGCATACCTGTCAAAGAGGCTGGACCCAGTAGCATGGCTGGACCCAGTAGCAGGATGGCCACCGTGCCTTAGGGCACAAGCGGCCACAGTTCTGCTCATTAAGGAGGCAGATAAACTCATCCTGGGAGAAGAATTAAATGTCAAGTTTCCCCATGCTGTCTCATCTCTCATGCTCCTCCAATTCTCAGTTAGCACAATACCCCGGGCTCCTCTGTGAGAATCCACAGGTCACTCTTAAAACAGTGTGGACACCAGAAGGGAGACAACCCTACAGCATGAGGAAATTGTCTAGCAGACAAGGCAGCCAAGATAGCAGCTAATAAGGAGGTAGACATAGCTCCCTGTGACCCTCACCAGGAGTTCAAAGAATAAATTGACCCCCCCCCCGTTTGGCCTGCTGGCCACAATCCACAGTGATAATGGACCTGCGGACACCAGCCTCAAAGCTCAGGAAAAGTAGAGTGAATGAATTGCACCCTCAAGGGAAACTTAGCCAAGTTTTGTCAGGAAACAGACCTCCCATGGCTGGACCTGTTGCCCCTGGCCCCCCTGCATGCCCGTTGCACACCAGGAACTCAAGGTTTCTCCCCTTTTGGGAGGCCTCCTCCATGTCTAGGGGGCCTCCCAGAAAGTAAATAAGAGAACAACTTCAAGCTTTAGGGGCCACTCTAAATGAGTTACAATGATACCATAGACAGGGCACCAATCTCTTTAGAATCCCCTGTACACCACTTCTCACCAGGGGACTCAGTCTAAGTCAAAGACTAGAAAAAAGACCCTCTCAAACTACAGTGGACTGGGCTTCATATCCATACCATATACCATGATTCTGGCCACCCCTACTGCCCTCAAGATCACAGGTATCACTCCATGGGTCCACCACTACAGAGTTAAGAGGGCCAATCCTGAGGAGCCACAGACTTGGAAGACTGACCCAAATCCGATCTTAGCTTTTCAGCCCGATATCACCCCAGAAGCTGGCTGGTCTACATACAGCAGAAGCTTGAAAAATTGCTGGTCTGATAAAATAAATAGATTATCCTTACTCCTTGTCATCGGATTGGCAGAGGTTGCCCCTAGAAAGCTGGGGAAACAGCGAAAGGTTCCTGTTCATACTCACCTTCCTCTTATGGATAGGATGTTTTGTTGGTATTGATTACCTCCAATCTGGGCTGCATTTGTAAGAGCAGGGCACTTTCAGTGGAAGAATCTGGGGAGTTTAAAAGCTTAAATGTGGGGGCGCCTGGGTGGCTCAGTCGGTTAAGCGTCTGACTTCGGCTCAGGTCACGATCTCGCAGTATGTGAGTTCGAGCCCCGCATCAGGCTCTGTGCTGACTGCTCAGAGCCTGGAGCCTGTTTCAGATTCTGTGTCTCCCTCTCTCTCTGACCCTCCCCCGTTCATGCTCTATCTCTCTCTGTCTCAAAAATAAATAAACATTAAAAAAATTAAAAAAAAAAAGCTTAAATGTGGTGTAACCTCTTTCAGTCTGCTGGTTTGCCTGCCAGTAAGGAGGTTGCCAATGCCATTTTGGGGAAGTGTTTGCACTAATGTATGTACCTCAAGCTTCAGGAAAAAGAGATTAAATGATTCTCAGGATAAAAGTTGGTGCTTAGGTTAACCTTCAGCTTTATGCCCAGGCTAAATGAGCAGTGTTACTATCCATCCTCCTAGGGGCAGGAATAGCCATGGGGATAGGGACTGGCATAGGAGGCATAGGCTCTTTTGTGGGACTAATGAGTGGCCGGCTCCCTAGTGTCCCTGCAGAGCCAAAAAAAAGTTCCCTGGCAGGAGTTGTCCTCCAGAACAGATGGGCACTTGACTTCCTCACTGCCGAGAAAAGGGGCACCTGCATCTTCCTTGGAGAAGAATGCTGTTACTTTATAAACCAGTCAGGAATAGTCACAACCAAAGTCAGGGAACTGAGAGAAAGGACCAGCCCAAAATAAATAAAGATGATGCCCTCTAATACAGCCTAGATCTGTTTAAGGGGGGGATCATAGGGGGGGATGATAGGGAAAAATCTGTTATAAAATGGATGATAGGACTGATGGAATTCCAGTCCCTTGCCCGAAGATTCCCCTCCTGGGTTTTTCTTCCCACCCAGCTTGCCTCTCCAACAGACTATAAATTGTCCCCACTGCTTAGGCTGGGAGCTCAGATCTCTGGAGAATGAGCTCCTCTGAGCTGTGTAAAATAAACTTCCTGCTTTCCGATCTCCAAGGGCCACTTGGTTCTTCTGCCAGGTGATCCAGACCAGTTTCTGTAACACCCTATCTGGTTTTGGTGATATGTGTCCACTTTTGTATTTTTATTAGAATTGCTAGAAGCTTATCAATTTCAGTAACAGTTTTGAAAAAAACTAACATTTAATTTATTTGATTTTTCTCTGCTGATTTCCTATTTTCAGTTTGGTTTCTATTTTGGTGTTTATTATTTCCTTTTCTGTAATTTCATTTATTTTTCTCTTCTTTTCCAAGTTTCTTGGGATAGAAACTTAGATTACTTAATTTTTTTCTAATGTAAGCTTTCAGTGTTGTAAATTTCCCTGTCAGCACTGCTTCAGCAGCTTCATTTTAATTCTGCTTCATGTATATTTTATTTCCTTTGTGGTCTCCTCCTTGACCCATGGATTATTCATAAACACATTGTCCCATTTTGATTTGTTTAGAGATTTTCCTATTGCCTTCTTGTTAGTGATTTCTTGTTGCATTCCATTATGTTCAAATAACACATTGTATGATATCAATTACTTTCAAATTGTTGATGATTGTTTCGTGGTCAAGGAAAAGGGTCTAGTTTGATCAGTGTTCCATGATTACTTGAAAAAAATATGTATCCTGCTGTTATTGACTGGAATATACCCTATATATACTGACTATATACTCTATATATAGTCTCTCTCTCTCTCTCTCTATATATATATATATATATATATAGTCTCTTAAATTTCACTATGGCAATTAAACCAATCAATAATAGCAATGAGAAAACTATTGATAAAATACAGACAGGGAATGTACATCTCAATATACACTGGCATATATGTACCCACCAGAGCGCAGGTTTGTGGAAGTTGGTGTAAGCAAGTTAGGTGGCCAGTTGGAGCTGCTTCCCTCAGGTGGCTCTGTGTTTATACTTAGGGGCAGGGAATAGAAATGTGGGCTGCCAGCTCCTTTGTTCCAGGAGAGGGGTCTCCTTAAAATGCTGCCTCAGGGATGTGCTCTAAGAACAATCCACCCACTGTGTGCCCCAAGAACTCTTCAGATTGTTGTTTCCATGCCCTCTGCCCCGTGTTGTTACCCTGCTTCCTCTCCAGAAGTAAGGCACCCAAGCATCGCTAACCTTTAAAACTCCACTCTTTAAGCCCCACCAGTTGCAAGAACTCCAGAAAAATCAGCCCCTCTCTTTTTCCCAGCCAATGACTTTGGGGAAGTATTCACTTTGTGTGCTCCCCTGTGTGCTCCTCTCCCTCTGTCCTTTCTCCAAGACCATAGCTTCCTCCCCTCCACAGCATCCATGGTCTGTTTCTTCCTCAATCCGTATCTCCGCACTTCCTACCTTCTTTGATGTGGCCTTAGTTTTATAATTTGTTCTGTCAGTCTTCAAGCTTATTTCTGGGGTTTTTAGAATGATTTGATAGTTATCTGGTTATGTTCAGGGAACTAGATGAGCCTAGCATCTTCTTATTATGCCACCATCTTAGCTACTCTACAAGGATAAAACATTTGAGCTTCAGTTACTACCTCCTACTTTGCAAGGTCATTGCAAAAATAAAATGAATTATAGAAGAAATCATAGCAAAGATGGTACTAGGGGCGCCTGGGTGGCGCAGTCGGTTAAGCGTCCGACTTCAGCCAGGTCACGATCTCGCGGTCCGTGAGTTCGAGCCCCGCGTCAGGCTCTGGGCTGATGGCTCAGAGCCTGGAGCCTGTTTCCGATTCTGTGTCTCCCTCTCTCTCTGCCCGCCCCCCCCCCCCCCCGTTCATGCTCTGTCTCTCTCTGTCCCAAAAATAAATAAACGTTGAAAAAAAAAAAAGATGGTACTGATGATGATGATGATGATGATGATAGACTGATTACAGTAGGTTTTGAAGTTGAGAACTGTGATATTGCTAATTTTGCTCATTTTCAAGATTGTTTTGGCTTTTCTGGGATCTTTTTGTTTCCTTATTAAGGGTCAGCTTGGCAATTTCTGCAAAACAACAAAAAAAGCCAGCTGGGGTTTTGATAAGGATTGCATTGAATCTGTAGATCTGTTTGGGGAGTATTGCCATAGTAACAATATTAAGTTTTTCAGTCTGTGAACATAGGATGTTTTTCCTTTTATTTAGATCTTTTAAAATTGTTTTCAATAAAACTTTTAAATTTCAGTGCACAAGTCTCATAATTATTTATTAAGTTTTATCCTATGTATTCTCTTCTTAATGCTATTATAAATAAAAATTTTAATTGTATTTTTAGGTTGTTCATTGAAAGTATATAGAAATACAACTGATTTTTGTATATTTATCTATCTTGCATTTTATGAACTTATTTATCAGCACTAATAGTTATTTTGTGTATCCCTAAGATTTTCTATATGGAAGATCATGTCATTTGCAAATAGAGATAGTTCTATTTTTATTTTTTTTCTTTATTTCATTCTATTACCTGACTGCTCTATGTCCTCATGTATAGTGTTGAAGTGTAGAGAGCAGACATCTTTGAGTTGTTTCCGACTTTAAAGTGAAAGCTTACTATCTTTCACCATCAAGAGTCTTTTTTTCCCATAGGTGCTCTCCAACAGATTGGGAAAATTTCTTTCTAGTCCTACTTTGAGTGCTTTTTAAAAATTATTGAGTCATCTTATATTTTGCAAAATACTTTTTCTGCATATATTGATATTATCATATGGTTTTTGTCCTTTATTATGTTAGTATGCTTTATTACTTTGATTTTCATATGTTTAACCAACCATCCATTCCTGGGATAAATCCAACTTGGTCATGTTGTATAATCATTTTTATATGTTGCTAGATTCAGTATATTAGTATTTTGTTTGGAATTTTCTTTTCTATTCAAAAAGTGTTGTTCTATGGTTGTCTTGTATATCTTTGTTTGGCTTTTGTATCAGGGTAATAATGCCCTCATAGAATTAATTGGGAAGTGCTCCATTCTCTTCTATATTTTGTAAGAGTTTGTGATGAACTGATTATAATTCTTTAAATGTTTGATCGAATTCACCAGTGAAACCATCTTGTCCTGAGCTTTCCTTTGTGGAAAGTTTTTGGATTACTAATTTAATGTCATTTCTTCTAACACTTTACTATGGTCTAAATGTTTGTGTCCTCGCCATGAAAATTTATATGCTGAAATTCGAATCCTAAATTATTGGGAATTAGGACCTTTGGGAGATGATGAATTCATAAGGACAGAGCTTCACAAGTGGGTTTAGTGCCCTTGAGGCTCCACATAGCAATATAACCCCTTCTATCATGTGGGGACACAGTAAGAAGATAATGGCTATGAAGCAGGAAGACAGCTTTCTCTCACTAGTATATGTGCAGCCGAAGCTAGCACGAGAGCTCTCACTAGAAAATATGACCATGCTGGCACCTTGATCTTGTCCTTTCCATCCTTCGCAGCTGAAAAAAATAAATTTCTTTTGTTTATAAGCTATCCTGTTTATGTTCTTTTTGTCATAGCAACCCTAATAGACTAAGACATAAAATTGGTACTGGGAGTGAGGTTGGTACTATAACAAATACCTAAAAATGTGCAAGCATCTTTGGAACTAGATGATGGGCAGAGGCTGGAAGAGCATGGAAGTGAGTTCTAGAAAAAGTTTACATGCCATGAACAGATAGATCTTTAAAGGCAATTCTAGTGAGGATCCAGAAAGAAGAGACTTTCTATCTTCTTAGAGAATATCTAAGTTGTTGTGAATGGAATGTTGGTAGAAATACTAATGGTAAAGGTCCTTCTGATGAGGTCTCAGGCATAAGGAATGTATTGAAAACTGGAGGGAAGGCAATTCTTGTTATAAAGTAGGACTTGGCTGAATTGAGTCCTAGTGTTTTGCAGAAGGTAGAACTTGTGAGCAATGAAATTGGATGTTTGGCTGAAGAAATTTCTAAGCAAAGCTTTGAAGGAGTAGCCTGGTTTCTCTTGAATGATTATTTTAAAAATGTGAGAAGAGAGAAATGACTTTAACGTGAAATTATTAATATAAGAAGAGCAGAACTTCAAAATTTGGGAAGTTTTTACTCTGCCAACATAGAACAGAATGAAAAAAAAAACTTGCTTGGGAGAGAATCTAGAGGGTGTGACTAAATTTGATTAAGTATACTAGTATGGATAGCCCATCTTAAAAGAAAGTAGGAGCTATTCATCAAGACAATGGAGTGATTAGTAAGCCATATAATATAAGCCAGGACCTATTGTCCAAACCATGGGAGAATGATCCCAACTGTGTTGTAGAGATCATCAGGGCTGCCTCTCCTATCACAGGCTTAGAGTAAAAAGTGCCTGTGGTGGGCAGAAAAGTTTCAAGATGATAGTCCTCGTATTCTACCACCAGGCTCCTAGGACACAACAAGTTCAGCTCTGGAGGGCCCAGGTGCAGTTAGGTTCAGGGCAGCCACCTCTCCAGAGGGCACAAGCAGTAAACCTTGAATATACATGGTGCACAGGGTACACAAGGCATTGGAACATTGTTCTCTTCATCTAGATTTCTAGAATGGAGCCTCTGGGAAATGTAAGCATGCAATCCAGGAAGAGAGCTGCTGCTATGGAGGGACCATTGACTGATAGAGCCATGGTGATGAGGTTTTGGGGGTGATGGTGGGGACTCCATAGCCAATGGCCAATAAGGAATTATTTAAGACATCTTTTGTGCAAAAGGGTGATTTTATTAAATCACAGGACAGGACTTGTGGGCTGGAAGAGGTGCACTGGGGTTGTGAAGAGTGGCTCCTTATATATTATGAAGTTGGGGGAAGTAAAGTCAAAAGGGAGGCCTCCAGAGGGACTTTGATATGCTAAAGAGGACTCCTAAGACACCTGAGGCCTTGCTATTGTCAAGCTAAGGTTGTTTTTCCTCTAGTAAGGCATTAACATTAGGATGGTAACTGGTTCCTGGAGAAATGCTATACTCTGTTTTTGCCTCAGGTATTTGTCAATGGGCTGCAGGTATAAGGAAATTTAATTTTACCTGCCATTTCCTTCTTGCCTTTGTTCCCCATATCACTATGTTGGGGCTCCAGGAAACTGAGTCTATAGGTTCCTAGATATTAGGCTTGTGATAAGATTACCTTTATTCTTGTAATTTACTACAATATCTACAAACAGATGGAGACTCATGTCCTGTATGACTGTGATCTCTATCAGTTAACCATTTGTTTTCTTTGTTTTCCTTTGTTCTTGGGCAACCAAGAGTGTCTGAGGAATATCACACATATCCCACCTGGGCCTAGGATGGGGGTTAGCTTGTATTTTGCCCTCAGTCTGCTTTATGCTCCCTCATCAATGGGAATGAATTTCCAGCCTGAGAGAGCTACAGGCACTCCATTCCAACCCCTGAGAACTGCTGCATGGATATTACCATGCAGAGCCATAGAGGCAAAGCTACCTAGATCCTTGGAGATCCAAATCCAACCCCAATGTGTCCAGAAGGAGTGATGATAACCCCAGTGGGCCTGAAAGGCTAGGCATTGAGGCCTTGAGGTTTAGGGTTGTTTGCTCTGTTACAGAACCAGGCTGCAACGCTGGTGGAAAAACCAAGCAGCACTCGGAGATCTTGGTGGATTGGAGATTTATTTAACACTGGCAGGCTCAGAGGAGACTGTTTCTCCAAAGGTCTGAGCCCACAATGCAAGTGGGGAGGGTAATTTATAGCCGACAGCCTCCATATCTGTGGGGGTTTTCACTGCACAGCAAACAAAGGAAGAAAAACCTGGAGAAGGTCTCTAAACTATAGACCAGAGTTTGTTTTAGCCCCATCAGCCATCTTTGATGTATTTTATTTACTTGTCCAACAGCTCCACTAGATTTTAGACTTCCTGGGACAAGTTAATCCTTTTTTAATCTTCTATCCTTTCCTTTTGGAATGGGAATGTCTATCCTATGCCTGTCCCACCACTGTATTTGGAAGCACATAATTGTTAATTCACAATTTCATAACTTAAGACCAATTTGTTCAAGGATGAAACATCTCATCCATATTAAATTAAGATGATATTTAAGATAAACCTTTGAAGTTAAACTTTTGAGTAAATACTGGAACAAATGAAGACTCTGGGGCTAGTGGGATGTAGTGAATGCATTTTGGATGCAAGAAGGACATGAATTTTGGGTAGCCATAGACAGAACTCAATGGTCTGAATGTTTTTTCTCCCACTGCCCCCCCCCCCCAATTTTTTTGTTAAAATTCTAATCCTCAAGGTAATGGTACTAAAATAAATGAGATCATAAAGGCAGAGCCTTCATCGACATGACTAAGTTATAAAGATAGAGCCCTCATAAATGTACTTTATGAAGGATGACTTGCATATCTCCCTAGCTTTCTCCACCATGTGAGGACATTGAAAAGATACCAACTGTAAACAAACAAACAAACAAACAAACAAAAGGATTCTCATGAGAACACAACCATGCTGGCATCTTGATCTTAGACTTCTATGTTCAAGAACTTTGGGCAATAAATTTCTGTTATTTTTAATCATCCAGTTTATGATACTTTTGTTATAGCAGTCTGAATGGACTAAGACACATGTCCATTCAGATTATTTGTTTCTTCTTGAGTCAGGTTTGGTACAAAACAAAACAAAACAAGCCAAAGTGGTGTCACTTGTACTAAGCCCCATGCCAGCCAACCAAGACTTAATACCTAGCTTGTTGAACTTTTGGTCTCTCCCAGAAATGGAACTTTAAATTAATAAGTCTGGAATTTTTTGACCAACACTAATGAGGTAATCTGCATGATAGATGTCCACCCTTCCCCCAAAGAAAGATGACCTAGCCTAAAATAATATTTTCTTTTATTACTTCTTCATTCCCATACCTTCTGATTATACAAAATGCTTTCATTTTGTACACCTTATTGGAGCTCCTTTTTATTTCCTAAATGGGATGCTGCCTGATTTATGAATCATTGAATAAACCCAATTAGATCTTCAAATTTACTATTTGAATGTTGTTTTTTAAACATATTTATCAGCAGTATTGAGACCTGAAGTAAACTTATGACAACACTCAGGGACAGTGAGAAACACAGGTATGGTGTTTGCAAACCTCCTTTCAGTTCTCCTTTTTACTGTTTCTGAAAACTATGGGTAAGTACCTCTCAGTTCTCAGCTCTTCTTTCTTTGTGTCAAGTTCTCAATAGAATTGACTTTCCAACACAGGGCAGGTCAGCTTTAGCTGGTAGATGACTGTACCAAGAGCCAAGTCCTTAGTCTTTCAGACTGCAAATCCCTAGTTTTTGAGTGAAAAACTCTCAGCTTTTAAATCTGTCAGAAGATCCATGTGGGAACTGTTAGTGGCAGTGTGGAGCCCCAGTCTTTAGCTTGAATTTCTTGAGTTCTGCTGGATAAATTCATTCCCCAGTTAAAGATTCTAAAAGAATTGTTGGTGTGCACAGGGCCTTAATCTGTGGTCAGGAAGTAGTAAAAATCTCTTGATTACTGCTGATATATTAAGGTACACATGTTTGACATTATTTCTCTTATTTTTTGGAAATAAAAAATAATTGTTAATGGGAATATCAGAAGTAAAAAGAGAGGTGCCTGGGTGGCTCAGTCGGTTAGGTGTCTGACTCTTGATTTCAGTTCAGACCATGATCTCACAATTCATGGTTTTGAGCCACATGTCAAGATCCATGCTGACAACATGAAGCCTGCTTGGGATCCTTTCTCCCTTTCTTTCTGCCCCTTCCCTGCACACATACTCTGTCTCTAAATAAATAAAACTAAAAAAAAAGGAGTAAAAAGAAAAACTTGAAAAAATTGGTGGCATTGATCAAGCATTTAAGAGCTGTTAGTCTGTATACCACTTAACAAAAAGACTCTTATATTAGGATAAGTTGATCATGGAATGAGTTAGGTTGACACAGCCTAACCTCAAGAAAATGCCCATGCAAATAGGTACACTGTAAAATACCACACAGTCTCCAGCCTGGTGGCACATCTCTTTTAGGTAATAGTTCAACTGTCAGAGACTCAAAGCCTTAGCAATAAATAAATAAGTAAATGAATAAAATCTTAAAATCCAGACTTGAGAGTGCCACCTTTAGGCAAAACTGTTTATTTTATGTCTAAGAACTGTAGTCCCAGAAGCTATAAATATCTACAAAAACAGCAAAGTCTTACTAAAAACAACCTAGAATTAAATTGCCACAATTAGGAACAATCCAATTAGATAAGATCACTTATTTAAGAAGGACACTTGAGAGAGAGAGAAGGAAATAGTGGAGTAGGAAGGTCCTGAGCTCACCTCCTCCCATGGGCACACCAAGGCAACAACTACATGTACTGCAACTAACTCTGAAAATAACTAAAAGACTGGAAAATAGATGTCTCACAGCTAGTCATGGAAAAAAGGCCATATGAAAAAGGGTAAGAGGTGAGGAGATGCACTCAGGAACCAAACACCCAATGCAACTACCCACAAATTAAGGGATATAGTAATAATGGAGTAGTGAGGAATTCACACACTATACTGAGCACCCTGGCCCTGAGAAAGCAAGACCCCATAATGTACGGCATTGCATACACTGATTTAGTGGGACTTAACTTTGTGAGCTTTAAAACTCAGCCAGTTTTGCTACTTATATCAGACAAAATAGACATTTTTTTTAGCTTTCCAAAATTGTTTTTTTAATATGACATTTATAGTCAACTTGGTTTCCATACAACACCGAGTGCTCATACCAACAGGTGCCCTCCTCAATGCCCATCACCCACTTTCCCCTCCTTCCCACCCCCCCATCAACCCTTAGTTTCTTCTCAGTTTTTAAGAGTCTCTTATGGTTTGGCTCCCTCCGTCTCTGACGTTTTTTCCCCTCCCCCTCCCCCATGGCCCTCTGCTAAGTTTCTCAGGATCCACACAAGAGTGAAAACAGATGGTATCTGTCTTTCTCTGTATGACTTATTTCACTTAGCATAACACTCTCAAGTTCCATCCACGTTGCTACAGAAGGCCATATTTCATTCTTTCTCATTGCCATGTAGTACTCCACTGTGTATATAAACCACAATTTCTTTATCCATTCATAAGTTGATGGATATTTAGGCTATTCCCCTAATTTGGCTATTGTTGAAAGTGCTGCTATAAACATTAGGGTACAAGTGCCCTTATGCATCAGCACTCCTGTATCCCTTGGGTAAATTCCTACCAGCGCTATTGCTGGGTCATAGGGTAGATCTATTTTTATTTTTTGAGGAACCTCCACACTGTTTTCCAGAGCAGCTGCACCAGTTTGCATTCCCACCAACAGTGCAAGAGAGTTCCCATTTCTCCACATCCTCTTCAGCATCCAGGGTCTCCTAATTTGTTCATTCAGCCACTCTGACTGGCATCAGGTGGTATCTCAGTGTGGTTTTGATTTGTATTTCCCTGATGAAGAGTGACGTTGAGCATCCTTTTAAGTGCCTGTTGGCCATCAGGATGTCTTCTTTAGAGAAGTATCTGTTCATGTCTTCTGCCCATTTCTTCACTGGATTATTTGTTTTTCAGGTGTGGAATTTGGTGAGTTCTTTCTAGATTTTGGATACTATCCCTTTGTCCGATATGTCATTTGCAAATATCTTTTCCCATTCCGTGGGTTGCCTTTTAGTTTTGTTGATTGTTTCCTTTGCAGTGCAGAAGCTTTTTATCTTCCTGAGGTCCCAATAGTTCATTTTTGCTTTTAATTCCCTTGCCTTTGGGGATGTGTCAAGTAAGAAATTGCTACGGCTGAGGTCAGAGAGGTTTTTTCCTGCTTTCTCTTCTAGGGTTTTGTTGGTCTCCTGTCTCACATTCAGATACTTTATCCATTTTGAGTTTATTTTTGTGAATGGTATAAGAAAGTGGTCTAGTTTCATCCTTCTGCATGTTGCTCTCTAGCCCTCCCAGCAAAATTTGTTAAAGACACTGTCTTTTTTCCATTGTATATTGTTTCCTGGTTTGTCAAAAACTAGTTGGCCATACTTTTGTTGGTCTAATTCTGGGGTTTCTATTCTATTCCATTGGTGTATGTGTCTGTTTTTGTGCCAATACCATGCTGTCTTGATGATTACAGCTTTGTAGTAGAGGCTAAAGTCTGGGATTGTGATGCTTCTTGCTTTGGTCTTCTTCAAAATTACTTTGGCTGTTTAAGGTCTTTTGTGGCTCCATACAATTTTTAGGATTGCTTGTTCTAGCTTCGAGAAGAATGCTGGTGCAATTTTGATTGGGATTGCATTGAATGTGTAGATAGCTTTGGGTAGTATTGACATTTTAACAAAATATATTCTTCCAATCCATGAGCACGGAATGTTTTTCCATTTCTTTATATCTTCTTCAATTTCCTTCATAAGCTTTCTATAGCTTTCAGCATACAAATCTTTTATATCTTTGGATAGATTTACTCCTAAGTATTTTATGATTCTAGGTGCAATTGTGAATGGGATCAGTTTCTTTATTTGTCTTTCTGTTGCTTCATTATTAGTGTATAAGAATGCAACTGATTTCTGTACATTCATTTTGTATCCTGTGACTTTGCTGAATTCATGTATCAGTCTAGCAGACTTTTGGTGGAGTCTATCGAGTTTTCTACATATGATATGATGTCATCTGCAAAAAGTGAAAGCTTGACTTCATCTTTGCCAATTTTGATGCCTTTGATTTCCTTTTGTTGTCTGATTGCTGATGCTAGAACTTCCAACACTATGTTAAACAATAGCAGTGAGAGTGGACATTCCTGTCCTGTTCCTGATCTCAGGGGAAAAGCTCTCATTTTTTTCCCCATTGAGGATAATATTATCTGTGTGCTTTTCATAAATGGCTTTTATGATGTTTAACTATGGTCCCTCTATCCCGACTTTCTCGAGGGTTTTTATTAAGAAAGGATGCTGAATTTTGTCAAATGCATTTTCTGCATTGATCTACAGGATCATATGGTTCTTATCTTTATTTTATTAATGTAATGTATCGCCTTGATTAATTTGCAAATATTGAAGCAGCCCTGCACCCAGGAATGAATCCCACTTGATCATGGTGAATAATGCTTTTTGTATGCTGTTGAATTCGATTTGCTAGTAACTTACTGAGAATTTTGCATCCGTATTCATCAGGGATATTGGACTGTAGTTCTCTTTTTTTCCTGGGTCTCTGTCTGGTTTAGGAATCAAAGTAATACTGGCTTCATAGAATGAGTCTGGAAGTTTTCTTTCCCTTTCTATTTTTTGGAACAGGTTGAGAAGGATAGGTATTATCTCTGCTTTAAATGTCGGGTAGAATTCCCCAGGTAAGCCATCTGGTCCTGGACTCTTATTTATTGGGAGATTTTTGATAACTGATTCAATTTCTTCGTTGGTTATGGATCTGTTCAAGTTTCCTATTTCTTTCTGTTTGAGTTTTGGAAGTAGGTGGGTGCTTAGGAATTTGTCCATCTCTTTCAGGTTGTCCAGTTTGTTGGCAGATAATTTTTCCTAGTATTCCCTGATAATTGCCTGTATTTCTGAAGGTTTGGTTGTAACAGTTCCATTTCATTCATGATTTTATCTATTTGGGTCATCTCCCTTTTCTTTTTGAGAAGCCTGGCTAGAGGTTTGTCAATTTTGTTTATTTTTTCAAAAAACCAACTCTTGGTTTCGTTGATCTGCTTTACAGTTTTTTTAGATTCTATATTGTTTATTTCTGCTCTGATCTTTATTATTTGTCTTCTTCTGCTGGGCTTGGGGTGTCTTTGCTGTTCTGCTTCTAGTTTCTTTATGTGTGCTGTTGGATTTTGTATTTGGGATTTTTCTTGTTTCTTGAGATAGGCCTGGATTGCAATGTATTTTCCTCTCAGGACTGCCTTCGCTGCATCCCAAAGCATTTGGATTGTTGTATTTTCATTTTCATTTGTTTCCATATATTTTTTAATTTCTTCTCTAATTGCCTGGTTGACCCATTCGTTCTTTAGTAGGGTGTTCTTTAACCTCCATGCTTTTGGAGGTTTTCCAGACTTTTTTCTGTGGTTGATTTCAAGCTTCATAGCATTGTGGTCTGACAGTGTGAATGGTATGATCTAAATTCTTGTATACTTATGAAAGGTTGTATTGTGACCCAGTATGTGATCAATCTTAGAGAATGTTCCATGTGCACTCGAGAAGAAAGTATACTCTGTTGCTTTGGGATGCAGAGTTCTAAATGTATCTGTCAAGTCCATCTGATCCAATGTATCATTCAGGGCCTTGTTTCTTTATTGATCCTGTGACTAGATTTATCCATTGTTGTAAGTGGAGTATTAAAGTCCCCTGCAATTACCACATTCTTATCATTAAGGTTGCTTATGTTTGTGATTAATTCTTTTATATATTTGGGGCCTCCTGTATTCGGCGCATAAACATTTATAATTGTTAGCTCTTCTTGATGGATAGATCCTGTAATTATTATATAATGCCCTTCTTCATCTCTTGTTACAGCCTTTAATTTAGAGTCTAGTTTGTCTGATATAAGTATGGCTACTTCAGCTTTTTTTGACTTCCAGTAGCATGATAGATAGTTCTCCATCTCCTCACTTTCAATCTGAAGGTGTCCTCAGGTCTAAAATGAATCTCTTGTAGACAACAAATAGATGGGTATTGTATTTTTTATCCTTTCTGATACCCTATGTGTTTTGGTTGGAGCATTTAGTCCATTTACATTCATTGTTATTATTGAAAGATATGCATTTAGAGTCACTGAGATGTCTAGGTTTCAAGCTTGTAGTGATATCTCTGGTACTTTGTGGTCCTTGCAACATTTCACTCACAGAATCCCGTTAGGATCTCCTGTAGGGCTGGTTTAGTGGTGATGAATTCCTTCAATTTTTGTTTTGGGAAAATCTTCATCTCACCTTCTCTTCTGAATGACAGACTTGCTGGATAAAGGATTCTCTACTGCATTTTTTCCTGTTCATCACATTGAAGATTTCCTGCCATTCCT
The DNA here is from genome assembly GCF_018350175.1 of Felis catus. Classification (NCBI taxonomy): domain Eukaryota; kingdom Metazoa; phylum Chordata; class Mammalia; order Carnivora; family Felidae; genus Felis; species Felis catus. Next base: position 47,999,005 of record NC_058386.1, on the reverse strand, counting down.
TTCTGGCCTGTGAAGTTTCAGTAGGTAGGTCTGCTACTATTCTTATGTGTCTACTTTTGTACGTTAGAACCTGTTTGTCCCTAGCTGCTTTCAGAATTTTCTCTTTATCCTTGTATTTTGCCAGTTTCACTATGATATGTCGTGCAGATGAATTCAAGTTACATCTGAAGGGAGTTCTCTGTGCCTCTTGGATTTCAATGTCTTTTTCCTTCCCCAGATCAGGGAAGTTCTCAGCTATGATTTGTTCAAGTACACCTTCAGCCACTTTCTCTCTCTTCTTCTTCTGGAATTCCTATGATATGGACATTGTTCCATTTGATTGCATCACTTAATTCTCTTATTCTCCCTTCCTACTCCTGGATTTTTTATCTCTCTTTTTTTCAGCCTCCTCTTTTTCCATAATTTTATCTTCCAATTCACCTATTCTCTCCTCTGCCCCTTCAATCTGTGCTATGGAAACCTCCATTTTATTTTGCACCTCATTTATAGCATTTTTTAGCTCCTCATGACTATTTCTTAGTCCCTTGATCTCTGTAGCAATAGATTCTCTGCTGTCCTCTATGCTTTTTTCAAGCCCAGCAATTAATTTTATGACTATTATTCTAAATTCTTGTTTGTTATATTGCTTAAATCGTCTTTGATCAATTTGTTAGCTGTCACTACTTCCTGGAGTTTCTTTTGAGGAGAATGCTTCCATTTAGTCATTTTGGCTTGTCCCTGTAGTAGCTCCAAACTGAAGGGCACTTCCCCTGTGCTGTCTGGAGTAACTTGTGTTGGGGGGTGGGGGGCGCAGTCAGACCCAATGTGTGCCCCCAGCCCACAGCTGGGGCCACAGTCAGACTGTTATGTACCTTATCTTCCCCTCTCCCAGGCGCAGGACTCTCACTGTCAGTGGTGTGGCCTCTCTAAGCTACTTGCACACTTGTCAGGTTTGTGATGCTGCTTTGATGGGATCTGACCAAGGGCGTATTAGCCAGGGTGGATCCACACGGTGCACAGGGGTGGGAGGGGCAGGCTTAGGTCCCTTTGCCATAGGTGGTTCCCCTCATCCCTGGCCTCTTACCTACACTTGTCTGTGGAGAGTCCGTTCTCCCAGTCTTCTGGTGGATTTCTGGGTTATTTAGGCAGATTTGAGTGGAATCTAAGTGATCAGCAGGACGAGGTGAGCCCAGCATCCAAAATAGACTTTAAAACATAGACTGTAGCAAGAGACAAAGAAGGCACTACATAATGATAATGATATCAATCTAACAAGAGGATATAACAATTGTAAATATTTATGCACTCAACATAAGATCACCTAAATACATAAAAATATTAATAAACATAAAGTGAGAAATTTACAGTAATACAATTATAGTAGGGGACTTTAACAAATTCACTTACATCAAGAGGTGGATCATCCAGAGAAAATCACGAGGACAGAGACTTTAAAATTTTTTTTATGTTTTTATTTTTGAGAGAGAGTGAGAGAGACAAAGGGTGAGCAGGAGAGGGGTAGAGAGAGAGGGAGACACAGAATCCAAAGCAGGCTTCAGGATCTGAGTTGTCAGCACAGAGTCTGATGCGAGGCATGAACCCATGGACTGTGAGATCATGACTTGACCCAAAGTCAGATGCTCAACTGAGTGAACCACCCAGGTGCCTCAAAGGGCACAGAGATTTTTAAGGACACATTAGAACAGGTGGACTTAATGGATACATACAGAACATTCCATCCAAAACCAGCAGAACCCGATATTATTTTCTGGTACACATGGAACATTCTCTAGGATAGATTGTATGATAGGGCACAAAAAGTCTCAATACATTTAAAAAATTGAAATCATATCAAGCATCTTGTACAGCTACAATTAAATAAAACTAGATATCAATTCTAAGAAAAAAAACTGGAAAACATACAAACATATGGAAGCTAAATAACATGTTACTAAATAAAAAATGGGTCAATGAAGAAGTCAGTGAAGAAAAAAAAATATCTGAAGACAAATGAAAACGGAAAAAAAAACGCAGTTCAAAATGTTTGGGACACAGCAAAAGCAAATCTAAGAGAGAAGTTTATAGCAATTGGAGTCTACCTTAAGAAACATGAAAAATCTCAAATAAACGATATAACTTCACACTGATATAAACTAGAAAAAGGACAGTCAAAGCCAAAAGTTAGTACAGGTAAGGAAACAATAAAGGTAAGAACAGAAATAAATGAAATAGAGAATAAAAAATCAATACAAAAGATCATTGAGACTAAGAGATCATTATTTGAAAAGATAAAATTGAGAATGTTTAGCCATACTCTAAACAAGAAAAAAGGAGAGAATACTCAAATAAATAAAATCAGAAGTGAAAGGTGAGGAATTATTAACACCACAGAAATACAAAGAATTATGAGATTACTATAGAAAATTATATGCCAGCAAATTGCAAAACTTAGTAGAAATGGATAAATTCTTAGAAACATACAGTCTTTAATAACTGAATCAAAAAGCAAAAAAATCTGAACAGAAAAACTACTAGTAACAAAATCGAATTGGTACTCTTAAAACCCCCAACATAAAGTCCAGGACCAGATGGCTTCACAGGTGCATTCCAACAAACATTAAAAGAAAAGTGAATACTTGCCCTTCTCAAATCATTCAAAAAAAATAGAAAAGAAAACTTCCAAATTTATTCTATGAAGCCAGCATTACTCTAATAGCAAAGCCAGTCAGATACTACAAGAAAAGAAAATTACAGGTTAATATCTCCAATAAACAGAGATGGAAAAATACCCAACAAAATATTAGCAATGTGAATTTAAAAATGCATTGAAATGGTCATTTATCACAATCAAGTGTGATTTATTTAGCGATGAACTGATGCCTCAGTATATGCAAATCATTCAATGTGATACACTACAAAAACAAAATGAAGGGAAAAATATGATGATCTAATAGATGCAGAAAAAGCAGGTGACAAAATTCAACCTCCATTCATGATAAAAACTCTCAACAAAGTAGATATATAAAGGGAATATACTTCAACATAATAATGGCCTTATATGAAAATCTCACAGCCAACGTCTTACCCAATGGTGAAAAACTGAGGGTATTTCCTCCAAGATCAGGGTCAAGACAAGGATGTTCACTCTCACCACTTTTATCCAACATAGTACTGGAAGTCCTAGCCATAAACATTAGACAACATAAAGAAATAAACGGCATCTAAACTGGTAAGGCAGAAGAAAAATTATATTTGCAGATGACATGATACTATATATAGAAAACCTGAAAGACTCTACCAAAAATGTATTAAATCTGAAAAATGGATTTAATAAAGTTGCAGGACATAAAGTCAATGTACAGAAATCTGTTGCATTCGTATACTCTAATAATCAAGCATCAGAAAGTGAAATTAAGAAAACAATCACATTTACATAAGGAATTTATAAAACTCAATACCCAACTCCCTCAAAAAAAAAAAAATGGGCAGAAGACATAAATAGAGATTTTTCCAAAGAAGACATACAGATGGCCAACAGACACATGAAAAGATGTTCAACATCAGTCATCATCAGGGAAATATAAATCAAAACTACAATGAGATATCACCTCACATCTGTCAGAATGGCTGAAATCAACAACACAGGAAGCAACAAGTGTTGGCAAGGATTTAGAGAAAGGAGAAACCTCTTTAACTGTTGGTGGGAATGCAAACTGATGCAGCCACTGTGAAAAACAGTATGGAGGTTCCTTGAAAAGTTAAAAAAAAAAAAATAACTACCCTATGATTCAGCAATTGCACTACTAGGTATTTGCCCAAAGTATAAAAAATACTAATTCAAAGGGATACATGCTTCCCAATGTTTATAGCAACATTATCTCCAACAACCAAATTTTGGAAATAGCCCAAGTGTCCATTGACTGATGAGTGGATAAAGAAGAGGTGGCACTATATATATATATATATATATATATATATATATATATATAATGTAATATTACTCAGCCATAAAAAAGAATGAAATCTTGCCATTTGCAACTATGTGGGTGGAGTCAGAGAGTAATATGCTAAGGGAAATAAGTCAGAGAAAAATACCATATGATTTCATTCATATGTGGAATTTAAGAAACTACAAATAATCATAGGGGGAAAAAAGAGGAAAACCAAGAAACAGACTCTTAATTACAGAGAACAAATTGATGGCTACCAGATGGGAGGTAGGTAGGGGGATATGTTAAATAGGTGATGGGAGTTAAGAAGTGCACTTGGTTGTGATACACACTGGATGTTGTGTCACATCACTAAATTTTTTACCTGAAACTAATATTACACTGTATGTTAACTAACAGGAATGTAAATAAAAACTTAAATTTTATTTATTTTTTTAATTTTTTTTTTCAAAATTTTATTTACATTCTAGTTAACTTATAGCGCAATATTGGTTTCAGGAGTAGAATTCAGTCATTCATGACTTACAACACCCAGTGCTCATCATTAATAAGTACCCTTCTTAATACCATTGCCCATCTAGCCCATCCCCCACCCACCTTCTTCATCAACCCTCAGTTTGTTCTCTATCGTAAAGAAAACAATAACATTTACAATTGCACCCAAAACAATGAAATATCTAGGAATAAATTTAACTGAAGAGGTGAAAGATTTGCACTGTTAAAACTGTAAAACATTGATTAAAGAAATTCAGGATGACCCAAAGAAATGGAAAGACATTCTATGCTCATGGTTTGGAAGAATAAATATTGTTAAAATGTTTGTACTATTCAGAGTGATCTACACATCGAATGCAATTTGTATCAGAAAACCAACAGCATTTTTCACAGAACTAGAACAAACACTCCTAAAATTTATATGAAACCACAAAAGACTTTGATAGTCACAGCAATTATGAAAAAGAAAAACAAAACGGGAAGCATCACAATTACAGATTTCAAATTTTATTGCAAAGTGGTAGTAATTAAAACAGTATGCTACTGGCATAAAAGTAGACACATAGATCAATGAAACAGAATAGAAAACCCATAAATAAACCCACAATTATATAGTCAATTAACTTTTGACAAGGGAGGAATGAATATCCAATGCAAAATTACAGTTTCTTCAACAAATGGTGTTGGGAAAACTGGACAGCCACATGCAAAAGAATGAAACTATATCCCTTTTTTTCACCAATCACAAAAATAAACTCAACATGGATTAAAGACCTAAACGTGAGACCTGAAACCATAAAAATCTTTGAAGAAAGCACAGGCAGTGATTTCTCTGACATCAGCCATAGCAACATTTTTCTAGATATGTCTCCTGAGGCAAGGGAAACAAAAGCAAAAAAATTAACCATTGGGTCTACATTGAAATTAAAAGCTTCTGCACAGTGAAGGAAACAAACAAAACTAAAAGCCAACCTACTGAATGAGAGAAGATATTTCAAATGACATATCTGATAAAGGGTTAGTACCCAAAATATATAAAGAATTGATACAATTCAATAACCAAAAAACAAATAATCCAATTTAATAATGGGCAGAAGACATGAACAGACATTTATCCAAAGAAGACCTATACATGGCCAACAGACACATAAAAAGATACTCAACTTCACTTGTCATCTGGCAAATGCAAATTAAAACTATAATGAGGTATTACTTCATACTTGTCAGAATGAGTAATATCAACACCACAAGCAACAAGTCTTGGTGAGGATGTGGAGAAAAAGGAATTCTCTTGCAATATTAATAAGAATGCATATTCATGCGGCCTCTGTGGAAAACAGTATGGAGGTACCTCAAAATTAAAAATAGAACTAACTACCTAATGGTCCAGGAATCACACTACTGGGCATTTACCCAAAAAATGCAAAAACATTAATTCAAAGACATACGCATGTACCTATGTTTATTGCACCATTATTTGTGGTAGCCAAGGTATGAAAGCAGCCCAAGTGTCCGTTGATTGATGAATGGATAAAGAAGATGTGATGTGCGTGTATGTGTATAATGCTAAGTGAAATAAGTCATTGAAAGGCATACCATACGATCTCACTTGCATGTGGAATTTAAGAAACAAAATGAAAGAGGAAAGGGAAAAAGAGAGAAAGAGACAAACCAAGAATCAGCCTCATAGCTATAGAGAACAAATTGATGGTTACCAGAGGAGAGATGAGTGGGGATTGGGGGAAATAGGGGATGGGGATTAAAGAGTACACATGTCATGATGAAATAAAATAAAGTGATAAAAAGTGAATAAATAAAAAAATAAGTCAAAATAAACTCAAAATTGATTAAATCCTTAAATGTGAGATCCCAAACCATAAAAATCCTGAAGAAAACATGGGCAGTAATCTTTTGAACATCAACTTTAGCAATGTGTTTCTGGATATATCTCCTCAGGCAAGGGAGACAAAAGCAAAAATATATAAAGAACTCACAACTCAACACCGAAAAAGCAATATTAAGGTTAGGAAATGGACAGAGCGACTGAATAGACAGTGTTCCAAAGAAATGTAGATAGCCAGGAGACACATGAAAAGATTCTTAACATCAGTAATCATTAGGGGAATACAAATCAAAACCACAATGAGATATAACCTCATGCTAATCAAATGGATAGTATCAAAATAAGAGCAAATATTGATTAGGATGTGGAGAAAAGGGAACCCTTGTGCACTGTTGATGGGAATGTAAAATAATACAGCCACTATGGAAAACAATATGAAGGTTTTTCAAAAAACTGAAAAAAGAAGTGCCATACGATCCTATAATTCAATTTCCAGGTGCTGTGCTAGGTAAAATATATCAGAAAAATAAAAGGAAATACCATATTATTTCACTTATGTGTAGAATCTAAAACCAAAATCAACAAACAAAACAAATAGACTCATAAATACAAATAATAAACTAGTAGTTGCCAGAAGGGAGGAGGGTTGGGTGACAGGCAAAATAGGTGAAAGAGATTAAGAGGTACAAACTTCCAGTTATAAAATAAATAAGTCATGGAGATAAAAAGTACAGCATAGGAAATATAGTCAATAACATTGTAATAATGTGTGGTGAAACATGATAACTACATTTGTCTAGTGAGCATTTTATAACATCTATAATTGTCAAATCACAAGGTTGTCTAACTGAAACTAATGTAATAGTATATATCAACGATACTTAAAATAAATACATAAAATGAAAACTTCAAGACAATCAGAGAAAAATAACACAAACTCTGGATTATAGTCATTTAATTCTTGTTTTTTTCTGATTCCATTTCCCTCTGGAACTCTCCGCACTTTCCACACAACCTATACTATGAATGCCTCCCCTCATGGACATAACTGGAAAACATTTAAAAAGGTATCTCAAATTGAAGGGAAATAAAGAACCACAGAAATCAGAAGTTTGTCGTTTCGATGAACACATGTTACAGATAAGGAAACAAGCTCAGGAAGGTGAATCTGACTTGCTCAAGTTTAGAGGTTAATGACAGAATCAGAACAAGAGTGCAAGTCCTTTTTTTTTATGGCTTGTCTTTTAACTTTTTATTACAGAAAACTTCAAATGTACAAAAGTTGATAGAGAAGTTTAATAAACTCATATATACTCTTCACTCAGTTACAATTATCAACATTTTGCCAGTGTTGTTTTATCTATCCCATCTTCTATTTGTACTGAATTGTTTTAAAGCAAATTCAAGATATTTTGTCATTTCTTCTGTAAATAGTTTAACATGCTTTTCTAACTGATGAGAATATTTTTAAATATTTAAAAAAAGAAAAATCTATGCCATTAAACATCCAATAAAGTTGACAATAATTCCTTTAATAAAAGTAACGTTTCCCAAATTGAACAAACATAATGGGATACCTATTTAATTTTCATGCAGGAGCCTCCAAGAGGTTTCAAAATTCCAAGATAACTTCATTAAAATCTTCATTGCAAAAGGCTAATTAAATATTAAAATACCTAAAATGAAAGATGATAAGACTGAGGTAACTTCTACTGCTCCCTGCATCCTCATTTATTTGAGCACACATTCTAGTAATCCTCTTTATAATTTGCCTTCTCACTCTGAAAACATTAGTAACATTACCTTTTGAAAAAGGACCACCCCAAGACTATAGATGATTCTCTTTATCCTTCACTTCTAGATCAAAGGCTAATCTAAGGCACATTGCACCTTCCTTTCCAAATTCAGGTCATTGTTTATTGATCTTTGGGAGTGCCTCTAGATCTGGTGAAGATAATATCTTTTGCACCTTCTTTGAACATGCTTCTTGGGTCCATGGGGTTACCAGTGCCAGTTTTTTTCTGTTTCCTCTCAGTTGAAAACTGACTTAAAAGAATTTTTAAGTAGCTCTGTGGAGGTTAGCAAACATGGATGCTGAAATTCAGGTCCTGATAAGAACTTTTAATTCTTTTTTATTTTTTTAATGTTTAGTTATGTTTGAGAGAGAGCGAGACAGAGCATAAGCAGCATGGGAGCAGAGAAGAAGATGCAGAATCTGAAGCAGACTCCAGGCTGCAGCTGTCACAGAGCCCAATGTGGGTCTCAGACCCATGAACCATGAAATCATGACCTGAACCAAAGTCTGAAGCTTAACCAACAGAGCCACCCAGGTGCCCCTGATAAGAACTTTTCAAAGGCTTTCTCCACTAAGCCAAATGTACTCAGAGGTGGGGAATAGACATTCCAACATATATGGATGTGTGTGTTACTCCTTTGATATCCTTCAGATAGCAATCCAATTTTTGAATAACTAAAAACAGCTGTTTTTGATTTACAAATCTACTCTTTATAGGACCAGAGATGTGGTTCCAGAAACAATTCAAAGTCCAATCCTTTTTACCAATCAGAAAACCACAAAGCCTCCCCTATTTTTCTCAAGAGGTTTGTCCCAGTGCCTTTGACATGTAAATATCTCACCTGGTCCTTTCCAGGAATTCTTATCTAGGTGAGCTCTAAAATACCAACTTCAGGAAGGTAATTCTTAGGAGAAAAAAAAGGGAAAGATTATTTGAAACTTAAGCAAATTAAAAAAAAATCTTAAGTGTCTTCTCCGCAAATAACTGTTTCATAACTAAAATCTTACAATGGAAGATTCAAGGACTCTGCCTGTCTGTATGTTCATATGTGTTTATATATGTGTGTACAGACGTGTGATATTTTCTATGTCCAGGTAGTATTGCCAACATTAATTATAAAAGAGCTCTATTTAATTGAATTTTAAAAATTAAGTGTTTAGGGGCTCCTGGGTGGCTCAGTGCGTTAAACATCTGACTTTTGATTTCAGCTCACGTCATGATCTCATGGTTTCATGGGTCTGAGTCCCATGTGGGGCTCTGCACTAACAGTGTAGAGCCTGCTTGGGACTCTCTTTCTCTCTCTCTCTCTGCCCCTCCCCTGCTCATGCTGTCTCTGTCTCTCTCAAAAATAAATAAATAGACTTAATTTTTTTAAATTAAAAAATAAATAAAAATGAAGTGTTTGTATAAATTAAATTCCCAGAAATATAACAAACACTTAATTCAAATGAATTTCAGTTTTACATAATCTGGAAAATATTTAATATTAAAGCTAGTTTAAGTTTGTTTGATTTTTCAAAGCATGGCTTTAGGGTTATCAGCATTAAATATAATAATGTTAATATATGTATCAGCATTATATAATAATATAAAACCTTGTATTCTACCTAGGTTTACTAAAGGTCAAATAAGTTAGGGGCACCTGGGTGGCTCAGTCGGTTAAGTGTCCGACTTTGGCTCAGGTCATGATCTTGTGAGTTTGAGCCCCACATTGGGCTCTGTGCTGACAGTTCAGAGCCTGGAGCCTGCTTTGGATTCTGTGTTTCTCTCTCCTTCTCTGCCTCTCCCCCACTTGTGCTCTGTCTCTGTCTCTCTCTCTCTCAAAAATAAGTAAAATGTAAAAAATAAATAAATAAATAAATAAATAAATAAATGTCAAATAAGTTAGTGTTATTTCTTACAAAATTTATCAGTAAGAAAAATATCTTGAGACGATGGTTGACTTTTTCAACGTTTTTTATTTTTATTTTTTATTTATTTATTTTTTTAATTTATTTTTGGGGACAGAGAGAGACAGAGCATGAACGGGGGAGGGGCAGAGAGAGAGGGAGACACAGAATCGGAAACAGGCTCCAGGCTCCGAGCCATCAGCCCAGAGCCTGACGCAGGGCTCGAACTCAGGGACCGTGAGATCGTGACCTGGCTGAAGTCGGACGCTTAACCGACTGCGCCATCCAGGCGCCCCAATGACTTTTTCTAATGTATAAATGTATTCATAAACTTGCCAATCTATAGAATGATAGAATAACAGATATTTCACAATTGTTTGCTTCTTTATTTTCACATTAATTTAAGGCATTTAAGGGTTAAATTTTGTAATACATGCATAAGCTACTAGAAATTATAAGGAAAACTTATCTAAATGCAAGGAAAGTAAGATGGTTGTTTTGAATAAGAGAAGGTATGAGGAATGTGATGCATTTTTTTCATGAGGAAAAGGAAAGTAATTTTGTCTAAAAATGAAGTTCATTGTTTAAAGAGGAAAAACAGGACAAGATCTGAATGCAAAAAGAAAGTAGGGGAAGGTTTGTGAAAAGGAAACTTGGGAAAGGACTTTTATGCTGGACAAGTTAAATAAATTTAAAAGTTTCTTTTTTAAAAAAAATAAGTTTAATATCTACAGGGTGCTTATGTAAACGTAAACCTTAAAATTTTCAACTGCTGAAAGGACAAGATTTCTTGGCTTGTTCTTCCACTCTTAATAAGAAACTGTAAGCAAATTGTTTCATCTTTTTTTTTTAATTTTTTTTTCAACGTTTATTTATTTTGGGGACAGAGAGAGACAGAGCATGAATGGGGGAGGGGCAGAGAGAGAGGGAGACACAGAATCGGAAACAGGCTCCAGGCTCCGAGCCATCAGCCCAGAGCCTGACGCGGGGCTCGAACTCACGGACTGCGAGATCGTGACCTGGCTGAAGTCCGACGCTTAACCGACTGCGCCACCCAGGCGCCCCTAAATTGTTTCATCTTTTATGTGATGTTTCTATCAAAACAATTTCCCGTGTTTGTTGTTTCTATTAAGTTTTGATTACTTAAACCTAGTCTTCTGGATACTGAAAGAGCTGTTTTGCTCATAACTATGAAATCTATATTTCACTATAAAGTCTTTAACTGTCACTTTGGTTAAATAGATAACTAAGTATTGTTTCACAGTAATCTATTATCCTATTTGGCCAAGTATTTTAAAACCTTTTGATATTTTTGATAAACTTCCCCCAAATCCAATTTTAAATTTTTTTTTCAACGTTTATTTATTCTTGGGACAGAGAGAGACAGAGCATGAATGGGGGAGGGGCAGAGAGAGAGGGAGACACAGAATCGGAAACAGGCTCCAGGCTCTGAGCCATCAGCCCAGAGCCCGACGCGGGGCTCGAACTCCTGGACCGCGAGATCGTGACCTGGCTGAAGTCGGACGCTTACCGACTGCGCCACCCATGCGCCCCCCCCAAATCCAATTTTAAATAAAGTCTCTTTGAACTCCAACTGACTTTGGGATTTATCAGAAGTTCTCTGGAAATCTCAAGGGATTTGTTCTTTCTCTTTATAAAAAGGGAGATGCTAAATAAATTAGGCTAATTTGGTATATTAAGTTACATGGGAAGCACTGTCAAACAAGAAGTAATACTAAGCTTTCTTTGTCATATTTATATATAAGTGTTCTAGAAATTGTATGAAATGCCTAAAGTCTGATATGTTCTGGTACAATATTACCATAATAATTTCAGTCATCATCTAAAAATATTGTGTCACTGAAATAGTCAAATTCCTCTGTCCATTCCATTATAATGAACTCTCATAAGATCTTTAACAATGGACACTTTTAAGTCTTTGTCATTAACAGAGAGTTATTGTTTTACTCTCATGGTTTTACAAAATTATTTCTGCAAGAGTGCTTCATTTTTAAGGAGACTGATGGAATGTACTATAGAATATAGATTTCTGATAACTTTAGGATCATAAAATGAACTGGGTAAGAATATACAGAACTAATGAAAACATTGTATTCAAGGAGAACAAGAGTTAATAACATGAGACTGAATGAATTGATGAGGGTGATTATAATTTTTATAACTTTTTATTTGAAACATTGCTGGTTTATTGATGTTTTGGGTTTTTTTTCATATTTAAGGAAATATTTTTCTCTTACTATTGGCTTACAGCAGTTTGGTAAAGTAAACCTTTGTAAGCAAAGATAAAACATTTACTTCTCTCCCTACCTGATCCCTCCAGAATTCAAAAACACTTGAGTATTCTTTTCATTGCAATATAGTTAATATTTGCATAAATTCAATAAGAATAGTCCTCCTTGTCACAGTACACAATTGAAAACATTGGCTTTATTACCAAGGCTTTTGACTGGAATGTCATATTGGAGAGAGATATGCATAGATTCAGATATGGTCAGATTTAATAAACTGGTTCAACCTTGGCTAAGCTTCCTGACTTCAGAGGCTGCTAAGAGTACAATCCAAGTTTCCTTATTAAAAGTACCAACAAAGCAGTCATAAAAATAACTCATATGGTCAATCACTATTCTTGCTAAACTTATGTAAATAATCAGTCCAAATTTAATGCAAACAAATTAGTTTTACTGTGATTATCTTTGGTTAAAAAACAGGTGTGACTGTAGGGAGAAAAATTTGTTTGCACCTTTGTGGCTATTGGATTCTAATCCTGTTGATGTCTTGAGGATTTTATTATGTACTTGTAAACTGGACTGGATCCTGAATTCTTCTAGTTTCCTCAAATATCTGGCTACAACTCTCTAATGTTTCCAAATTTCTCTCCTGTTTTGATTTTAAATCACTAAGAAGACTGCTCTTGAATCTTCTTGGAAAGGACTATACCAAGTCTTCCTCACTAAACTTAAGAGACTTGAACCTTGGATATACATCCTGCATGAAAAAGGCTTCACTTGGCATCTGGAGCTGTGCAATTGCTGGAGAACTTCAAATCAAAATGACTAAAAATAAAAGTAGCTGACAGCAAGGTAGACTGCTCCTCCCAAGACAATGAATAGAGCTTTTCTGCTTCAAACATTAAATCCTTTATTTCTTTTTTCCCTTTATTCTGGCATTGGCCTGGAAAGATAACACCATCATAGTAATCTCCCAGACTATTGATAAAGAGGTAACCTTTCAGACTGTTGAATTTGTCATTATAAACCCTGACCTGTGCATAATGCTAGAGACCCCTGGTTTATTTCCCTGTCTCTGGTTAACATTCCCAAACTTGGGGGAATGTTGTGTTCAGGCTGTATGCATAGAAAGGGACATAATGCAAGGGTTAACTAAAATAAAACTGCCTGAACAGCCTATGGACTCTCAACATCTTACTGGCCTCAATGGATGTCATCCTTTTAGTCTTGAGCCACAGATTCAAATAGGAATTACCAGAAGGCCGTTGTGAATCCTTCCTGAATCCTTTCCTTTGTTAGGGCTCTACTTCCCTGGTTATGTAAATGTAAATGAGGCTGTAAATGTAAATGAGGCTGTAATCAGGAACCTCTAGATTCTTGAAAATATTTCAGAATCCCCTGGAAAGCAATGTCTGCCCAACAAATATCTTTAGATTCTCTGGAAAAAAAGTTATTCTTTATAATAGGATAGCCCTCTATTATCTTTTTGTTTTATTTTATTTTTATCCTCACGTCAGATAATATACAGTGTAGTCTTGGCTTCAGGAGTAGAATCCTGTGATACATCAATTACATACAATTCCCAGTGTTCATCCCAACAAGTGCCCTCCTCTCTGCCCATCACCCACTTTCCCCTCTCCCCCACCCCCCCATATACCCTTAGTTTGTTCTCAGTCCTTAACAGTTTACTAAGGTTTGCCTCCCTCTCAGTTTTTATTTCATTTTTCCTTCCCTTCCCCTATGTTCATATGTTAAGTTTCTCAAATTCCACATATGAGTGAAATCATGTAATATCTGTTGTTCTCAGACTGCCTTATTTTGCTTAGCATAATACCCTCCAGTTCCATCCAAGTTGTTGCAAGTGGCAAGATTTCATTCTTTTTCATCGCTGAGTAACATTCCAGTGTGTGTGTGTGTGTGTGTGTGTGTATGTGTATCACATCTTAATTAATTCATCAGATCATGGACATTTGGGCTTTTTCCATAATTTTGCTATTGTTGATAGTGCTGCTATAAACATTGGGGTGCATGTGTCCCTTTGAATCAGCATCCTGTATCCTTTGGATAAATTCTAGTAATGCAGTTGCTGGGTCATAGGGTAATTCTATTTTTAATTTTTGAGGAAACTCTACACTGTTTTCCAAAGTCACTGCGCCAGTTTGCATTCCCAACCAACAGTGCAAGAGGGTTCCCCATTCTCCACATCCTCGCCAACGTCTATTGTTGCCCGAATTGTTAATTTTAGCTACTCTGACCGGTGTGAGGTGGTATCTAATTGTGGTTTTGATTTGTATTTCCCTGATGAGGAGTCATGTTGAGCATCTTTTCATGTGTCTGTTAGCCAACTTGATGTCTTCTTTGGAAAAGTGTCTATTCATGTCTTCTGCCAATTTCTTCATTGGATTATTTGATTTTGGGGTGTTGAGTTTGATAAGTTCTTTATAAATTTTTTGTATTAACCCATTATCTGATCTGTCATTTGCAAATATCTTCTCCCATTCCATTATTTGCCTTTAGTTTTGTTGATTGTTTCCTTTGCTGTGCAGAAGCTTTTTATCTTGATAAGGTTCCAATAGTTCATTTTTGCTTTTAAGTAAGAAGTTGCTGTGGCTAAGGTCAAAGAGGTTGCTGCCTGTTTTCTCTTCTAGGATTCTGATGGTTTCCTGTCTCACATTTGGGTCTTTCATCCATTTTGAATTTATTTTTGTGTATGGTATAAGAAAGTTATCCAGGTTTATTCTTTGCATGTTCCTGTCCAGTTCTCCCAGCACCATTTGTTAAATAGACTGCCTTTTTTTCCATTGGATATTCTTTCCTGCTTTGTCGAAGATCAGTTGGCCATATATTTGTGGGTCCATTTCTGGGTTCTCTATTCTGTTCCATTGATCTATGTATCTATTTTTGTGCCAATACCATACTGTCTTGTAATACAGGCTAAAGTTGGGATTATGATGCCTCCAACTTTGGTTTTCTTTTTCAAAATTACTTTGTCTCTTTGGGGTCTTTTGTGGTTCCATACAAATTTTAGGATTGTTTGTTCTAGCTCTGTGAAGAATGCTGGTGATATTTTTTATTGGAATTTCATTGAATATGTAGATTCCTTTGGGTAGTATGAACATTTTGACAATATTTTTCTTCCAGTTCATGAGCATGGAATATTTTTCCCATTTCTTTGTGTTTTCTTCAATTTCTTTCATAAGCTTTCTATAGTTTTCAGCATACAAATCTTTTACCCACTTTCCCCTCTCCCCCACCCCCATCTACCCTTAGTTTGTTCTTAGTCCTTAAGAGTTTCTTATGGTTTGCCTCCCCCTCAGTTTTTATTTCATTTTTGCTTCCCTCCCCCTATGTTCATATGTTAACTTTCTCAAATTCCACATATGAGTGAAATCATGTGATATCTGTCATTCTCAGACTGCCAACCAAAAGGTTGGTTTATTTCCAGGTATTTCATGGTTTTTGATGCAATTGTAAAGGGGATTAATTCCCCGATATTTCTTTCTGTTGCTTCATTATTGGTGTATAGAAATGCAACTGATTTCTGTCCATTGATTTTATATCCTAAGACTTTGCTGAATTCATGTATCAGCTCCAGCAGTTTTTTGGTGGAGTCTTTTGGGTCTTCCGTGTGGAGTATTATGTCATCTGTGAAGAGTGAAAGTTTGACTTGTTCTTTGTCAATTTGGATACCTTTTATTTTGTTTTGGTGTCTGATTGCTGAGGCTAGGACTTCCAACACTATGTTAAACAACAGTGGTGACAGTGAACATCCCTCTCATGTTCCTGATCACAGGGAGCAAGCTCAATTTTTCCCCATTGAAGATGATACTAACTATGGGCCTTTCCTATACGACTTCTATGATGTTAAGCTATATTCCTTCTATCCTAACTTTCTTGAGGGTTTTTATTAAGAAATGATGCTGTATTTTGTCAAATGCTTTTTCTACATCTATTGACAAGATCATGTGGTTCTTACCCTTTCTTCTATTAATGTGATGTATCGTGTTGATTGATTTATGAATACTGAACCAGCCCTGCAGCCCAGGAATAAATCCCATTTGATCATGGTAAATAATTTATTATAATGTACTGTTGAATTCAATTTGCTAGTATCTTGTTCAGGATTTTTGCATCCATGTCCATCAGGGATATTGGTCTGTAATTCTCCTTTTTAGTGGGGTCTTTGGTTTTGGCATCAAGGTAATGTTGGCTTCATAGAACAAGTTGGGAAGCTTTCCTTCCATTTCTATTTTTTGGAACAGTTTGAGAAGAATAGGTATTAACTCTGCTTTAAATTTCTGGTAGAATTCCCCTGGAAAGCCATCTGGCCCAGGACTCTTGTTTTGGGGGAGCTTTTTCATAATTGATTCCATTTCTCTACTGCTTATGGGTCTGTTCAAATTTTCTATTACTGTTTGAGTTTTGGGAGTGTGTGTTTAGGAATTTGTCCATTTCTTCCAGATTGTTTAGTTTGTTGGCATATAATTTTTCATAGTATTCCCTAATAATTGTTTATATTTCTGTGGTGTTGGTTGTGATCTCTCCTCTTTCATTTGTGATTTTATCTACATAAGTCCTCTCTCTATTTGAGAAGTCTGGCTAGGGGGGTATCAATTTTGTTTATTTTTTTTTAAAAAAACCCAGCTTTTATATTCATTGATCTATTCTACTTTTTTTTTTATTCTATATTGTTTATTTCTGCTCTAATCTTTGTTATTTCTCTTCTTCTCCAGGTTTTTTTTTTAAATTTTTTTTTCAACGTTTATTTATTTTTGGGACAGAGAGAGACAGAGCACGAACGGGGGAGGGGCAGAGAGAGAGGGAGACACAGAATCAGAAACAGGCTCCAGGCTCTGAGCCATCAGCCCAGAGCCCGACGCGGGGCTCGAACTCACGGACCGCGAGATCGTGACCTGGCTGAAGTCGGACGCTTAACCAACTGCGCCACCCAGGCGCCCCCTTCTCCAGGTTTTAAGCTTTCTTCCCTGCTGCCTTTCTAGCTTCTTTAGGTGGAATGTTAGGTTGTATATTTGCGACCTTTCTTGCCTCTTGAGATAGGCCTGAATTACAATGTATTTCCCTTTCAGGAATGCCTTTGCTGTATCTTATTATCTTTTAGCTTAAAAGGGAGGTGTCTGTGCTATTGTCATCACCACCTGCTGTTCCTGGATTAACACTTCTGGGAACTTGAAGATCACTGAGCATCCCACTTGGCTTAAAGAGGTTACTCCTTCAACAAAGTCTTTGACATATTTGATTTTGATTGGTTTGTGTCTTGGGGACCATAGCTCCAAAGTGCACTACAAATATTGGTAATTATCCTTTTCGTGATAGTCACAGCAATCTCTCTGGCACATTGAATTCCCTCAAAATATTTAAATTCATGTTTGCAACCAATAACCACAAAGCAAATGATATCCCTAAGACTGGAATGTAGACATAGAACAAAGAGAATGACCAACTAAAAAATTGTGAGCCTAAAGTCATGACCTATGTGTACCACAGAGAAACAGCAAAGAAAAACATGACCTGTGAATGTCACCCAGAGGATCAATAAAAGCTTCAAGAACTACTGAATTTAGAGGGACACAAATACCTTAAATTTTGATCACATCTCTCGGTTAGGCTTAGAATCTGATCAAGAGGGAGAAATTGTAAACTAACAGAACAAAACAAAACAAACAAACAAAACGCACACACACACACACACACAACAGCCCCCCAAATGGAGTCATCTGTGCTACGTTCCAGGCCAGCAAACCAAGACTTAACACCTAACCTAACTGCAGTTTCATCCTTTTACAGTATTGGAATTAAAATTAAAAACTCTGTAAGATTTTGATCAGCAGCAGTGAGGATCTTGCCTGAAATGATCTTTGTTTTGCTTATGACTTCCTTGTTCCTCTCTCCTGTCTATAAAAACCTTCCATTTTGTACAGCTTCTCAGAGCTTCTTTCAATTTGTTAGATAATATGCTGTCCAATTCATGAATTGCTAAATAAAACCAATTAGATCTTCAAATTTACTCATTTTAAAACAGGTAACCTAAGGGGGAGGAAGTAAGCGGCCAGGAGCAGCAGTGGCCGTGGCGTCTCGAGCAGCCGCAGCATTCCAGAAGCTTCAGGCGGTTTTTCTGCCTAGCCTGGGTCCCGGCCCCCATCCTCCCCGCCCCGTCGGTTGATGTCTGGGCAGGTCCTGGCACAGATGTGAGTCTCAGCTTTTTAAAAACACAAAATGAAGAGGGATCCTGGGAAGATGGCGGCATAGGAGGATGCTGCACTCACCACGCGTCCTGCTGATCACTTAGATTCCACCTACACCTGCCTAAATAACCCAGAAAACCACCAAAAGACTAGCAGAATGGAGTCTCTGGAGCCAAGCACAAATGAGAGGTCCACGGAAGAGGGTAGGAAGGGCGGCAAGGTGGTGTGCTCTACACGGACCGGCGGGAGGGAGCCGGGGCGGAGGGACGGCCTGCCGGCCAAGCAGAGCCCCCGAGTCTGGCTTGCAAAAGCAGACGGGCCTGACGGAGTGTGTTCCGACAGCAAGAGGGACTTGACATCTGGAAGGTAATAAGCTAACAGCTCTGCTCAGAAAACGGAAAGGCTGGAGGATAACAAGAGGGAGAGTTGCTGAGCCCTGGACGACAGAGCTCAGCTTGGCGGGAACAAAGATGCTCACCAGCGCCATCTCCCTCACCCATCCCCCAGCCAAAATCCCAAAGGGAACCAGTTCCTGCCAAGGAACTTGCTTGCACCATGCAAACACGCAACACTGTGCTTCCCCGGATCCTTCCCTCCAGCGGGTCTGACTCCCTCTCGGTGCCGCAGGGTCCCTCCCAAGCGGATCTCCGAAGGAAAAGCAAGCTGAGCCTGCACCTCCCACCCCTGTGCACCTTGCCGATCCACCCCAGCTAATACCCCAGATCCCCACCACCACAACCCTGGCAGTGTGCAAGTAGCCCAGATGGGCGACGCTACCCCACAATGTATCCCACCCTAGGAGAGGGGAAGAAGGCACATACCAGTCTGAGTTTGGCCCCAGTGGTGGGCTGGGGGCAGACATCAGCTCTGACTGCGGCCCTGCCCACCAACGCAAGTTATTCAAGACAGCACAGGGGAAGTGCCCCGCAGTCCCACACCACTCCAGGGGCTGGCCAAAATGACCAAACGGAAGAATTCCCCTCAAAAGAATCTCTAGGAAATAACAACAGCTAATGAACTGATCAAAAAGGATTTAAATAATATAACAAAAAGTGAATTTAGAATAATAGTCATAAAATTAATTGCTGGGCTTGAAAACAGTATAGAGGACAGCAGAGAATCTCTTGCTACAGAGATCAAGGGACTAAGGAACAGTCACTAGGAGCTGAAAAATGCTTCAAACGAAATGCAAAACAAAATGGAAACGACGACAGCTCGGATTGAAGAGGCAGAGGAGAGAATAGGTGAACTAGAAGATAAAGTTATGGAAAAAGAGGAAGCTGAGAAAAAGAGAGATAAAAAAATCCAGGAGTATGAGGGGAAAATTAGAGAACTAAGTGATACACTAAAAAGAAATAATATACGCATAATTGGTATCCCAGAGGAGGAAGAGAGAGGGAAAGGTGCTGAAGGGGTACTTGAAGAAATAATAGCTGAGAAATTCCCAGATCTGGGGAAGGAAAAAGGCATTGAAATCCAAGAGGCACAGAGAACTCCCTTCAGACGTAACTTGAATCGATCTTCTGCATGACATATCATAGTGAAACTGGCAAAATACAAGGATAAAGAGAAAATTCTGAAAGCAGCAAGGGATAAACGTGCCCTCACATATAAAGGGACCTATAAGACTCGTGACTGATCTCTCTTTTGTACTTGGCAGGCCAGAAAGGATTGGCACGATATTTTCAGTGTGCTAAACAGAAAAAATATGCAGCCGAGAATCCTTTATCCAGCAAGTCTGCATTTAGAATAGAAGGCAAGATAAAGGTCTTCCCAAACAAACAAAAACTGAAGGAATTTGTCACCACTAAACCAGCCCTACAAGAAATCCTAAGGGAGATCCTGTGAGACAAAGTACCAGAGACATCGCTACAAGCATAAAACATACAGACATCACAATGACTCTAAACCCATATCTTTCTCTAATAACACTGAATGTAAATGCATTAAATGAGCCAACCAAAAGACATAGGGTATCAGAATGGATAAAAAAAACAAGACCCATCTATTTGCTGTCTACAAGAGACTCATTTTAGACCTGAGGACACCTTTAGATTGAGAGTGAGGGGATGGAGAACTATTTATCATGCTACTGGAAGCCAAAAGAAAGCTGGAGTAGCCATACTTATATCAGAGAAACTAGACTTTAAATTAAAGGCTGTAACGAGAGATGAAGAAGGGCATTATAAAATAATGACAGGGTCTATCCATCAGGAAGAGCTAACAATGATAAATGTCTATGCGCCGAATATGGGAGTCCCCAAATATATAAAACAATTACTCATACATAAGCAACCTTATTGATAAGAATGTGGTCATTGCAGGAGACTTTAACACTCCACTTACAGAAATGGATAGATCATCTAGACACACAGTCAATAAAGAAACAAGGGCCCTGAATGTTACATTGGATCAGATGGACTTGACAGATCTATTTAGAACTCTGCATCCCAAAGCAACAGAATATACTTTCTTTTCGAGAGCACATGGAACATTCTCCAAGAGAGATCATATACTGGGTCACAAAACAGCCCTTCATAAATTTACAAGAATTGAAATTATACCATGCATACTTTCAGACCACAATACTATGAAGCTTGAAATCACCCACAGGAAAAAGTCTGGAAAACCTCCAAAAGCATGGAGGTTAAAGAACACCCTACTAACGAATGAGTGGGTCAACCAGGCAATTAGAGAAGAAATTAAAAAATATATGGAAGCAAACTAAAATGAAAATACAACAATCCAGACGCTTTGGGATGCAGCGAAGGCAGTCCTGAGAGGAAAATACATCGCAATCCAGGCCTATCTGAAGAAACAAGAAAAATCCCAAATACAAAATCTAACAGCACACCTAAAGGAACTAGAAGCAGAACAGCAAAGGCAGCCTAAACCCAGCAGAAGAAGAGAAAAAATAAAGATCGGAGCAAAAATAAACAATATAGAATCTAAAAAAACAGTAGAGCAGATCAACGAAGCCAAGAGTTGGTTTTTTGAAAAAATAAACAAAATTGACAAATCTCTAGCCAGGCTCCTCAAAAAGAAAAGGGAGATTACCCAAATAGATAAAATCATGAATGAAAATGGAATTATTACAACCAATCCCTCAGAGATGCAAACAATTATCAGGGAATACAAGAAAAATTATATGCCAATAAATTGGACAACCTGGAAGAAATGGACAAATTCCTAAACACCTACATTCTTCCAAAACTCAACCAGGAGGAAAGAGAAAGCTTGAACAGACCCATAACCAGCAAAGAAATTGAATCAGTTTTCAAAAATCTCCCAACAAATAAGAGTCCAGGACCAAATGGCTTCCCAGGGGAGTTCTACCAGACGTTTAAAGCAGAGATAATACCTATCCTTCTCAAGCTATTCCAAGAAATAGAAAGGGAAGGAAAACTTCCAGACTCATTCTATGAAACCAGTATTACTTTGATTCCTAAACCAGACAGAGACCCAGTAAAAAAAAGAGAACTACAGGCCAATATCCCTGATGAATATGGATGCAAAAATTCTCAATAAGATACTAGCAAGTAGAATTCAATAAATATAAAAAGAATTATTCACCATGATCAAGTGGGATTCATTCCTGGGCTGCAGGGCTGGTTCAACATTCGCAAATCAATCAACGTGATACATCACATTAACAAAAAAAAAGAGAAGAACCATATGATCCTGTCAATCGATGCAGAAAAGGCCTTTGACAAAATCCAGCACCTTTCTTAATAAAAACCTTTGAGAAAGTCGGGAGAGAAGGAACATACTTAAACATCATAAAGCCATTTATGAAAAGCCCACAGCTAACATCATCCTCAATGGGGAAAAACTGAGAGCTTTTTCCCTGAGATCAGGAACGACGGCGATGTCCACTCTGACTGCTGTTGTTCAACATAGTGCTGGAAGTGCTAGCATCGGCAATCAGACAACAAAAGGACATCAAAGGCATCAAAATTGACAAAGATGAAGTCAAGCTTTCGCTTTTTGCAGATGACATGATATTATACATGGAAAATCCGATAGACTCCACCAAAAGTCTGCTAGAACTGATCCAGGAATTCAGCAAAGTTGCAGGATACAAAATCAAGGTACAGAAATCAGTTGCATTCTTGTACACTAACAATGAAGCAACAGAAAGACAAATAAATAAACTGATCCCATTCACAATTGCACCAAGAAGCATAAAATACCGGGGAATAAATCTAACCAAAGATGTAAAAGATCTGTATGCTGAAAACTATAGAAAGCTTATGAAGGTAGTTGAAGAAGATATAAAGAAATCGAAAGACATTCCCTGCTCATGGATTGGAAGAATAAATATTGTCAAAATGTCAATACTACCCAAAGCTATCTACACATTCAATGCAATCCCAAACAAAATTGCACCAGCATTCTTCCCGAAACTAGAACAAGCAATCCCAAAATTCATATGGAACCACAAAAGGCCCCGAATAGCCAAAGTAATTTTGAAGAAGAAGACCAAAGCAGGAGGCATCACAATCCCAGACTCTAGCCTCTACTACAAAGCTGTCATCGTCAAGACAGCATGGTATTGGCACAAAACAGACACATAGACCAATGGAATAGAATAGAAACCCCAGAACTAGACCCACAAACGTATGGCCAACTCATCTTTGACAAAGCAGGAAAGAAGATCCAATGGAAAAAAGACAGTCTCTTTAACAAATGGTGCTGGGAGAACTGGGCAGCAACATGCAGAAGGTTGAAACTAGACCACTTTCTCACACCATTCACAAAAATAAACTCAAAATGGATAACAGAGCTGAATGTGAGACAGGAAACCATCAAAACCCTAGAGGAGAAAGCAGGAAAAGACCTCTCTGACCTCAGGCGTAGCAATCTCTTACTCGACACATCCCCAAAGGCAAGGGAATTAAAAGCAAAAATGAACTACTGGGACCTTATGAAGATAAAAAGCTTCTTCATAGCAAAGGAAACAACCAACAAAACTAAAAGGCAACCAACGTAATGGGAAAAGATATTTGCAAATGACATATCGGACAAGGGGCTAGTATCCAAAATCTATAAAGAGCTCACCAAACTCCACACCCGAAAAACAAATAACCCAGTGAAGAAATGGGCAGAAAACATGAAAAGACACTTCTCTAAAGAAGACATCCGGATGGCCAACAGGCACATGAAAAGATGCTCAACGTCGGTCCTTTTCAGGGAAATAGAAATCAAAACCACACTCATATATCACCTCATGCCAGTAAGGGTGGCCAAAATGAACAAATCAGGAGACTATAGATGCTGGAGAGGATGTGGAAAAACGGGAACCCTCTTGCACTGTTGGTGGGAATGCAAATTGGTACAGCCGCTCTGGAAAGCAGTGTGGAGGTGCCTCAGAAAATTAAAAATAGACCTACCCTATGTTCCAGAAATAGCACTGCTAGGAATTTACCCAAGGATACAGGAGTACTGATGCATAGGGGCACTTGTACCCCAATATATATAGCAGCACTCTCAACAATAGCCAAATTGTGGAAAGAGCCTAAATGCCCATCAACTGATGAATGGATAAAGAAATTGTGGTTTATATACACAATGGAATACTATGTGGCAATGAGAAAGAATGAAATATGGCCTTTTGTAGCAACGTGGATGGAACTGGAGAGTGTGATGCTAAGTGAAATAAGCCATACAGAGAAAGACAGATACCATATGGTTTCACTCTTATATGGATCCTGAGAAACTTAACAGAAACCCATGCAGGAGGGGAAAGAAAAAAAAAAAAAAGAGGTTAGAGTGGGAGAGAGCCAAAGCATAAGAGACTGTTAAAAACTGAGAATAAACTGAGGGTTGATGGGGTGTGGGAGGGAGGGGAGGGTGGGTGATGGGTACTGAGGAGGGCACCTTTTGGGATGAGCACTGGGTGTTGTATGGAAATCAATTTGACAATAAATTTCATATATTGAAAAAAAATAAATAAATGAAAATAAAAATGCAAAAACAGATGCAATTGCAAATGGATGCCATGGCAGCAAGGATTGATGAAGCAGATCAGGGAATCAGCAATATAGAAGACAACTTATGGAGAATAACAAAGCAGAAAAAAGTAGGGAAACTAAGGCAAAAGAGCAAGATATAAGAATGAGAGAACTCTGTGACTCATTAAAAAGAATAACATCCAAATCATAGGGGTCACAGAAGATCAAAAGAGAGAAAAAAAGGGTAGAAAGTTTATGTGAGCAAATAATAGTGGAAACCTTTACTAACCTGGGAAAAGACACAGGCATCAAAATCCAGGAAGCACAGAGAACTCCCATTAGATTGAGCAAAAACCGACCATCAACAAGGCATTTCATAGTCAAACCCACAAAATACACAGATGAGGAAAGAATCATGAAAGCAGCAAGGGGCAAAAAGTTCTTAACCTATAAGAGAAGACAGATCAGGTTCATAGCAGACTTATCCACACAAATTTGGCAGGCCAGAAAGGAGTGGCAGGATATATTCAATGTGCTGAATTGTTAAAGAAAAAAAAGAAAAGAAAAGAAAAGAAAAAGTAGCCAAGAACTCTTTATCCATCAAGGCTGTCATTCCACATAGTAGTAGAGATAAAGAGTTTCCCAGACAAACAAAAACTAAAGGAGTTTGTAACCACTAAATGAGCCCTGCAAGAAAATTTAAGGGGGACTCTCTGAGGGGAGAAAAGACAAAACAATGAAGACCAAAGGGAACAAAGACTGAAAGTAGCAGAGAACACCACCAGAAACTCCAACTCTACAGACAACATAATGGCAAAAGGTCCATATCTTTCAGTACTCACTCTAAATGTCAATGGAATACACACTCCAATCAAAAGACATAGGGTTACCAAATGGATAAGTAAATAAGATCCATTTATAAGCTGTTTACAAGAGGCCCACTTTATACCTAAAGACACCTTCAGATTGAAAGTACAGAGATAGAAAACCATCTATCATGCTAATGGTCAACAAAAGAAAGCTGGAGTAGCCATATTTATATCAGATAATCTGGACTTTAAAATAAAAACTGTAAAAAAAGATGAAGGGCATTACATCATAATTAAAGAGTCTATCCACCAAGAAGACCTAACAATTGTAAACATTTATGTTGCAAATGTGGTAGCACCCAAATATATCAATCAATTCATCACAAACATAAAGAAACTTATTGATAATACTACCATAATAGTAGGGGACTTCAAAACCCAACCTACAGCAAAGAACAGATCTAAGCAAAAAATCAACAAGGATTTACAATGGCTTTACAATGGCTTTAAATGACACACTGGACCAGATGGACTTAACAGATATATTCAGAATACATCATCCTAAAGCAGCAGAACACACATTCTTCTTGACTGCACATGGAACATTCTCCAAAATACATCACATACTGGGACACAAATCAGTCCTTAACAAGTACAAAAAGAATAAGATCATACAGTGCATATGTTCAGACCACAATGCTATGAAAGTCAAAATCAACCACAAGAAAAAGTTTGGAAAGACAATAAATACTTGGAGAGTAAAGAACATCCTATTAAAGAATGAATTGGTTAACCAAGAAGTTAAAGAAGAAATTAAAGATACATGGAAGCTGATGAAAATGATAATACCAAAGCCCAAACCTCTGGGATGCAGCAAAGGCGGTCACAAGAGGGAAGTATATAGTAATCCAGGCTTTCCAAAAGAAGGAAAAAAGGTCTCAGATACACAACCTAACCTTACACCTTAAAGAGCTGGATAAAGAGCAACAAACAAAACCCAAAATAGCAGAAGATGGGAAATAATAAAGATTTGAGAAGAAATCAATGATATCAAAATCCAAAAAAAAAAAAAAAACAGTAGAACAGATCAATGACACCAGAAGTTGGTTCTTTTGAAGATTAACAAAACTGATAAGCCCCTAGCCAGATTGACAAAAAAAAAAAAAAAAAAAAAAGGAAAGGACCCAAATAAATGAAATCAAGAATGAAAGAGGAGAGATCACAAACACTGCAGAAATACAAACAATAATAAGAGACTATTATGAGAATTATATGCCAATAAATTGGGCAATTTGGAGGAAATGGAAAATACCTAGAAACATATAAGCTACAAAAACCGAAACAGGAAGAAATAGAAAATTTGAATAGACCCATAACCAGTAAAGAAACTGAATCACTAATCAAAAATCTCCCTACAAACAAGTGTCCAGGGCCAGATGGCCTTCCAGGGGAATTCTACCAAACGATTAAAGCCATCCGGATCCAACAATAAATTAAAATAATTATTCACCCTGATCGAGTCGGATTTATACCTGGGATGCAAGGCTGGTTCAATATCCACAAATCATCAATGTGATACATCACATCAATAAAAGAAAGGATAAGAACCACATGATCCTCTCAATAGATGGTGAAAAAGCATTCGACAAAGTACAGCATCCTTTCTTGATAAAAACCTTCAAGAAAGTAAGAATAGAACAATCATACCTCAAGATCATAAAGGCAATATGCAAAAGACCCACCGCTAATATCATTCTCAATGGGGAAAAACAGAGCCTCCCCCCTAAGGTCAGGAATACGACAGGGATGTCCACTTTTGCCACTGTTACTCAACATAATATTGGAAGTCCTAGCCTCAGCAATCAGACAACACAAAGGAATAAAAGGCACCCAAATCAGCAAGAAATATTTCAAACTTTCACTCTTCACAGATGACTTCATACTCTTTTTGGAAAACCCAAAAGCCTCCACCAAAACACTGCTAGAACTCATCCAGAATTTCAGAAGTTGTAGGATATAAAATCAATGTACAAAAATCGGTTGCATTTCTATATACCAATAATGAAGCAGCAGAAAGAAATCAAGGAATCAAGCCCAGTTACTACTGCACCAAAACTCATAAAATCTCTAGGAATAAATCTAACCAAAGAGGTGAAAAATCTATACACTGAAAACCATAGAAAGCTTATGACAGAAATTGAAGAAGACACAAAAAAATGGAAAAAATATTCCATGCTCATGGATTGGAAGAACAAATATTGTTAATATGTCAATACTGCCCAAAATAATCTACATATCCAATCCAATCCCTATCAAAATAACACAAGCATTCTTATCAGAGCTAGAACAAACAATCCTAAAATTTGTATGGAACCACAAGACCCCAAATAACCAAAGCAATCCTGAAAAAGAAAACCAAAGCTGAAAGCATCACAATCATGGACTTCAAGATGTATTACAAAGCTGTAATCATCAAGACAGTATGGTACTGGCACAAAAACAAACACTCAGATCAATGGAACAGGATAGAGAACCCAGAAATGGACCCACAAACCTATGGTCAACTAATCTTTGACAAAGCAGGAAAGAATATCCAATGGAATAAAGACACTCTCCTCAGCAAATGTATTGGGGAAACTGGACAGCAACATGTAGAAGAATGAACCTGGACCACTTTCTTGCACCATATACAAAATAAATTCAAAATGGATAAAAGACCTAAACATAACACAGGAAGCCATCAAAGTCCTCAAAGAGAAGGCAGGCAAAAAGCATGACCTCGGCCATAGCAACTTCTTACTGAACAAGTTTCTGGAGGCAAGGGAAACAAAAGGAAACATGAACTATTGGGACCTCATCAAGATAAATAGCTTCTTCACAGCTATGGAAACAATCAGCAAAACTAAAAGGCAACCAACAGAATGGGAGAAGATATTTGCAAATGACATATCAGATAAAGGGTTAGTATCCAAAATCTATAAAGAACATTTCAAACTTAATACCCAAAAATCAAATAATCCAGTGAAGAAATGGGCAAAAGACACGAATAGACACTTCTCCAAAGAAGATATCCAGATGGCTAAAAGACACTTAAAAAAAATGTTCAACATCATTAATCATCAGGGAAATACAAATCAAAACCACAATGAGATACCACCTGAAACCTGTCAGAATGGCTAACATTAACAACTCAGGCAACAACAAATGTTGACAAAGATGCAGAGAAAGAGGGGCCCTTTTGCACTGCTGGTGGGAATGCAAATTGGTGCAGCCACTCTGGAAAGAAGCATAGAGGTTCCTCAAAAAATTAAAAATAGAACTAGTCTACAACCCAGCAATTTCACTACTAGCTATTTATCCAAACAATATAGGAGTGCTGTTTCGAAGAGTCACATACACCACAATGTTTATAGCAGGACTGTGGACGGTAGCCAAAGTATGGAAAGAGCCCAAATTTCCATCCAATGATGAATGTATAAAGAAGATGTGGTATATATATATATACATATATATATATATGATGGAATCATATATATATGATGGAATATTACTCAGCAATGAAAAAGAATGAAACCTCACCATTTGCAACAACATAGATGGAACTAGACTGTATTACACTAATTGAAATTAGCAGAGAATGACAAATATATGACTTCACTCATATGTGGAATTTCAGATACAAAACAGATTAACATAAAGGAAAGGAAGCAAAAATAACATAAAAACAGGGAGGGGGACAAAACATAAGAGATTGTAAATACAGAGAACAAACTGACGTTGCTGGATGAGTTGTGGTGGGGGGATGGGATAAATGGGCAAGGGTGTTAGGAGGGCATTTGATGGGGTGGGCACTGGGTGTTATATGTAGGGGATGAAACACTGGATTCTACTCCTGAAATCATTATTGCACTATATGCTAACTAACCTGGATGTAAATTTTAAAAAAAGTAAACATTATGAAAACTATATGCCATGAAATTGGACACCCTGGAAGAAATGGATAAATTACTAGAAACATATAAACTACCACAACTGAAATAGGAAGAAATAGAAAATTTGAAAAGATCAATAAAAAGGGGTGTCTAGGTGGCTCAGTCAGTTAAACATCCAACTTAGGCTCAGGTCACGATCTCATGGTTCATAGGTCTGGGCCCTGCATTGGGCTTCATGCTGACATCTCAGAACCTGGAGCCAGCTTTGGATTCAGCTTCTCCCTCTCTTTCTGTCCCTCTCCTGCTTGTACTCTGTCTATAAATAAATAAATAAATAAATAAATAAATAAATAAATTGGTAAACACATGCACACATACACAAACAAAACAAACAAAAAACTCCACCAAACAAAAGTTCAGGGATAGATAGCTTCACAGGTAAATTTTACCAAACAAACTTTTAAAGACAATACCTATTCTTCTCAAACTATGTTTTAAAATAGAAATGAAAGGAAAACTTCCAAAGTCATTCTATGAGGCCAGCATTACCCTGATACTAAAACCAGATAAAGACACCACAAAATAAATTCTCAAAAAAATACTGGCAAACTGAACCCAAAAATACATTTACAAAAATCATTCACAATGATTAAGTGGGATGTATTCCTGGATTGCAAAGGTGTTTCAGATTTGCAAATCAATCAATGTGATATATTACATTAATAAAAGAAAGGATAAGAGCCATATGATCATTTCAATAGATGAAAAAAAAAAAGAAGTAGACATCCATTGATGATAGAAACCCTGAACAAAGTAGATTTAGAGGGAACATACCTGAACATAATAAAGGCCACATATGAATAACCCACAGCCAATATTACCCTCAATGGGAAAAATTGACAGCTTTTCTTGCATGGTCAGGAACAAGGCAGGGATGCTCACTCTCACCACTGTTTATTACCATAGTACTGGAAGTACTGGATGCCCTAGTCACAGCAATCAAACAAACAAAAAGAAATTAAAGGAATCCAAATCATTAAGGAAGAAGTAAAACTTTCACTATTTGAGATGACATGATACTCTGTACAGAAACTTGAAAAGACTCCACGAGAAAAACTGCTTAATGAATAAGCATTAAAATTGATATAAGCATATAAAAATGAATTAATGAATAAGCATTTAAAAAAAACTGATAAATGAATTCAGTAAAGCCACAGGATCCAAATCCACATGCAGAAATCTGTTGCATTTCCATATGCTAATAATGAAATAGCAGAAAGAGAAATTAAGGAAACAATTCCACTTATAACTACACTAGAAATGATAAGATACCTAGGAATAAACCTAACCAAAAAGGTGAAAGACCTGTACTCTGAAAAGTATAACACACTGATGAAAAAATTTGAAAAAGACACAAAGAAATGGAAATACATTCTATGATCAAGCATTGGAAGAACGCATATTGTTAAAATGTCTATACTACCGAAAGCAATCTACACATTTAAGGCAATCCCTATCAAAATAACGCCAGCATTTTTCACAGAGTTAGAATAAACAGTCCTCCCAAAATTTCTATGGAACCACAAGAAACCTTGAATAGCCAAACAATATTGAAAAAGCAAAGCAAATCTGGAGGCATCATAGTTCCAGACTTAAAGTTATATTACAAAGTTATAGTTATCAAGACAGTATGGTACTGGCACAAAACTAGACACATAGATTAATGGAACAGAACAGAGAACCCAGAAATAATCCCACAACTATAGGTCAATGAATCTTTGACAAAGCAGGAAAGAAAATGGGAAAAAGTGTCTCTTTAACAAATCATGTTTGGAAAATTGGACAGCAACATGCAAAAGAATGAACTGGACCACTTTCTTATACCATACACAAAAATAAATTCAAAATGAATTAAAGACCTAAATGTGAGACCCGAAGCCATAAAAATCCTAGAGGAGAACACAGGCAGTAACCTCTTTGACATCGCATGTAACAACTTCTTTCTAGATAAGTTTCCTGGGGCAAGGGAAACAAAAGCAAAAATAAACTATTGGGACTTTATCAAAATAAAATGCTTCTGTACAGTGAGGGAAACATTAAAAATATTCCAGAAAGCAACCCTTTGGAATGGAAGATATTTGAAAATAATATATCTGATAAAGGGTTATATCTAAAATATATAAGGAATTTATAAAATTCAACACCCAAAAACCAAATAACCCAATGAAAAATGGGCAGAATACATGAAGAGATATTTTTTCCAAAGCAGGCATACAGATGGCCAACAGACACATGAAAATATGCTCAACAGTTCTGATCATCAGGGTAATGCAAATCAAAACTACAATGAGGTATCAGTTCACACCTGTCAAAATAGCTAAAATCACCATGACAATAAACAAAAGTTGTTGGCAAGGGTTTGGTAAAGGAGAAACCTCTTGCACTGTTGAAGGGAATGCAAACTGGTGCAGCCACTGTGGAAAACAATATGGAGTTTCCTTAAAAAGTTAAAAAAAAAAACCCTAGCCTATGATTCAGCAATATCACTACTAGATGTTTATGCAAAGAATATGAAAATACTAATTCAAAGGGATACATGTTCCCCAATGTTTATAGCAGCATTATCTCCAACAGCCAAATTTTGGAAATAGCCCAAGTGTCCATGGACTGATGAATGGATAAAGAAGAGGTGTGTATATATGCATACATACACACACACACACACACACACACACACACACACAGTGTACACAATAGAATATTAGCCATAAAAGGAATGAAATCTTCCCATATGCAACGACATAGATAGAAGTGGATAGTATTATGCTAAATGAAATAAGTCAGAGAGAAAAAAATATCATGTAATTTCAGTAATGTGTGGAATCTAAGGTACAAGCCAAATGACCAAAGAAAAAAAGAGAGAGAGAGAGAGAGAGAAAGAGAGAGAGAGAGAGAGAATGAGGCAAACCAAGAAACAGACTCTTAACTATAAAGAACAAATGGATGGTTACCAGAATGGAGGTAGGTGGGAAGATGGGTTAAATAGGTGATAGGGATTAAGGAGTGCACTTGTGATGAGCCCTGGGTGTATATGGCAGTGTTGAATCCCTGTATTGCACACCTGAAACTAATATTACACTGTATGATAACTAACTGAATTTAAATAAATCTTTAAAAATAAATGAAAAGGCCATACAATCCAGTTGTTCCACTGTTGGTATTTACCGAAAGAAATCAAAAACACAAATTTGATAGGATATATGCACCCCTACATTTATTGCCGCATTATTTACAATAGCCACATATGGAAGTCACCCAGTGCCCATTGATAGATGAATGGAGAAAGAAAATATGGTACATATATACAATGGAATATGGTGCAAACATAAAAAAAAAAAAGAATGGAATCGTGCCATTTGCTACAATATGGATGGGCCTAGAGGATATTATGCCAAGTAAAAGAAGTCCAACAATGAAAAAGAAATTCCACATAATTTCACTCATATGTGGACTCTTAAATACAAAACAAAATGAATAAACAAAAAGACCCTTAAATACAGAGAACCAGCTGGTGGTTGCCGCAGGAGATGTGGGTGTGATGATAGGCAAAATAGGTAAAGAGGATTAAGAGGTACAAATTTCCAGTTATAAAATAAATAAGTCATGAAGATGAAAAATACAGCATAGGGAATATAGTCAAGAATATTTTAATAATATTGTATGGTACAAATGGTGACTATACTTATATTGAGCACTGGGAAATGTACAGGATTGTTGAACCACTATATTCTACACCTGAAACTAATATAAACTGTGTCATCTATACTTTAATAATAAATTAAAATAAATAAATAACTTATGGTAATTTTCAGATTCTGGAATATATAACAGAAAGAATTTATGCAGAAATATCTACATAGTGTATTGGTGTATGGTCAAATGGCAAAAAAGAAAACTGCAGATCAATATGTAGAGTATGATCCCATTTATGTAAATATAATGTTGTAATATGTAAAAATAATATGTAAATATAATACTAATGATGATAATCTGCTCCACAGATGAAATTGCTTGATTATGACATAGTCCAGCTGCCCTAGAATTGAGAAGGAAAGGGGAACATAGTGAGAAGAGGAGAATAAAAATTAAAAAGGGAAAAGGAAAAGGTAATAGAAAGGAGAAGATAGAGAAATTCACATTTTTAACTGTATATAATGAAAGGGAGCATAGTTCTTAAAGAATGTGAGTTCCAAAGAGTGTGAGTTCTGGAACAGACTGCCAGAGTTCATAGTGGGCCTCTGTACTTACTAGCCAGGTAATTATCAAATAGTTACCTCACCTCTCTGATCCTCAGTTTCTTCATCTGTAACATGGGGATAATAGCACCTTATAGGGATGTGCTAAATTAATCCCTGTAAAGCAGTTAATGACGGTTCTGGTACATAGTAATCACTCAATCAACATTAGCTGCTATTTTTTTTAATTTTTTAAAAATTTTTAAAAATGTTTTTATTTATTTTTGAGACAGAGACAGACATTGAGCAGGGGAGGGGCAGAGAGAAGGAGACACAATCTGAAGCAGGCTCCAGGCTCTGAGCTGTCAGCACAGAGCCTGACACGGGGCTCAAACTCACAGACTGTGAGATCATGACCTGAGCTGAAGTCGGAGGCTTAACCGACTGAGCCACCCAGAAGCCCCTAGCTGCTATTTTTTTTTTTTTTGAACCAGGCAGTGTGCAAAGTTTTCTGTAGATGATGTTATTAAATTGTTACAACGACCCGGATGTAGTCTGTGAAAGCTGAGGCCATTCCCACTTGTGCTGCAGTTGCTTCTGAGTTTTATCGTCCTCCTTTTATAGTTGAGGGAAACCAAGGGTCAGAGAGGTGATTTTGCTCAAGGTGCTATAACTACATATTGATTATCTGATTCCAAAACCCAGCAGGCTCATTTAACTATTCCAGAGGAGGAAGAGAAAGAAAATAGGAGAGAGGTAGTGCTAAGTGATGGGGTTGGGTGATAGGGGACTACACTGGGTTTTATCTCTAGCAAAAGCCTGAGATACCTTTGGGGCCAATGGATAGCCTGGCCAGCAGGAGAGAAGGGTGGAGCTGAGCCAAGGGGGGAGGGATAAATGCCAGGTCCTGACTCACAGCACCCACCCGTCGTTCGTTCGTCCTCAGTGCAGGGCAACAGGTAAGAGTTGCTTTCAGCCTGGGTGCACTCTTTCTGGTCTTCTGCCCACCTCAAGGCTGCATACGCTGACTCTCTGGCCTCACTAGATCTAACTATGTTCCTTAGAATCTGTCATTTTCTCTCTCACTTTTCTCTCTTTTTCTTTTTTTCTCTTTCTTTTCTTTATCCCCTTCTCTTCTTTCTCTTTTTTTCTCTTTATATATTTTTTGGCTTTCTTTGGTCTTTTCCTCCCTTGTTTCCCCTCCTTTGTTGGTATTTAAGATCATTCACTTCACTTCAATTCTGACACTCTAGCTTTCTCTTAATTTTCCTTTGTTTGATTTCTGTCTGTATATTCTTCTCCCAATCTTTTTTTTCTCTTTTTATACTCTGTATCTCTCAATCTCTGTCTGTATCTATATTCCTTTTCTTCTCTGTTTCCCAGAAAAAGTTCTTGATATTTATTCCAACAATTCTCCATTTCTCCTTCACTTTGACTCTTTCTCTCTGCTCAGATGATGGCAGAGCTCGACGGGTCAGTGCCTAGATGGCCAGAGGTAGGGAGAGAAAATTGAGGGAATGTGGGGATGATGGGAAGGATGAATTGGGTAGAGAGAGATTTGAAGGAACTGAGAATTGAATAATTAGCATAAAGGGGAGAAGGTGGAAGAGGAATGTTGTGTCACTATAAGGGCCCTATGCTGAAAGTCAATAGATTTGTATTCTCACCCCAATTCACTGTGAGACCCTAGACAAGTCATTCACTCTCTGAAAAGAGGGCTTGTCTTATGACTTCCACAACCTCTTCTGATTTTGATTTTGTGGTCTTCTAAATTTTTGTTTCTAAAAATTTCTGGTTCTATGATTCCAAGTATCTAAAATTCTCTATGATTCTTCCATGATGGTGGGAGGATACTAGGAGGGGAAGTAAGGCCTGATGCTTCCAATTCCTGAAGAAAAGTGATCACATCTCCTCCAAACTTAACTGATTCTTGCAAAACAGGCCACAAAGGGGAAATAGCAAGTAATGTGGCAATGAGTGGTTTCTGGCTCTCTTCTGGGATAGAGTTGTGCTTGGCCCTTCTGATCTCTGGGACTAAAGATTGGTTGCTGACATGAAAGGGGATTTTAAGGTGCAGAGAACACCTTCAAGTAATAATATGTCACGTGGCCTGAAGTTTTACCATTATACCTTTTGTTAAAAGCATTGTTTTAAGAAGATCCTTGGCAAGGATTATCACACAATGGGTGCATAGTTAAATGAAATGAATGAATGAATGCTCACTGGTGCCTGAAATTCCACTACAATTAGAAATCTGTTCCTTTCGTAAAGGCATTTGTCAAAGTCCAAAATCATATGTCCCAGAAAGGGGCCTGTTAGTGCAGCAGAGGGGATTGATGTCTAGAGTCAGTCTTTCAGTCAAGAAAATATGTAGTAATATTTGAATCATAGATCCATAATGGTTAAGGTATCAGTCTCTGGAGCCAGATGACCTAGGTTTGAATCGTGCCTCTCCTACTAACTAGCTTGGTCACCTGGACAGGTTACTTAATATTTGGGGGCTTCAGTTTCCTCAGGTTTGAAATAAAATTGATATTAGTGTCTACCTCACAGTGTTGTTGTTAGAATTAAATAAGTCAGTGCATGTGAAGCATTTACAACAGTGTTTCACTATTAGGACCAGATGAAATCTATGAAGTTATCTAGTCCAATGTCTATGGAGAAATTGAGGCCCAAAGAAGAAAAGTACAGAGCCCAAGTTCACACAGTATGTTGTAATAGGATAAGGACAAAAATCAGAATTGAGACAAGAATCAATTTTTGTGAATTAGTCTAGTGTATTCATGATGTGACTTTACTTGGATGTACCTTCACTTTCTCTACATAGAAAGTATAGAAAATAAAAATAATAGCTAACATATTTTTCAGTATTTAAAATAGGTACTGTTTTATATACTTTGTACAGATTATTTTGCCAAAACTTCACAACATCCCTGTGAAGTAAATTGTCTTTGTTATTATCTACATTTTACAGATATAAGATATAGAGAAGAGACATAACTTTTCTAAGGTCTCAGAGCTAGTGAGCGGTACAACCAGGATTCAAAAATGTCTGGCTCCCAAAGCTGTGCTCTTAATACCCTATATTGCCTAAAATACTTTCTTGATTTAATTTTACACACTACAGTCCCATGATAGATAGTGAAATGGAATGGAAACAGAGCTGAAGGTAACTAGACTATAAGATTATGGGTCATAAAGATGGGCAGGCAGAGTGAGGCTGGACAAACTTGAGGAAAGGAGTATCGGAACAAAGAAATTTGAATTGAAGCTTGAAAGAACTTGATAATTCAACAAATTCAAAGAAGTAGTCTGTATTTTCCCAGGTCACTCAGAATATCATTGTCAAAAGTCCCTTAGAGATGATGAGTGTATTGAATTTCTTTCATTTTTATTTTTACTTTTTTAATATGAAATTTATAGTCAAATTGGTTTCTATACAACACCCAGTGCTCATCCCAAGAGGTGCCCTCCTCAATGCCCATCACCCACTTTTCCCTCCCTTTCACCCCCCATCAACCCTCAGTTTATTCTGTTTTTAATAGTTTCTTATGGTTTGGCTCCCTCCCTCTCTAACTTTTTTTTCCTCCCCTCCCCCATGGTCCTCTGTTAAGTTTCTCAGGATACACATAAGAGTGAAAATATATGGTATCTGTCTTTCTCTGTATGACTTATTTCACTTAGCATAACACTCTCCAGTTCCATCCATGTTGCTACAAAAGGCCATATTTCATTCTTTCTCATTGCCAAGTAGTATTCCATTGTATATATAAACCACATCTTCTTTATCCATTCATCACTTCTCTAAAGAAGACATCCAGATGGCCAATAGGCACATGAAAAGATGCTCAACTTCACTCCTCATCAGGGAAATACAAATCAAAACCACACTGAGATACCACCTCATGCCAGTCAGAGTGGCTAAAATGAACAAATCAGGAGACTCTAGATGCTGGAGAGGATGTGGAGAAAGGGGAACCCTCTTGCACTGTTGGTGGGAATGTAAATGGTGCAGCCACTCTGGAAAACAGTGTGGAGGTTCCTCATAAAATTAATAATAGATCTACCACATGACCCAGCAATATCACTGCTAGGAATTTACCCAAGGGGTACAGGAGTGCTGATGCATAGGGGCACTTGTTTATACCCCAATGTTTATAGCAGCACTTTCAACAATGGCCAAAGTATGTAAAGACCCTGAATGTCCATCAACTGATGAATAGATAAAGAAATTGTGGTTTATATATACAATGGAATACTACTTGACAATGAAAAAGAATGAAATATGGCCTTTTGTAGCAATGTGGAAGGAACTGGAGAGTGTTATGCTAAGTGAAATAAGTCATACAGAGAAAGACAGATACAATATGTGTTCTTTCATTTTTATACACGGGGTGGGAGTAAACCATAATCCACCATTATTCCAAGGTAGGACAGGACCCTTCTTCCAATCTTGGGGGATTTTCTTCCCATTACATACCCCAATGTTGTTGTCATTATTGTTGTCAGTGTCGATGTTGGGAAAAGGAGTTTTCAAGAGCCTGGAACCTGGCCATTTTCTTTGCCTGCCTTTCCCTGGACCATCCACCCATCCTTACCAAATTTAGCCAGAGTTAGCCCCAGCCAGATGGTCAGAAATGATTCTAAAAAGGAGTTCCCCTCCTCTCCCACACCCTGGTCTCAACTTAGGGAGTGGTCAGACCCCAATGGTGATAAATACTGGGAGCTTTATCTGTGGTCTGCAGACTCAGCCCTAAGTGCTTTGGCCTTTGCAGGCAGGCAGGGGAAAGGGGGACTCATATCTCTACATATGAGGTAGGCATTAGATCCAATTCATTACCTACCCCATGAACTAGCCATAAATGCCTTACATTTGACAGCTGATGAAAGCTATGAACCAGAGAGGGGAAGTGGCTTTCCAAGAACATCCAACAGGGAGTTGGGAAGCTGAAATTGAAGTAGGGAAAGCTAACATTTATTGAAAACTTACTGTGTGCCAGGCATTGTTCTAAAGGCTTAACATGAGTTTCATTTAGTTTTTTCAATACCTTGGCCTTTCCCAATTTCAGGGCCCATAGTCCCTGCCCCACATACTGACCTATGTTCCCATGACAGCCTGTGAATATTGTAGAGAGAATATTCTTGGATAAACAAGGGGAAGAGATTGCTTTGTGAATTAGGGGGGGAAGGATGATACTCTGTAAGATATGAAGGAGGTTGCGGTATGAGGACAGGGCCATAAGTTCCTCCTGTTCATTTTTGCCTTCCAATATAAAGTTCTGTATACTGGAGGTCCTGCTACATTCTACTCAGTATCTCTTCTGGTGGTGCCAGGGCCTTAGTCTTTCCACATTCCCCCATATCTCTCCTATTGTCCTGTCCCATATTTTGTCTCACTGGATGACATTGGACCTCCAGTTTGCCCTTTTCCTTTTAATCTATTTCTCCTTTCATGTTCATTGTCTTTCTCTTTTGTATCTCTTACCCTTCCCTCATCTTAATCCTAAACCCACCTTAACCACCTCGCCATCTGTATTCTTTGATCTAGTCTCTACTCCTTTCTCTCTTGCTCAGCCTCTCTCTCATCTCCCTCAGTGGGGTTGATTTTGTCTTCCCGTAACTCTTCTGTGTTTCTCTCCCTCACCCCTACTCTCTCTGGAAGCATTTCTCCTTTATCTTTGAACCCTGCTGACTCTCTGCTCCTACTGTATTCTCTCCTCTCCTGCTCTCAGTTTTTTTAGTCTTTGTAGTTTCTGTAGTTACTTCCATCTCTCCTCATGTCCATTTTATATCCCTCTGTCTGTCTCTGCCTATACCTCTGCTCTGTCACTCAATCTCTCTCTCTCTCTCTCTCGTCTAAGTCTCTTTGCTTATCCTTTTGTATTTCCCATCATCCTTTTTTCTGTTTGTTTGTTTTTTTTTTTTTCTGGATAAGTCCTCCTCTCCCTGTTCATATAACTACCCTATCCCTTTTCCCTATGTTGTTGATCTCTTTCTTCCCCACAATTTCTGTCTTCTTTTTTTAAAATTTTTAAATGTTTATTTATTTTTGAGGGACAGAGAGAGACATGGAACGAGTTGGGGAGGGGCCGAGAGAGAGGGAGACACAGAATCCAAAGCAGGCTCCAGGTTCCAAGCCATCAGTGCAGAGCCCAATGTGGGGCTCGAACTCACAAGCTGTGAGATCATGACCTGAGCCGAAGTCAGACGCTCAACCCACTGAGCCACCCAGGTGCCCCACAATTTCTGTCTTCTAACTTCACCACTATCACTGTACCTTTGTTCTCTCTTACTTTCCTATTTTTATCTTTCCCAATTTCTCTTTTCTTCTGACTCTACTTTCACCTGCTCTTCTTTTCTTTATTCCTCTTGAGTCCCTGTTCATTCATTAACTTACTCTTAAATTCAGCAAATAGGGGCGCCTGGGTGGCGCAGTCGGTTAAGCGTCCGACTTCAGCCAGGTCACGATCTCGCGGTCCTGAGTTCGAGCCCCGCGTCAGGCTCTGGGCTGATGGCTCGGAGCCTGGAGCCTGTTTCCGATTCTGTGTCTCCCTCTCTCTCTGCCCCTCCCCCATTCATGCTCTGTCTCTCTCTGTCCCAAAAATAAATAAACGTTAAAAAAAAATTCAGCAAATAGTTATTGAATGCCTACTTTAAGTATTTGGTTTCTTTTTTCTGATCTTCATTCTGTCCCTTCTCTTCTCTGTCATAGACTCTGCCTCTTACATTATCCCATAGACTTGTTTCCCAGACCCTTTGGGTCTTGTTTTCATCTCCTTCTCTAACTGTCCTTTTCTAAAATCCAGTTGCAAGTTCAAAGAAAGCAAAATACCAGTCTAGTGGCACATGGCCTGTAGAGCCCAAAGCCCGCCTTTTGTCCTATTTCCCTGAATCTACTTAAGCTGGTACCTGTGGTCTCAAACTCCTTTTCCCTTGGTGGCTGGGCCTGCTCAGGAAACACTCTAAGCCAAGCCCCAGGAGCCCTGGCCAATGGCATCTGTCTGCATTAGCAGGCTGAATATTAACTTGGCTGAGGCTCATATTCTTAGAAAGATTTTTAGCCTTAAGTGTTATCAAAGAGTTGGTAAGTTGTCAGCTCTCATCCTGCCACACACAATCACACTTTAGTACTCCTCACCATCACAGAAGGGGTCAGTGGCAGTCTGAATCAGAATTCAGGCTTCCTGACCTTCAGCTGGAACTTTCCTTTATCACTTTGTCTAATGGTCATTGTCTTATTTATTCCTCCCTGATGCTCTATTGGTACATTTTTACATTGGGAAAAGTTCTTGCCATGGAAGGATGATAAGTACATCTCTTGGGAGGGCAGCATGCACTGGGTGGGAAGGATCAAACACAGGAATGACCCTTGGCTTTTGGCCAGGCCTTCATGGTGGACTCTCATCTCTTCCACATCTTCTGCAGGACTTCGGGCTCAGTATGGTAGCAGCAGTCATGTTGCTACAGTGCTGTCCGGTGTTTTCCCGGGGCCACATAGGCCTCCTGGGCAAGATGATAAAGACTCACCAGTTCCTGTTTGGTATTGGACGCTGTCCTATCCTGACCACCCAAGGACCAACTAGTTCTCAAATCCACCTTAAGGCAACCAAGGCTGGAGGAGGTAAGAAGTTTATGGCAAATTGGAGAGAATGTTTGAGTCCTGGAGACAAAGTGCCAAGTCATACTGGCCATCATTACCTAACAAATGGGAAAGTTCATGTGAAAAGTGTCGAGGCAAATAAGTTAATCCCAAAATTCACCTGGGGTCTGACTTCTTCCAATATTTCTTATGAGAGTCTCACTCCCATCCTCTCACACTCTATATAATCCAGTCTTGCTGAAACTACTTAAAATTACCTGGATCAATTCTATTGTCTCAAGCTTCTGAGTCTTTACTCCTGTCAAATGACCCTCACCCATGTATTACAGTATCTCATACTTCTCATGTGACACTTTACTTGAGCATCATCTATCTCCTCTGTGAGCCTTGTTTATACCTCCAGCCTGTCCAATTCCAATTCTGGGTCATGTCCACTCCCTCTTTTAGACTTTCATAACCCATGTCCTCCCTCTCATTCCAGCACTGTTCATAATGTGTCTTCAGTGTATGCCATTTATGCCAGCCTAGAAGCTCCTTTAGCACAGGGACCAAGACTTATCTATTTCTGTATCTCTATCATAGCCTGAGATAGAGCTTTGGGATATAGTAGGTTTCAGTAATCATTGTTAAACGTATGGTTGGAAATGCATTGCTACTTACTCTCTTGCCTTTGCATAGACTCTCCATCTTGGGCCAAGAGCCACTGTCCCTTTATGCTGTCAGAACTCCAGGATGGGAAGAGCAAGATTGTGCAGAAGGCAGCTCCAGAAGTCCAGGAGGATGTAAAGACTTTCAAGACAGGTTGGAGTCAAGTGCCACCTCATCCAGCTTCTACTCCTAATGCTTGAACTCACTTCATCACAGTCCTCAGCTAGGCTAATTCAAGGTCAGCTAGTACACATCCCATGATGGGAAGTCCAGTCTTTTCCAAAGGGACCCTGGTAGGCAATAGCTTAGACAGTGTACTGAAATGTACCCTCCCCAACACACATATGTGCATAGGCTCTTGTAACTTTTAGCTATTAGTCTAAAATGAGCCCTCTAGAGTTCTTCCTCCTCTATCCCAAGTGGCTAAATGGATCCCAACAGTTTGGGTTCCCACATTTAAGCAATACCACTCTATGACAATCTGGATTTGCATGAAAGAATAAGTGCTAGAAGCAGATACATCTTTCAGAAGGGCATGAAGCCCAGGTCAACTCAATTGGTGCAGACTTGTCGTATACTCTGGGTCTAAAGTTCTTTTTTGTCCAGCAAGAAAGTGAGATGCAGGATTAAAATGTGAGAGATGGCTAAGGTCCAGGAGGAGACAAGAGCCCCGATTAAGGGCCCTTGTTCCATTTTTATTAGGATCAGAAGGCTTACAAACATAGTGATGGACATGCACTAAGAGACAGTAAGTCTGTGAACATTAACTTATGGGCATGAGGGAAAGAGGGGTTTAAAGATAATACAGTGTTTGGGGTTTGGGTCAATATAAAACAAAATCCTGGTGCCAGGCAGATGGTTGTTAATGGCAGACTGTGTCTGTCTACCTTAGCTAGCCTAGGGGATAAGACAGATAAAGCATGCTACCTCAGGGTTAACAAGGCACCTTTCTTTTGCTAATTAGCTCTCCTCTGGGCAACTTCACCGAGTAGCGTTCTATAGCCCTATTTGCCTGTTTACCTAAATTGGTCCTTCCTTCCTGTGAAAGCAGCTTTTTTGGGGGGTGTATCCGCCCTGAATACCTAATCTTACTTACCTCACCTACCTTTGTATTGGGGCTTTTGCCCCGCCCTCTCTATACCTGTTTACCTAATCTTGTTTATCCAAACTTGAGTGTGAGCATCCTATGGCTTTATAACTCTTTATGCCTTGTTAACCCATCAGTGCAGGCTC
Source organism: Felis catus (assembly GCF_018350175.1). NCBI lineage: Eukaryota > Metazoa > Chordata > Mammalia > Carnivora > Felidae > Felis > Felis catus. The sequence goes on along the minus strand of NC_058386.1, from coordinate 47,956,190 downwards.
AGGGAATTCCTAAGCTTATTCCCCACACAGACTATTCAAGATAATCACATTCGAAAGATGATCACAGTGTTGATATTTTTCATAGGCCCTTTTGGGATATTAAAGGTAAAACTTTCAAAATTGAATTTTAATGACATTCAGAAAAGAAGAGTATGGTACACTGTCCTGCATATACCTCCCAACTGCAAGATGCAGGGTGGCAGCCCCAGTTACTTAACCCAAGGGAAAATTCTAATGAGGAAAATATAACACCTTATAGAAGGTGTCCTGACACAGGTTTCCACTTAGGGAGATGAGTAGGGGCTCCCTTTACAGAATATTTCTTCTCTCTGCAGGCTTCTCTACTTCATAAACTTGAATTTTCATGTTGTATTGAGTTTTAAAAGGACAGCACATGCTTTCTTTTTTCTCCCCTCTCTTCATGGCCAATGAATCCCACACTCTCTGTCAGACCTGCACAGCTCCCTGGCCTCAACCAGCCTAAGAAATCCATTGTCCAGTCTTCCGGAGCCAGAGCTAATTTCAGAAAAGGTCACACACCTGGTTCAGAACAACATGGTTGGTGAGTTTGATGAGGTGGATATAGAGAGGTAGGAATGTGGAAGAAGTGCTGAAGAGGCCTCTGAAATGATAGAGGAAATGTCAGTAAGTGCTTTGGAACCAAAGGGAGTCTAGGTTTAAATTTTAATGCTGGCACTTGCTGGATATTTGTGGTTTGGCAAGTAAGTCACTTCCCTTTAGTGAGATTTTAATACCTGCCTCAACAGGTTATCATGAGGAAGAAATAAAATTAGGTTTATGGAAATGTTTCTAGCTGTTTTCAAGGCTCTTTAAATACTAGGTTTACTCCTATATTTCTTCTCTTTGCTTCCCTCAAAAACTTATCCTTTACTGAGAGCCTTTTCTTTTCCCTTTCTTGTATGTGTCTATAGTGTTTATATTAATTTTTCATAATGCAATTTGGCCTTTTTCTAATATAAAAGGAATATGAATCATTGTATTTTTCAACAGATACAGGAAAATATAAAGAGGGAAATTTAAATCACTCAGAGCTCCACCATTCACGATTACCTTTTTGTTATATTTTCTTCCAGATATCTTTCCATGACTGACCACACACACACACACACACACACACACACACCACACCTCCTATGCTTCCCTCCATATGCATGTTTTTTATTAGGAATGGGATTTTATTCTATCAGTTTTGTTATCTTGCTTTGTTTACCTAACAATATGTCATGGGCATCATTTCATGTCCCTAAGCATAGAGCTGCATAATAATTATTAATGGTTGAAATGTCTTCTGTAGCATGGATATACCATCAATTAAGTTAATCAAGCATTTATTATTCAGGTTATTATATTCAATTTTTCATTCAATTTTTCAAATTTTCTTCTGGTTTATATTGTATGTTGGTTTTATGTACATATAAATGTACTCAATGATAATATATAGTATTATCTTAGACCTAGTATGGATATACTAGAGGTTATTTAGCTATTCCCCTATTGAGTTGTTTTTAGTTTTTCCTATTACAAACAGTGATGTAACAAGCAACGTTGAATATACTCCTCATGCACATAGGTAAGATTTTTTCTCTAGGATAACATTAAGAGGTGAAAATTCTTAGGGTGTAAGGTTGTGTACAATTTCAGTATTAATAAATATTGTCAATTAGTGCTCCAAAGGGGTGTACCAGTTATCAAAGAGAGTATCCATATTCTCACACCCTCTCCAGCACTTGATATTATCAAACTTTTAAATCATTATCAACATGGGTAAAAATTTGATTTTGCAGTTTGATTTTCCTTGATTAAGCATCCTCTTCCACATTTACTGAATTTTCTATTTATATTCTTTGCCCATTTTTCTACTGGTGTGAAAAGTTTTCATAGTTATTTTTCAGAATTATTAAAAAATAAGTTCTGGGGACACCTGGGTTGCTCATTTTGTTAAATGTGGGATTCTTAATTTCAGCTCAGGTCATGATCCCCCAGTTTGTGGGACTGAGCCCCACATCAGGCTCTGCACTGACAGCTCAGAGTCTGCTTGGGATTCTCTCCCCCTCTCTCTCTCTGCCCCTCCCCCTCTCTCACAATAAATAAATAAATTTTAAAAAAATAATAATTAAAAAATAAGTTCTTGATGTCAATCATTTTTTTGTTAAAAATGCTGCAAATATTTCTCTAAGTATGTCAGCATTTGCATTTAAAAAACTCTTGATACATATTTCTAAACATCCCTACAGCAAAGATGTTACCAACTTACATCCCTGCCATGTAAGTTGTCATTTGCAACAATCATGATTTCTGTCTCATGTATAGAGTTCTAGAGTTTAACAAATCTTTTGGCATACATTATGTCAATTTATCCTGAAAATAGTATTGCTCCATTTTGTACTAGTAGCAGTTTAAAAAATAAACTCTAGGTCACTTACTTGTAGGTCACTTACTTGCTGCAAAATCTTGGTCAAGTTACCTAAACTGTCTATGTCTCCATTTTCTCATCTGTAAAATGAATATATTAATAAAACTCTCCAGGGGCACCTGGGTGGCTCAGTCAGTTAAGCATCTGACTGTGGCTCAGGTTAGGATCTCACAGTTCCTGAGTTTGAGTCTCACATTGGACTCTGCTGACAGCTCAGAGCCTGGATCATGCTCCAGATTCTGTGTCTCCCTCTCTCTCTGCTCCTCCCCCACTTGCACTCTCTCTCTCTCTCTCTCAAAAATAAACATTAAAAAATTTTTAAAAATAACCTGTTGTGAGGAATACATGAAATAATATTTATAACATCCCTAAGAGAAGGCATTACATGTAATAAGCACTTGTTAAATACTGGTTGTAATAATATAATTAAATATTGGCTATTACTATTACTATGACTACTACTACTACTATCATTGCAATAACATTACTATGTACCAGACATTAGTTTGGGTGTATTACATTCTGTTTGTCATCAAATGCTCACAATTCTGCAAGAAGATATTAGCCCCATTCTACAGATGACAATATTAAAACTAAGAGAGGATTTATGACTTGCCCAAGGTCACATAACTAGGAAGTGGCAGAGAAATGACTAGAGACCAGATCTGTTGAAACTCTTTTTACTGAAGCTAGAAGTAGTGATTTCAGTAAGAAGGCTAACCTTAGAAAAAGAGAGGAGGCCATGCCAGGGGTAGGCAGCCCAAGTGATGTATGAATAAATTACTTGAGTGAATAAGCAAGTGATAGTTGAATGAGTGAATGAGTGAATAAGCAAAGGGATAGTTGAATGAAATAGTGGAAAGTTACTGTGGTTCAGTAAGTTCATGACTTATCAAATAAATGAATAAATAGAGAACTGGAGAACTCAAAATCAACAGTGCCAATGAAATATGGACTAATCAGGAAGTAATTTAAAATGAATTATTTTCATCTCCATCTCTACTTCTGCAGGGAACGATGTTTTTGATTATGACCAGTTTTTCAGGCACAAGATCATGGAGAAGAAACAGGACCACACCTACCGTGTGTTCAAGACTGTAAACCGCTGGGCTGATGCATACCCCTTTGCCCAACACTTTTCTGAGGCCTCTGTGGCCTCAAAGGATGTGTCTGTCTGGTGCAGTAATGATTATCTAGGCATGAGCCGACACCCTCGGGTTTTGCAAGCTACACAGTGAGTAGTAAGATCTGGGCCATGAGCTGTGGGAACACAGGGAATACAGAGAAGAATCAAAGCCACACATGGGAAAGGCAGAGCTAGCAGTGGAAACCTGGGTTCTACCTACCAACCCTTTTGTTCATGGTCTTCCAGCATATCTAATCCTCAGATATGAACAATGTCAATCAACAAACCATGATTTCCAAAGTCCTAATTGTCCAGTTCTATGAGAAGATGAAAGGCCAAGCAAGTCCCACTTTCCATGAGCTCTTACTTTGGTTACAGAATGAGTATTGCCAGAGATAGTATGTGACCTCCTCTAGAAGGTCTTCCAAGCTGTTTACATTCAACCTAGCTTCTCCCTCCATCCCTGAATGCCATCAGCCTGAGAAGGAGGACCCAGGTGTCATCATTTTCTCCATCTTGCCCTCAACTTGATTACATAGGACATAGCTCATAAGGATCACTAATTCAACACTGTCCTCAATGAAGAGAAACCTGCTCAGTTCCTCAGTGCCTGACAAGGGTTTCTTTCCCCCTCTCCTTGTCTACCCTGTTTTCTCCTCGCCAGGGAGACCCTGCAGCGTCATGGAGCTGGAGCTGGTGGTACTCGCAATATCTCAGGTACCAGTAAGTTTCATGTGGAGCTGGAGCAGGAGCTGGCTGAGCTGCACCAAAAAGACGCAGCCCTACTCTTCTCTTCCTGCTTTGTGGCCAATGACTCTACTCTATTCACCCTGGCAAAGATCCTGCCAGGTAAGCCTAGGGCCTGAGTTCTGCTTATTGTTGGTATCCTGCAGTACAGCATGCAGCCTCACTGCCTTCATCACTTTTTCCGTCTATTATGAGTTCATTTCCTCCCATTGCCCTTTCTTCTTACCCACTTTGTGTATCCTCAGAGCTGGATGACTATATCCTTCTCATTTCTCCCCTTCTGCACTTAAGCTGAAGACTACTACAGAGTAGTAGTGATAGTAGTGTCCAAACTAACAGATGGTCAACACCATAAATTTATCACCTCACAACTCAACTGGGCTCTTAACACTCATAAACAGTCCTATTATGTCTCCATACTAGCTTTTTCCAAACTTTCTTCTCTTTTAAAACCTGTGACTATCTTTTCTTTCACTCTTAGCAAATAGCCTCACATCTCACATCACAAAAAAAAGAAGCCACCAGACAGAAATTCTTTTAACTTACAGCCACCAAACCTACAAACATCTAATTTTTCATCTGCCCTTCTTTCATTCTTTTCTTTTACAATTTGAAGGCACATCTCTTCTGCCTAAAGCCAATCCCAGTGGATCCCATCTGGACCTAATCTTCCCAATCTCCCACTCTCTAGTTAATAATGTCCTCAACTTGGGGCGCCTGGGTGGCGCAGTCAGTTGAGTGTCCGACTTCAGCCAGGTCACGATCTCGCGGTCCGTGAGTTCGAGCCCCGCGTCAGGCTCTGGGCTGATGGCTCAGAGCCTGGAGCCTGTTTCTGATTCTGTGTCTCCCTCTCTCTCTGCCCCTCCGCCGTTCATGCTCTGTCTCTCTCTGTCCCAAAAATAAATAAACGTTGAAAAAAAAATTTTTTTTAAATAATGTCCTCAACTCATATGCCTGTCATTCTATTACAGCTCCAATCACAGATGACTATAACTCTCTACCTTTTCCATGTCAATCCTAGGTGTATATAATTTCTCATATGGGAGCCACTAAAAATTCATGGTACCCAACCTTTACCAGGACCTGTATGGTGTCTGGCAATTCTGTTTCTATGGTCAGCCCTCCAAGTCTCCAAAGCAGTTTTGCAAATCCCCCATTCTTCTCAGCCTTCCCACACTTCCACCTCACCTTCACCCATAGCAAGTGACTTCACCTCCTTCCTCCCTGAAAATAGAAGACCCTAGGTAGCAATGTCCTCAACTCCTTGACAAAAACTACCTACAAACTCAAACATCCCCACATGTCCTCTCACTTTTTCTCTCCTGTCACAATGAAAGAGGTGCCTTTTTTCTTGTTGACTAATCCTTTTTGCTGGTGCTCTGTCTCTTTCTCCTCTGCCTCCTTAGGAACCTTGATCTATCACTTCCCTCTCTCCTTGTGTCTTCAGCCTCTCCTCTTTAAACACGCTAATGTCTCTTTCATCTAAAAAAATGTCCTCTCATCAGTCTCTAGCTACTGCCCTATCTCTATCCTCCCTATAACAAACTGCTTGAGAGAAGTCTCCACACTTGCTATCTACTACCTTACTTCTGTTGATTCTTCAGCACACTGTAAACATCCCCACTACTTCTCAGAAACTTTTGTGAGATCACACATAACCCCAACCAAATCCAACCTCTTTGGGTTTTTTTTCAGTGAACCTCCTCTTCAATCATTAGAATTAAACGTCTTTCCATTTCTACTGCCACCATCCTAGCCTAAACCAAAATCATTTTCTTAATTCACTTTTGCCCTCCTGTATTCTTTTCTTCATGGTAGTCAGAATAATATTTTTTTTATGCAAACCTATCTTCATTACCCTTCTGCCAAAAACCCTGTAGTATATCCTTATTGTACTTAGGACCAAACCCAAACTTTTTATCATGGCTTCTAAAGTCCTCAATAATCTAGCTTCATTCTACCTCTTCAGCCTCATCTTTTGATACCGCTCCTCTCACTCTTTCATTCAGTAACATATTTATTTACTCATTTATAATTAAGTAATGTGTCCATCTGTTCATTCAAGAAATGTTTACTCAGCATCTACTGTGTACTTAGCCTTATACTAAGTACCAGAGACAGAAAGATACAAAAATATCTGATATCTTTTAGTTTTGTTGATTGTTTCCTTCCCTGTGCATAAACTTTTTATTCTGATGAAGTCTCAATAGTTTATTTTTGCTTTTGTTTCCATTGCCTCAGGAAACATATCTAGTAAGAATCTACACCCAAGGTCAAAGACGTTACTGCCTGTGTTTTCCTCTGGGATTTTTCCTCTCACATTTACGTCTTTAATCCATTTTAAATTTATTTTTGGGTATGGTGTAAGAAAGTGGTCTACTTTCATTATTTTGCATGTTGCTTTCCAGTTTTCTCAACACCATTTCTTGAAGAGACTGTCTTTTTCCCATTGGATATTCTATCATGTTTTGTTGAAAATTAATTGACAAACAATTGCAGAATCATATCTGGGTTTTCTATTTTGTTCCATTGATGTATGTGTCTGTTTTTGTGCCAGTACCATACTGTTTTGATCACTATAGCTTTGCAATATAACTTAAAGTCCAGAATTGTGATACCTTCACCTTTTCTTTTCTTAAAATGTGTTTATTCATTTTTGAGAGAGAGAGAGCATGAGCAAGGGAGGGACAGAGAAGGGGGGACAGAGGATCTGGAATGGGCTCTGTGCTGACAGCAGTGAGCCTGATGTGGGGCTCAAACTCACAGACCATGAGATCATGACCTGAGCTGAAGTTGGACACTCAACCGACTGAGCCACCCAGGTGCCCCTGCTTTTCATGTTCAAGGTTGCTTTAGCTATTTGTGGTCTTTTGTGGTTCCATACAAATTTTAGAATTGTTTGTTCTGGCTCTGTGAAAAATGCTGGTGGTATTTTGATAAGGATTGCATTAAATGTGTAGATTGTTTTGAGTAGTATAGACATTTTAACAATATTTGGTTTTCCCATCCATGAGCATGGAATGTCTTTCCATTTCTTTGTGTCCTCTTCAATTTCTTTCATCAGTTTTCTAAACTTTTCAGAGTACAGGTCTTTAACCTCTTTGGTTAGGTTTATTCCTAGGTGTCTTATTGTTTCTGGTGCAATTATAAATAGGATTGATTCCTTAATTTCTCTTTCTGCTGCTTCATTATTGGTGTATAGAAATGCAACAGATTTCTGTATGTTGATTTTGTATCCTGCAACTTTACTGAATTCATTTATCAGTTCTTTCCAGTTTCCTATATAGAGTACTATGTCATCTGCAAATAGTGAAAGTTTTACTTTCACTATTTTTACTTTCACTATTTTTAGCCATTAGTTTTATTACTGGCAGAGTCTTTCCAGTTTTCTATATAGAGTACTATGTCATCTGCAAATAGTGAAAGTTTTACTTCTTCCTTACTCATTTGGATTCCTTTAATTTCTCTTTGTTGTCTGGTTGTTGTGACCTGGACTTCTAGTACTATATTGAATAAGAGTGGTAAGAGTGTACATCCCTGTCTTGTTCCTAACCATACAGGAAAAGCTCTCAGTTTTTCCTCACTGAGGATGATATTGGCTGTGGTTTATTCATATGTGGCTTTTATTATGTTGAGATATGTTCCCTATAAACCTACTTTGTTCAGGGTTTCTATCATCAGTGGATGTTGTACTTTGTCAAATGCTTTTTCTGCATTTATTGAAATGATCATATGATCCTTATTTTTTCTTTTATTGATGTGGTGTATCACATTGATTGATTTGCAAATATCAAACCACCCTTGCAAACCAGAATAAATCCCACTTGATCATAGCGAATTACTTTTTAAAAATATATTATTGGATTCAGTTTGCTGGTATTTTATTGAGAATCTTTGCATATATATTCATTGGGGATACTGGCCTGTATTTCTCTGTTTTAGTGGAGTCTTTATCTGGTTTTAGTATCATGGTAATGCTGGATGCATAGAATGAATTTGGAAGTTTTGCTTCCTTTTCTAGTTTTTGAAATAGTTTGAGAAGAATAAGTATTAGCTCTTCTGCTCTGCTCTGACATGCCATGAGCTTATGATTCAAACTGAAAATCTGCTAAGTATCTACCCTGTAACTATAAGCAGAGAGATGCTACCTGAAAGAGGTGGGATTTTATTTAGACCAGGGAGAATCTAGTATCAGTCCAAGTCGACAAGCATTCCCTGGGATAAACTCCTTTCCACAGCTTGATCTTATATATTTTGATTTTATATATTTAGACCCTGCCCTCAAGAAATTCTAGGGCTTCTTGGGAAATTAAAATTTTGTCCACCCCAAGATAGTGCCAAATCAGGGTTAGAATTGACTGAAGGGAAGGGCATAGGGGTCAAAATTTCAGGCAGGGTAGTCCTTTCAAGGGAGGAAGAGGTGTCAAAAAGACTTCCAGAGGAGAAGGAAGCAGAGCAGGATCTTCAAAGGGATGGAGGGTTGGCTCTCTGCCCCTGTCAGGTCAGTCCTGAGGTTGAAGTAGAAATACCGGAACAGAAGCTTAAGAAATATGCCTCTGGTTCTTCAGGGTGCACGATTTACTCAGATGCAGGCAATCATGCTTCAATGATCCAAGGTATCCGCAACAGTGGAGCAGCCAAGTTTGTCTTCAGGCACAATGACCCTGACCACCTGAAGAAACTTCTAAAAGAGTCCAACCCTAAGATACCTAAAATTGTGGCCTTTGAGACCGTTCACTCCATGGATGGTATGTACATCATAAAAAACATGATGACAATAATAGCTGACACATATAGAATTTTTTATATGTCAAGAAAAATTATAGTATTTTACATGTATTAATTCACTTAATCTTCACAACAATTCTATGAGGTAGGTACTATTATTATTTCTATTTATTTATATGAGGAATCTGAGACACAAACAAGTAACTTGCCCAAGGTCATATAGCCAGTATAAGCTGAAGGATGGAGGCAGCTATTATACTGATCTTACAGGTTAAAAAACTGAAGTTCAGAGACAGCACTCAACTTGTCTTGGTTGGATCAGTAAATTGGTGCCAAAGTATTTGCACCTAGTACATATGATTCCAATTCCTTCACACAATACTCCATTAGAAATGATGTGCATATCAATCACCCAAGTGTCTGGTTTCTGCAATGAAAAATTTTACAAACCATTGGCTGAGAGTTTTTGCAAGGTCTAGTATGAAGCATTGGAATCAAAATTTGTTTGCAAGTGAGACAGACCTGGGCTCAAGCCTCACCTCTGGCACTTACTGGTTCTATGGTCTTGGGTAACTCTTAAACTCCCTGAGTCTCAGTTTTCCCCAACATAAAATATTTGGTTGCAAGAATTAGAGACAATGGAAGTCATCCCATTTATTATGATCTAAGTAGAAATAAATGATCTTTACCCTTCTTCCTCTGATCTTCCCCTAACTAAAACAATGCTCAAATTGCTACCTATTGCTACCTTTTTGAGCAGAATTCATGTGTTTTAGGCATCACCTTCTTGATTTATTAAAGAGAGATGCCCTCACTTCATTTCAATTTGTTGTTTTTCCAACTTAAACAAAGGAGAGTCCATAGTATTACCTGATTTAGCTTATATAAGTGCCATCAGCATAACGTAACTGTGATGCTGAAACAGCGGAACCAGACTATTCATGTTCAAATCCCAATATGACAACTTAATAGCTTGGGCAAATTTCTTATTGCTCTGTGTCTGTTGCTTTATTTGTAAAATGGAGGTTATAATAGAGTAGCTGTGAGAATTTAGTTGATATATGTGAAGAACTTACTGTTGTGCCCACTGCAGTTCTACAACTAGCTGAAACTAGTCTAATTCATTGTCTTTAGTGGAAACCATCTTGGGATCATTTAACTTCCTTACGTTTGCAAGTGAATGGCTCCTTATTTTGTTGGCAGAAACTGCTTAAACTATCAATTCTAGGGCTAAATTTCTCCCATTGAAATGATGCTTGAGTCATCTTACTCTTTATCTCAAGTTCCACTTCCTGTGATTTTCTTCCCTCATATTGTCCCAAGAGTTGCTCACATTCTTTAATCCTGGTTTGGAGCCCCTGTTTTCACCTGAAGAACGTTCTTCTGTATTCCAACTGCCTGCACCTCAGCATTTTGCAGATGGGGAAAGACAGAATGTATGAGTTCTTATATATGCAGAGTGGCCACAAAGTCTGTATATGAGATTCATAGCCATTTGAAGACCTTATAAACAATTATAAGCATAGAAGATGTCTAGAATAACGTGGGAAAATGGTAAATCTGTATGAATAGTGAGAAACATACAGATTACTTCTAATTCTCTTTCATTCAATAAACTGAGACTGTGCCTGTGGGAGGGTGCCCTCAGGTAACAGTATTGACATAGATGAGAGAAACGCAATCCCACAGAGGCACAGAAAAGACAAAATGATAGAGGCACAAGGAAACTCAGAAAGAGACACAAACTTACAGAGAAAGTCTGAAGCAGAAAGAGGTAGACAGAAAGGGACACAAACAGCGAGATGGTTAAATTAGGGAGGAAGGGGAGGGTGGGAAGGAGAGAAAAAAAAGAGAAAGAGAAAAACAAAAGCAGAGACAGAAAAATGGAGACATAGAAATAACAATGGAAATGGTTATGGAAAAAAGATAATGACAGAAATCCAGAAAGATATAAACAAGGAGGACCAGTGAAGTATAAAGATATTGACAGGGATTCCAAAAGCACCTGCCTGAGTGAATGAATTGGACCTGAAATCAGGACGGCATTAACCTAGATCAAAAAGTTGCTTTTTTTTTAATTTATTAAAACAAAGGCATCATATGGGCCAGTGCAACCCTAAGTGAAAATACACAGACTTGTAGGAGGGAAAAAAAAATTGAATGAGGCTGGGAAATGCCTTAAACAAGAGGACAGATACTGTCAGAAGTAAAAAAGTAGAGAGGTAAGCTTTGATTGCAAACTAGGGATAATACACGCACGCAAACACACACACACACACACACACACACACACATACACACCCTTTGAGTGGGAATGAGGTGGAAGCATTCAACACATTTAAAGAGGTTTGAAATAGTCCCGAGTATACACACCCTCATCCTTCTCCAACCCAAAGTAGTTATGGGTCACAAACCCTGGGGAAGGGTTGTAATCTCCTACCTCTATTTTCTCAGGTGCCATCTGTCCCCTTGAGGAGTTGTGTGATGTGGCTCACCAGTACGGAGCTCTGACCTTCGTGGATGAGGTTCACGCTGTAGGACTATATGGGTCCCGGGGTGCTGGGATTGGGGAGCGTGATGGAGTTATGCACAAGATTGACATTGTCTCTGGAACTCTTGGTGAGTGAGTACCTTGGGCTGCCTTTATATATAATCCAGAAACAAGGCCCCTGTAAGGCCCTTTCCTTCCTCCTCCCCAAAGCTATAAAAGATATTTGGGTAGAATTCACAGCTTCAGGCTATGGAACTCCTGGATTCCCTCCTTCCACTTCCACCCTACTGCAGAGATGCTGAGAAAGTCTGGGAGGGTTTTTCTAAAAAAAAAGAAAAAAAAGCTAAGCTGGGCCAAATAGCCAGGTTCAAGTCAGTACATGAAGAGTTGTGGTTCTAAATTCCTTCCCTACTCCAGCTCCAAATTTCATTTTAGTTCCACTTTTGGGCCTAACCAGCTAAAGGTCCCCACCCAGCTCCTGCCTATCTAGTCACTGCATATGGCAGACCTTGAAAGTCCTATCTCAAAGCAGCAGAATTATCAGTTATCTGTCTTGTCATGGAAAAGAGAGATAAGCAGAGGCCTGAGAAAGGAGTCTGGAGCTCCAGCTTCTGGTGCACATCCTTGTGTTACCTGGATATGATCCTATTCCTCTAGAGACTAATGATAGTCTCTGTGCATATCCTTCTTCTCCTTGTCTCCAGGCAAGGCCTTTGGCTGTGTGGGGGGCTACATCGCCAGCACCAGTGACTTGGTGGACATGATACGCTCCTATGCTGCTGGCTTCATCTTCACCACCTCACTCCCTCCCATGGTGCTCTCTGGAGCTCTGGAATCTGTGCAGCTTCTCAAGGGAGAGGAGGGCCAAGCCCTGAGGCGAGCCCACCAGCGAAATGTCAAGCACATGCGCCAGCTACTAATGGACAGGGGACTTCCTGTCATCCCCTGCCCCAGCCACATCATCCCTATCCGGGTGAGAGCCCAACCCTGACCATTGCCCTACTTACTTATCTCTTCTGGGACCTTCCCACACCCAGCAAATCAACATCCGCTCTTCTCATCAACTCTTTGCTTTCCTACTCTCCTTATCTGGAGCTTTGTTACCTTTTTGAAAAATTATCAGCCATTCTGGATTAACCACCTCTTTTTGCATTAGCTATAATCTCATGATTATTAGACTGTCCTGACCCTCACAATATTAGGTACCCATGACCTATAATTCAGTGTTTTTGAAATTATGGATCAAGACCATTAGTGGGTCACAAAATCAGTTTAGTAGGTTATGACTAGCATTGAAAATTTTTAAAGAACAGAATAGAAAATGTTGGAATACATCAAACATAGAGAAGGTATCATTTTGTGAGACATTTGTTTCAGGTTTGTATATGTGTATATGTGTATGTATAATACAGTCATGATGTGAAACATTTCTTAATAAGAATTGAAGTAAAAAAAAAAGAAAATAAAAAATCATGGGACAAGAAGCTGTTTTGGATTCCCAACTATGTTTAAGAATTTACTGCCTTTAGAAATGAATTGCTACTTTTTAAATAACATCTATTTGTATATGTCAGTATGTCAGGGTGTGGTAAGGACACTTTTTATGTGACTGTTTTATGGATGAAAAAGAAATAGTCACTGCTCCTTGGACTAACCCAGTATTCCTTTTTGGGGATATTGGGAAATATTGGGGATACTGAGAAAGACTATTTTGATATGTTTTTTTTTAATTAACCCAATGAAAGCACCACAGAGATAGTTTAGGGAGGGGGTATCTTCTTACCCAGAACCACCACAAATTAACATGCCATCTAGGTAAAACCAGTGTGCTTGCTCTGCAAACAGAATCAAGACAAGGTACCTAGCACCACCTCCATCCAAACCCCTTCAAATTTAATTGCTGCCTCTGAGAAACTCCTTAATAGAAATTCTGGAGCTGCCACTATAAGCCCCTTATGGAAAAAAACTGTCCAAAAATTCAGTGATGTTCATTGATATGGCTCCCTCCACCTGCTTAATGGAACTAGTTATTAGGTTAGCAGATACTGACAGGCTTTTCTCCTGACCCCAGGTGGGTGATGCAGCATTGAACAGCAAGATCTGTGATCTCCTGCTCTCCAAGCATGGTATCTATGTGCAGGCCATCAACTACCCAACTGTCCCCCGAGGTGAAGAGCTGCTGCGCCTGGCACCCTCCCCCCACCACAGCCCTCAGATGATGGATGACTTTGTGGGTAAGTTCTCAATATGGGTGTCTATAGCAGTCTCTTTGCCTTCAGCCCCAAGATCTGAAGAAGTTGAGAGAATGAATGCCATTCAGTTTAAAAGTTTATTTCTAGAATATCTATTGTGTGCCAGACCCTCTACTATGGTAATAAATTGATGAGAAATAGACCCATAGGGCTCTAGTTCAGTTGAGCCATAGTGGACACAAACAATGACTTTAAGGGGTGATCAAATTTCAGCAAAGAGTGCATCAGGGAGTTGTGGGAGCAGAAAGGAGGGGCCTGACCCAACATGTGAGATTCAATACAGGCTTCCTACTGAGGTAACACCTGAGCTGAGTCTTACAAGGTGAGTTGTATTGGACCAAGAAAAGAAAGAGAGTGTGGAAGTGGTATTCCTAGCAAAGGGAAGAGCATGAAGAAAGGCAAGGTGAATAGTGGGAAGCAGCCTGAGATATATCAAGAACAATAAGCAGGTGTTACTGGAAAGTAGGGTAGTAGGAATGAAGTGGAAGAGTGTCAATCTATGAGGCTACAAAGACAACATAAGACAGAGAATGAGTTGAAAGACTTGTAGAACTACCGAGTAGGTTGAGTTGTGTCCTGAATGATGCCAGTTTAGTCAATTCACCTAAAGTTTACTGAATTCTCATTGGATGCAGTTTTTAGCGTGGGGCCTGGCATAGAGCAGATGTGTATTCCAACTCTGTTGGGCAAAAGACATGTAGACAGGTGATGGTCTAGCAAAGGAGACAGACATAGACAGTACTGCTCCAGTATGATGAGCTCTAGCACTCCAGGAGCTGGAGGGAGAGTGATCACGTAGGGCTAGGTAAAGTAGGAAGTATGAAGTTAGGAAGGCTTTGTGGGTGAGGAAGTCCTTGTGCTGCACCTTGAAGTACACGTGGTATAGTGTAAGGACATTCCAGAATAAGGCAATCCCATGATCAAGGACCTAGAGATAGGAAAACAGAGGACATACATTGGCAACAGTCATTCTGTATGTCTGGAGCATAGGCAGTATTAGAGTTCAAGGAAGACAAGATAGTTAGGTGCCATTCATTCATTTAAAAACACCAAATATGCTAGCCAACATCTATTAAGTACTTACATGTCCCAAGCACTGTTCCAAACACTGCATGTATTAACTTACCTAATACTCATGGGATAGAGATGCTATTAGCATTTCCATTATATATATATATATAATACATATATATATATATATATATATATATATGGAAATCAAAGCATATATATATGTTTCCATTTCCATTATATTTCCATTCCATTTCATATATATATATATATATATATATATATATATATATATGGAAATCAAAGCATAAAAATATATAGTAATGGGTCTAAGATCACACAGCTACTAGATTTGAACTGGGGAGTCTGTCTCTACTTCCATTGCTATAACCACTAAGTCTACTACCTCAGCTGATGATCCAGACTCCTGGATCTTTTGCTCAGTCCTCTAAATTGTTCTGGGCTTCAATTATAGAGTCCTCAGTACTCTTGGTTCTCTGAGTGTCCATTTACGCTGAGCTTTTGCAGGAAAGATATATGAGAAGCATCTACGATGACTCCACCAATCTTTCAATCCCACAGCCGACCCTTCCTGAAATCCTGCAACTGGTCTCTATAGCCTAATCTGTTTTTTCTATTGCCAGTTTTTGAGTATGTCAATGTGATTTCTTCCTAATTATTCTGCTTCTCTCTTGATCCCTAATTTCTTCCCTATAATGACCATCAGAGGGGTTTTTGTAAACATTTGACTACCTCTCTTGCTTAAACCTCTTCATGTTTCCTATTTGCCTAGACTAGAGCAGTGGTCTCCAATGTGAGGTATACAAGATGATCCATAGGATGAGAAGGGCTATTAGAATCTTGTGTTTACCTTTTATATCTTAAAAATAGGAAATTAGGCATTACTGATATGGATCTTTAACATATAGACTGACGATACAAGTTTCAGTATATAAAAATATACATAGATTGAAGGTATGTGCTAAAATGTTTGTATTGATAGAATGTACACTCCAAAATTTGGAGACCACTGGCATATAGAACAGTTGAAGCTCCTTGGCATGACCTTCAATGCCTTCAACCTGGTCCTCACTTTTTTTCCACGTGTCTTTTATTTCTCTAGTTACACTGAGTGACTTATAGTTCCCTCAGTTTGCTCTCTTACCTCTGGTGCTTTCCAATTATGCTCCCTTTTAATAGGAACGTTCTCCTTCACTCTTCCCTCCAGCTTACATCCTTTTACCTTCTACTTAAATCAGCCATCCTTTCATTCATTCTTTCGACAAATATTTATTGAGTATGGGAGTATGTACTGTTGTTAGACACTGTTCTAGGTGCTGGGGATATAGCAGTAAACAAAAGGTATACAATAACTATCCTTCTGGAGACTATATTCTAGTGGAAGGAGATAGTCAAAAAACTTTAAAAAATAAGTAATGCATTATAGCATGGTACTTTTAAGTGTTATGGGAAAAAAAAGCAGGATAAGGGGATAAGAAGTGCTTTTGGGGAGGAGTTAGTTTGGAGGGTTGTAGCATTAAAGTGTTAAGGGTAGAGATCATTGAGGTGACACTTGAACAAAGCTATGAAGGAAGTGAAGGAATTAGCTGGGTAGATATCAAAAGAAAGGTCATCCAGGCAGATGGAACAACATAAGGCAGGGAAGACCCAATCACAGGAGTATTTCCTCTGTACTTGAGGAACAATAAAGAGATGAGTGTAGATGAAGTGGTATAAGCAAGAGGCAGACAGAAAAGTGGGTGAGGGGAAATGTGAGGCCAGACTGTGTAGGGTATTGTAGTCCAGTGGAAGGATTTTGGCTTTAACTCTGAAATAGACAGTCCTTTGAAGGATTTGAGCAGAGTGACATAGTTGACTCACATTTTAATAGAACTGGTCCAACTTCTATGTTGAGAATAGACTGAAAGGGAGACTGAGTAGAAGCAAAGAGATCCATTTGGGGGCTACTGTAATAATCCAGGTAAGAGAGGATAGTGACTAGGACCTGATGATGGCATTAAAGGTGATGAGAAGTGTTTTAATTATTGAAGGTGAAGCCAGTGGTTACTTGCTAATAAATTGGATGTGTGGTAGGAGAAAAAGAGAAAAATAAAGGATGGCTCTAAAATTTTTAAAATGAGCAACTGGAATTGCCATCAACTGCGAGATGGGTAAGGTTGAAATTAGACTTGATGGAAGGTAGGGAGATAATTAGCTCAGTTGTGTTCATGTGAAGTGAAAAATGCTTATCAGACACCCAGGTGGAAATACAGAAAGAAAATTGGATATACAAATCTAGAATTCAAAAGGGTCTGGGCTGAGTTGAAATGTTCAGAATTAGCATATAAATGGTATTTAAAAGCCATGAGACTAGACAAGATCTCCCAGGGAGTAAGCATAAAAACAAAGCCAAGGATAGAGCCCTGGCACACACTTGAGGCACTTCCAACAACAGGGTCAGGTTTTCTCCTCTGGGTTCCCACCCACTCCAGGAACTCCCTCTGCCCCAGGCTCCCAGGTCACAATGATGACACTGCATCATTACTGTCAGTGTTAACTTATCAGGCTGAGTTTCCAAGCAGATGGATTCACTTCTTAGGCCACAGCATGTCCTGTACTTACAGAGTGGTCCAGACCAGGCCAGCACAGCTTTAAATTGTGTCAAATGCTTCCCAATCTTTTGTATATAACAGCACCCACACACAAATGGTAACATTCATAGCACACAATGGAGCAAACAGAAGAGGTTACTTCTGGCTCCAAGATATCTGAGAGGTTTGAGGGGATCATTATCTTGGCACATCTGTATTGTGACACAGGGATTAAGACCTAGTCTAACCAATTCTTTCCTTCCCCACCTCCTACCACCTTTAGAGAAGCTGCTGGTAGCCTGGACTGAGGTGGGGCTGCCTCTCCAGGATGTGTCTATGGCTGCCTGCAATTTCTGTCACCGGCCTGTGCACTTTGAGCTTATGAGTGAGTGGGAACGCTCCTACTTTGGAAACATGGGGCCCCAGTATGTCACCACCTATGCCTGAGAAGCCAGCTGCCTGAAAGCTCCACCCCATCTGCACTTCACTTCGGACTGAGCCTCCTCCTATCCTCTGCTTTATTGTGTGCCTCTAGCTGACTTCAGTCTAAAAATAAACAAATAACAAACGGCAGCATTTGTAGCCCTTTATTAGACAGAAAACTGCATATCTGACTCCTTCAGATGAGTGGCAGCGCCATGAGGAAAATCCAGGGACTGACTGACTCATTAATGGTAGACCTGGACACAATAGGCCCATGTAGCCCCTGAAGTCAGGAGATAGAATCAGCCCTAACTGAACTATCTGGAAGAGAGGAATAGTTCCCCAAAACTTTGGAGGTATTATCCAGCAGATAGAATGGATGTCCTCTTTCTTTTCCATAGTACCTTGTAGAACAGGACTTACCAGCTCTATTTTCCAAGGTGGGAAAGAGACTTGGCTATAGCAAACAACTTTTTCAAGGCAACGCTCCCAATCTTTCCAGGCCATAGCACACAGAAAACATTTGCATGGCACTCCTGGGTGAACTAATGACACCACTTGCTTAGGAGGCAATCTCTCCTGACATTTGTGCCCTGCTTGGAAACTCTAAGGCCATTTCTTTCCACCCTATAATACATTTGTGGCAGCTGTGGAACACACCAGTTGGGAAGTGCCAGTTTAAGGCTACACAATCCACCTGAGCTTTCTAACACACCACACCCACCTCCCTTGCTGATCCAACATCAGCAGTGCAAGGAACCCCTACAACTCAACAGAGCACCTTTATAGTGAATACCACTCTTCTTTCCTCCCCTCTCTCTAGGAGTTGTATCATCAGGCTACAGGCCGCTGGGAAATCCAGTGTTGAGATAATGTCTCTAACTCAACTTCATGGAGCATATCCAAATTGTGTACATGACATGGTATGCTAAAATAAAAACAGACTTTATTTAGGCACAGATATATTTGTCAGCAAGGAATAAAGGGGTTTAAAACCAACTTTCTACGGCAATTGGTTCCTGTGTACTTCTGACAGGAAGGTGGGAAGCACATTGGGGAATTGGGTCACAGTAATAGGGCACAAACAAGTAGCTCACCAATGAGGAGGAGCTAGGCAGGAAGAAGAAAGAGTAAGAGAGGCCTTAAAGAAGGAAGAGGAAGAGAAAGAGGAAAGGGAAGGGTCCTTGAGGAAAGTGGAAGAAGAGGAGGAGGACTTGGGGGAGGAAGAGGTAGCCTAGGAGGGGGCTGGCCTGAGTATGTACAGGGTTAACCATGATAGATATCCCTAGGCCTGGGTTGATTCAGCTGGGCCTGCTCCAGAGAAAGAAGTTGCAGCGGGAGGAAGGGTCAGTGGGAGGACCCTGGGGCCTGGCACAGACATAGAAGTGGCGGCCCAGGTTGGGTCCTGGCTTCTTCACAGTTCGCCTCACACATGGCTCCCTGTGGCCCCTACAGAGGGGCATGGACAAGGGCCCCCCTAGCACAGACTTCCAAAAAGAGGTCTGTATCTCCTTCTCATCCTTGGCCTCTGAAGCACTGGCCTGCCCCTCTACCACTTTGGCCATCACCTCCTTTTCTGACGTCTTTGGGGTCACGAGGGCACCCACACTAGGAAGTTCCAAGTTAGGAGAAGCTTGGGGATGGCTGGAAGATGGCTGGAAGTAGCTTGTCAGGTTTTTTTGGCCTCTTCTGGAGCCAGCTTGACTTGGCCGAGGCCTGGTTGAGCGCACACGGGCTTTATTTTGGTGCATCTGTACCTGGGTTTTATTGTTGAGTTTCAGTGCTGAATGCCTGAACACAGGATCTTTGAGACGAACTAGGAAGCGACGGATCTTGAGCTGGGTGCCTGCAAACTCAGGGAGGAAGCGGGTACACAGAGGTGGGCACTCTTTTGCTGGCACAGAGGACACACTCAAGACTGCACCCACAGGGCAATGGTCAGAACCCATCACCTCAGGCAGTAGGAAGGAGTCCTGGAAAGTGTCTATTACCAGGGTCCGGTCCCCCAGCACATAGTCAAGCCGGGAGCCATAATTCAAATGCCGGGCACCACTGACTGCTGACCAGCAGGTGAATGCCCCCTCCTGCTTTGGCTGGAAGCAGCGGTAGCTATCAATGAATGGCCCCACATGAGACCCAGTCTGGCATCCCAGGCTACTGAGCAAGCCGTCCATCCACTTGCGCCCTGGGTCCTCTTCAAAGCATTCCTGGCAAAGGGGAAAGAGGAAAACAGGCAAAACTAGATGCCTAGACCTGGAAGAGACTTAAAACCAACTGCTTCATTTTTCAGATGAGAAAACTTGATTGTTCCAAAGAAGACTAATACTCAGGGTCACATAGTCCAGAACTGGCAGAGCTGGGATTCAATTTCCATCCTTACTTATTTAAAAGCCCATGTTTGTTTTTCCTTCTGTATCAGGTTACATTTGCCTTGCATTGATCCATAAATGCCAAATCTGAAAGCTTGTTTGCTTAATCAAAGCAATTCTCAAACTGCTCCCAAAAGGATGGAAAGCAGAAAGCTAAAAATGGTTACCTCTAGGAAGTAGGACTGGGATTAGGAGTTAAGACTGTTACCCTTTTCATTTAAACCCTCTGGAACAATTTGTCTTATCTTGTGTGTGTCAGAGGCCTCACAGACCATCTTCCCACTACCCCACCAACTCTTCAGCTGAGGAGCTCCACAAATCTATGCCTAAGTATTTCCTTTGGCTCTGATCCCCAACTCATCCATCCATCCAATCCCCCTGCCCACCCACTCATTAAATGAAAAACGTTCAAAGAACACAGATTATTTGCCAGGGACAAATAATGATGCTAGGGACAAAGTAGAAACCTGAACTCATCCTGAAAAGTGATCTAGAGCTGGGAAGTGAAGGCTGAGCAAGAGCAAGCCAGGCAGAGGGTGTTATAAATTGAGAGGGCAGCCTCTGTAATGGGCCTGTGGAGAGAGGGAGCAGTGTACCCAAAAGACTTGAGGGGAGACCAGACTGGGGACCAGCAGACCAGTAGGATAACTATCATAGTCCAGGCAAGCAAGAGAGGATAATCACTCAGACTAGGGTAGGGCCTGAGGAGACAAAGAGAAATGAAATTAAGAGATGGTTTGAAACTAAAGTCAATAGTACTCACTGATCAATTGAATGTGGGATGGGGGGATAGAAAAGAACAATACTAACACAACTCCCAGACTTCTGGTTGGAGTAGCCAAGGGGATAATGGTGCCATTTAGGGAGATGAAGAGCTGGGGCACCTGGCTGGCTCATTTAGTAGAACGTACGACTCTTGATCTCAGGGTCTTGAGTTCAAGCCCCATGTTGGGCATGGAGCTTATTAAAAAAAGACTAAAAGAGCCAGTCTTTTAGGAAGTGGACATATTCTGCTATTTAGGAAAGTTTGTGCTTGTCATGTGACCTGGTACTATTAATTCTCTTTACCCAGAAGGAAGAAGAGGTGCACTTTTGAGATCTACAATAGTTCTGAACTAAGAAGAAAAGGTATAAAGTTATATAAACTATCTCAGGAAGCAGAAAGAACAGACTGAGTAAATGACTGATGAGGAATAAGGTAGGGAGGGACTGAAGGCTTTGTAATGTACACTGTCTTCCCCACCACACACAACCACCACCATTCTTTCATTATCTCATTTCTGTTCATTTTCCCAGCTAGAAGCCACATCTATGTTTATGTGGCTCTTCTGCAAACTAATCAAGGAATCTTCCTACAGCCCCTTCTTTGAGCCATGCCCAATACTGAGTTGGACTATGCCAGCATAAATTACTGATCACTCCCCTTTATAAGGCAAATTGGGAACTGGCTTATAGATTCTAGTCAAGCTTGACTGTACAATAAAATCAGCCTAGGACCTTTTAAAACATACTGCTGCTCTGGCCCCACGCCCAAAAGATTCTGATTTAATTGGTCTGGGTGGCACCAAGATATTGATACTCTTATAAAAGTTCCTCATTCTAATGTGCTATCGGGGTGAGAGCCATCGGCCTAGAGGCACTCAGAGATGAGACATTCATATAAGAAAAAAAGACAGAATGGTACAGTGAGAAAGGCCAAAATGAGAATAACTTTTGCAATGGACTGAGAGGAGACGATCTGTCTGCAGTGGATGGAGTGTGTAGGAGTACTGAGGATGGAAGTGGAGACTGGGCACAGACCAGAAAAAGTCTTCAATGCCAGGCCTAGATGTTTTCTCTGCATTGCACAAGTAACAGGGAGGTATTGAAGGCTCATGAGCAAGAAACCAGGGAATATTAGGGAAATGATCAAGGCAATGTAGAGTTCAAGGACCTTGAAATCTGGCCCCCAAAGGACGCTCCAGCCCCATCTCTGGCCACTCACCTCCCTTTCCATGTCACTGCCTAACAAGAATGGGACTTGCAGTTCACCATGCACACCAGGCAAATTCTCACCTTGCAGCCTTTGCTCATGCTAGAATACTTTGCTTTCTCCACCCCAAAGCTCTGTTCTACTTATCTTTTAAAATCCAACCATTTCCAGGTGCCTCCCTAATGTCTATGTTGGCTCAGGAATCCCATTTCTCCAGGTACGCCTAGACTCCTGGCCTGCCATCTCTGCTTCAGCCTGAAGACACCTTTCTGTAATTGGCTGTTCATATGTCCATAGCCCATCACCATGCTGAGCCCTCTGAGGGTCCAAGAGCCAGTACTGACTGCTAACTGAGTCCCCCGCACATGGCTCAGGACCAAGCCAAGGGCAAGATCAGTAATGTCTTCTGAATGAATAATCCTCAGTGCTTTGAGAATAGTATTTCAAACTAAGCTCTGCTTTTCCATGAAGGAAGCTATCCTTGGCCCCAAAATCCAGCATTGGTTGGTTGGCTAAACAGAAACCCAATCAGAAAAAAAAAAGAAAAAAGAAATGAGGCAGGGGCCTAGAAGAGCCTTACCAGGTTGACTGCATCCCAGTGGTCAATGGGGCGGTGGGCTGTATTCAGGTCACCCAGAATGATCACATGGCTGAAAAACATGATATGGGATTATCAACTAGACATTCAAGAAAGGGAAGCAATAGTTCTGGCCCATGTACTTTCCCCTGGGCCCAAGAGCTCAGATTGGCCACTTCCCACCTTGAGGCCAAGGTGGGAACCCACAGCAATGCATAGCAGCCTACCTCTCCAATCTTACAAGATTACCACGTTTTATGTCTGACCAACCCAATTCTGATCTCCAAAGATGACATCATTCCCTATTTGACACGATTGTCTTACTAATCTCTACCTAAGGCATCTTTCTGGTCCTTCAAAGTTGAGCTCAGGTACTACTTCTTTTAGGAAGCAACCCTTGATTACTCTAAGCCACCCTCACTTTCCTGTCCTTCCCTGGGACAAGACTTTTCATTTGCTTCCAGGCACTTTTTCTTTGTCTCATTCCATCCTTAAAATTATTCTGTGAGGTAGGAATTCATACATTCACTTAACAAAAGAGAAAATAAAACCAGAACTAGACTTGGGGCTCATAGTGAGTAAAAGGAACCAGAATAGGTGTTCAGAGGTATCTTAGAATAAAACCCATATTTGTATCACTTTTTCTGGTCCTTACAGCTCATACAGAGCAGGGCCCATTCAGGTAGGCATGCTGGTGTCTCCATCTAGGCTTTAAAGGACCTCAAAAGACAAAGACCCCATATTCCTTCCAAAAAAGCTTGACACCTAAATAGGCTGTGTACGTAGAACAAGCTCAAGTACTTCCCAGGTTTACAATACCTGCCAGCTGCCAGGAGGGCTTCTGCTCGGATCTTCAGCAAGCTATAGAAGCGCATCTTAAATGCCAGCCGCTCAGGTTTCCCAGGGTCCGCGTGGGGGCAGTACACGTTGATTAGGGTCAAGATCTTCTCTTTCCCTTCCCATGTGCTGGGGAGAAGAGACCGCACCCCAGCCAAAAAGGTCATTTCCAAGCTTTCCCTCCCCCATACCATGTGGATTCCACTTAATGGCTGTCTGTGGGATGGATGTGAAGAAGGCAACAGAAAGACATGAATGAGCTGGCATGCACAGGACATGGGGACTGACTACAGATAAGGCAAAAGAGAGGGGCATCTAGAATGACCCCCAGGTAAACCAAATGATGGTGCTGCCATTCACAACAAGACACCCAGAAAGAGAGCAACCTGGGAGTGATGAGTTGCCAAGTTGCTTTTGAGGTGCCTGGGTAATAAGAGAGCTGGACCTCCTGCAGTTCCCCACTGTAGAGATGGGGAACTCAAAGCTCAGAAGGGAACATGATTGGCCCAACGTCACACAGTGAATAGCCCAGGTAGAACTAGAGTCCAAGAAAGGTAAATTTGGGAAGTTTTCCATGAGTACATGTTTTTTAAGGCAAGCCTCAGAATCACCATACTCAGAGTAGAAGCAGCAATGCTCAGTGACAGGGGGATGTGAACTATTACCGGATTTTGTGCTGTGTGAGAAGGGCCCGGCCCTCACTATCCAGAGCCCGAAGCTCCTCCTGGGTGAATTCATCCATGTTTCCATAGCAACCCACGTCCCCCTTCTGAGTGGCAAGTAGGCCACTGAGGCCTTCTTCAGCAGCCACAGGGGTAGCGCTGTCCTTACAGAAGGTGGCTACACCTGGAGACAGACAGGGTACTCTGAGCAGACCTAGAAGCCAACAGCCTATTGCACAGCTTGTTGTCCCCACATAGGTCACCTTAGACATCTTCATCAAGTGTTGCTGTAATGACAACCCTCCCAACTCAAGGGCCATGGATGGCTCCAAGAGCCCAAGGCAACTCTACTCAAACCATGGAGTCTGAGTTCCTTCATCTAAAAAAGCCACAGAATTAATAAGTTAATATTCTAAGTGTTTTACATGGACACATGGTAAATACCCAAAAAGTGTTAGCTATTATTATTATCACATGGCCTAATTTGTTTAATCCTTGTATAGGCATACCCCAATAGATTGTGAGTTTAGTTCCAGACCACAATAAAGCAAATATTGTAATAAAGCGAGTCAAATGAAATTTATGGTTTCCCAGTGCAGATAAAAGTTACATTGTTACTATGCTGTAGTCTATTAAATGTATAACATTTTGTCTAAAAAAATCAATGTATATGCCTTAAGTAAAAAATACTTTATTGCTAAAAAGTGCTAACCTGTTAACCTGAGCTTTTACCAACTTGCAAGCAGTGATCACAGATTACCATAACAAATGTAATGAAAATGTTTGAAATATTGTAGGAATTACCAAAAACTGACAAAGAGACATGAGGTGATTAAGTGTTGCTGGAAAAATGGTGCCAAGGGACTTGTAACACAGGATTGCCATAAAACCTTCAACTTACAAAAAATGCAGTATCTGGGGCACCTGGGTGGCTCAGCTGGTTAAGTGTCTGACTCTTGATTTTGGCTCTGGTCATGACCTCACAGTTTCTGAGATCGAGGCCCTCCCATGTTGGGCTCTGTGCTGTCAGCATGGAGCCTACTGTGATTCTCTCTCTCACTCTCTCTCTGCCTCTCCCCTGATCGCATACACTCTCTCTCAAAATACATAAACATTAAAATAAATAAATAACACAATACATGCAAAACACAAAGTGTTTTATATATATATATGTATATTTATATATAGATAAATTCATGTTATATATTTATTTACATAGAAGTTTATATATTAGTATTATATATACATATAATATATACATACATATATACATATAATATACATGCATACTATATATACATACAAAACAAAGTATGCCTATACTAGCCCTAGGAGGTAGGCATTATCTCCCATTTTTCAGCTGGAAACATGAAGCATGTAGAGGTTGAGTAACTTGCCAGAGGGTACACAGCTAGGAAGTGAAACAGGATTCAAACCCAGGCAGTCTGGCTCTAGAGCTCATACAATTTATTACCACATGATTGCTTCCAAAGTCCAATAGAATAATTTTATACATAAAAACTATCCTTCACATAATCTTATGTGACTTTAGCTCTGCGGATTAAAAGCCTGGGGACCTTCAACATTGAACAGAATTAGGGGATGCAAAAGACGCAGGCCAGAGCCACTGCCCTCACCATGACCCATGGTAACCAGCTAGCTCACCAGCCAGAATATGAAAAAGCAGAGTGAATAGGTTAAGGGAAAGTCCAAAGAATGAGAATGACAGGCTTCTGCTGCTACCCGCATGCAGAGGGACTCCGAGATCATTCAGCAGAAGCAGAAAAAGGCTAAGGAGAAGAAGGAGGAATCCATGTATCTTTGTGTCCAATCCTCTTGCCCTTCCCTGTGTGCCTGGAGCCAGCCCCACCAAAGTTTGCCTTTTCTCACAGGTTCCAGCACAGATGGCATTCCCTTTGCCCTGAGTTTGCAGCATGTCCCTTTTGTACTTCCTTCCCCTCAGGTAGCCTCTTTTTCCCCTGGATCACCCTGGGGGTGAGGGGGTTACACCTTCCCAGTATTTTTATTCCTGTGGGGCTTACCCCAAAGTATTAAAAGTAGCTTTGTAATTTCAAAAAAAAAAAAAACTTAAGAAAAAGCCCGAGTTTCTTACGACCTTCTCATCAAATATTGGAAAACTCCCCCGGAACTGCCTCCATCACTCATTTTAAGTCCCCAGAAAGCCCCATTTACCAGAATAGCCACTGCGGCTGCGGCTGAAGCTGAAATAGGAGTTATAGCCCTCAGTGATAGCCAGGGGCTCTGTCAGCACATCCCCTGCAAAAACAAACGAACAAACAAAAGAAAAAACCCCTAAAGTAAAGCCCCAGATACACAAAGGTCTGTAATTAACAGTTGTAGGCTAATTCCTTGCACATATCACAGCCAGAGTTGGGAGGAAATATCTATGATTAGAGGAGAAGCTAGAAAGGTAGGGACTAGAGAAGAAATTGATATAAGGAGGGGGAGGCTATGGAATGTGAGGAAGGGAATTAGGTGAGAGGAAGCTAATGATTAGGTTAATGGAGGGAGCTGGAGGTGGGGAATGGGAATATGGGAGACGGAACTGGGAATCTGAGCTAGGAATAGGAGGTATGAGAGGGAGGCAATTAGAGGATCTGAATTGGGGATGGAGGGAAATGTAGTTAGAGGGTCTTAGAGGGGGCGCATGGGAGAGGGAAGGAATGGGGGTGTTGAGCTAGGGTGTGTGAGAGATGTAACTTAGGGGATCTAATCTTGGGGTGGGACATGTGATAGAAATGATATAAGGTTCTGAGTCTGGGAAGGAGAGATGGGGGTAGAGAAATAGGGGACGTGAGGGGAGAACTGAGGATCTGAGATGGAGAGGTAAAAAGGAAGGAATTAGATAATCTGAACTGAGGGCAAAGGTGGGGTGGAAATTAAAGGATCTGAGCTGGGAGCAAGGAAGGGGAGTTGGGGGATCTAATTTGAGAGTTGGAGCTGGACAGGGTGTGGAAATTGGAGATTTGGAGTACTGATCTGGGACAGGATAATGAGTGGAAATTAGGGGATCTGAGCGAGGATGAAGGTTACAAGGGTGAGGGAATTAAGGTTCTGCGGAGGACAGGAGATGAAGTGGGAATTAAGACATAAAGCTGGCGTGAGAGATAGGAGTTTAAGGGGGAGGGGATCAGGATTCTGAACCGTGTCTAAGAGGACTCTACGGATAGAGAAATAGGAAAGTAAAATGATAATAAGTAGGGGGCAAAAGTAGAAAAGGTAAAGTATGGTATGGGTCCTGGACTTCTGAGAGCTCACTGGTCACTTTCGTCTCCTGAAAACACACGATGTCGGCGTCCAGCTTGTCCAAAATGCGCCCCACGACCATGGCGGCATAGTTGCTGGGCTCCTCGTATATCATCCCTTGCAGGGGGCTCCGGATCCCATTGACGTTCCAGCTCACCACACGCAACATCTTGACTGCAACGCCTCACAGTCCGCGCCCAACCTAGGGGCCACAGGTCGGCGGGACACCCTCAACTTGGCCAAGTTCTGCCTTCCGCGCGTAATGGCGCCTGCGTCCTCCTGCGCGCCACAACAGTGTCGTTGAAGGTGGGGGAGGGCTTCGAGTTCCTCAGTTCTTATTGGCGGGAGGAGCGGAAGCTGAAGGGTGTGGTGCAAATCCGTGGGTGGAATGAATGGCAGGAGAAAGCTCAGCAGTTAGGCTCATGCTCCTCCCGTCGTTCACTGGCGTCAGACTTCCTTTCCTTGCTGCTCAAAAGCCCCCTGGGTGCCGCCAATTACTTACAAACGAGATTTCACCACTTTTTAAGCAGCGGAACCTTGAACGGAACCGCGCTGCGACTGAAGCCCCGTCCCTAGTGCGACTGCCCCCTAAGTGCGCTGCTGGCTGTGTCACTGACGTCCTGGCAGTAATGGCTGTAACTGTGCTTGGGTAGGAGAGGGGAGGCGGGAAGGACACTGCGCGGCTAGAGGGAACAGGAAGAAGTACATTAGTGGAATAAGATTTAGGATTAGGCTCCTAGCTTTAAAGGGCAAGGAGAGAGGAAGGGAGGAAGCTGTCTCAAACCCACCTTATAGCCATTATGTGTCTTATAATGCCTTATGACATTCCTAAGGACATGGCCCAACACATACTTTTTATAGGCTCCATTTCTCAGATTAGTAAAATCGAGGACCAGAGAATTTAAGTGGGCCACCCAATCTCCAGAGCAGCACTGTTTCCCAGTGTAGCCCGTAGCTCTTCCATATACATTATTTGTTTCATTCGCTGAGCAACCCTGTAAGGGGTATTAAGGCTAAGTATGAGAGAATGAGTGAATTCATCTGTCTCACAGAAGTGGTAAAGCCAGGATTCAAACACTACCTTAATCACCTCAAGGAATACTTTTCTGAATAAGTTTTTCCTAACACCCATACACCACACCTCCCCAGTTAGATCTTTTCCTCTGGGCCCCCACAGCTCCCTCTGGTCCATTCTGTCACAGCACTTATCACAATACACAGCTACCATTGATTTCTGTTTTTGTCACACGACTTCCAGCAACTTGACAGCATTGGCCATGTCTGATTCATCTTGTTAGCCCCATCCTCTAATCTAGGGGACAGCATATATTAGGAGTCTATAAATATTTCCTAACTGAATGAACAAACACAGGACAAATGCAAAAACATGTTAGTGACATGTTTTTCAGAACACACAATATAACTAATAGAATGCCTAATGTCCAAGGAAAAGCATGACTTTGCAGTTCTTAGGTTCCTCACCCCAAATTGCAACATGATTATTTTTCCCCAGAATTATTTTATAGTCTTAAAGCCATAATCCTCAATATCTGCAGAAAAGACCCAAAGAGCTGCTTTTCCTCCTAGAGGACTTAAAGGTTACCTTCCAGTTATTGCCATCAAGATAAATAGCTCTGCAATTAAAATAAAAAAATTTGTTGCTTTGAGCTTTTTCATGCTTTGGTGGTTATTGGCTCAGGATTGAGTCCCAGGAGTGGGATAACTAGGACAAAGGAAATTAACATTTTTATTGCTCTTGTTTCGTATTGCCAAAGCACTGCCCAGTAAGAGTTCATGTCCATTTACACTGAAGACCAATTTGAAACCCAGCCCCGAGGAAATCCAGATCTTGCCTGTCTCCGTTGCTGGTTTTAATTTACCCATTTTGCAGTTGCTTGTTAATATTAGTTCTGACCTTTGGTGCAAGGAGAACACATGGTTGGCCTGAAGAGTAAAGGCTCCGGGTGGCTCACGAACTTCTTTGATAACTAACAGCTGATATTTCAACAGAGGGCACACATGCCCCTCTTACCCAGGGTACTTCCCTAGCCTTTCCAAGGAAACAACCAATGCCTCCAAGCTCTCTCTTTGATGCCACTCATGGACTTGCTTTGAGGGTCTAAATGCAAGAAAGCTGTGTGTTGGATAATTAGCGATGGAAGAAAAAACCTCTAGGAGAACAGGTAGGTGGGACAGAAGGAAAAATAGATGGGATTACACAAACCCAAATCCATTCTTCAGGCTCTCTGGAAAGTTTTCTTTACATAGGGATTGCTTGAAGTGTGGATTAAAGGGTATGGAAGAGTTGGAGAAAAGAGGATATCTATGTCTAATTTATGTATGTATGTATGTATCTATTTGTCATCCATTCCCACCTGTCTTTGTGGGACACTGTCATAAAGATGCAGTTCCCTAACACCTTGAAAAGTCTAACTTTGTCTATTCCAGTTTTGAGTGAACTGGATGGTAGGAATTATATCTCTTACCTCCCCAATGGTGTATAAAGTAGGTCTGGTTTGCGGTGGCACTTTGAACAAGCTTTTCACCTTTTCTGAGCTT
Source organism: Felis catus (assembly GCF_018350175.1). Taxonomy (NCBI): domain Eukaryota; kingdom Metazoa; phylum Chordata; class Mammalia; order Carnivora; family Felidae; genus Felis; species Felis catus. Next base: position 47,926,144 of record NC_058386.1, on the reverse strand, counting down.
CAGTAACCTCCTTACTATAATGGAAGTTGAAGTCCTTAGGCTACTTCCTTCAGAGGGCTGTCTCAAGGTGAAGAGGAGTGGGAGAACAGGAATCGAATTTCTGGAGATGTTTCAGGACTTCATGCTCTGAGATTAGTGATCCTGCTTTTTTTCTCTAGCCTCCACAGGCAATACCACCACAGCCGTACAGCTGCTCTTCTCCCTGAGTGACTATAGTCTGTGGAGAGTCACTCCTAGGACTACGATGCAGTGAGCCTTGGGCCCTAGGCATGGGGCTGAATATAGTGGGGGGGAGGATAGTGGGCCAGGGAAGTGGCTAAGAAGGAAGTGTTACCTAGGCTGTTGCCACAGAAGGTCTGATACTCACATATAAACACCTAAACTGTAAGCATGTAGCCAATCTCCCCTCTACACCCTTACCCCCCATAAATGCATTCATACTCATATACTCCCAAGCATTACTAATAAGGAGATCCCATTTTGTGATTTTGTAACCCATCAGTATGGTCTTTTTTTAAAAAGTTTTTTAACATTTATTTATTTTTGAGAGACAGCGAGACAGAGCATGAGTGGGAGAGAGGCAGAGAGAGGTGAGTACACAGAATCCAAAGCAGGATCCAGGCTCTGAGCTGTCAGCACAGAGCCCGATGTGGGGCTCGAACCCATGAACCATGAGATCATGACCTGAGCCGAAGTCGAATGCTCAACTGACTGAGCCATCCAGGTGCCCCCCATCAGTATGGTCTTAATACTGCTTTTAATGGGATTCTCCCACATACCCCATACTTTGGGAGGATAGTCAGGATAAGTGGGCCTCAGGAAGTCACACTATGTAATTTTTCTTCCTACAGTTAACCTCATTTTAGAATTTGTGATAACCTCATTTTAGAATTTGTGACTCAGATCTGGGTCTTGTGTAAGTCTCTGATAGTGAACTCTTTTTTTGTAACCAGTTAACTGGACCTTTTTAGGGAAGGCTTTCATTCTTTTGTTTATTCTATTCTGCCCCATTCAAGGTTGAGAAACTTTCTAGATTCCACCTTCTACTTTTAGACCTAGTTTGCCCCCCCCCCAGTTCCCTGCATAGCTCTAAGTTATAACATTTACCTTTCTAAATGGGGGATTATTCATCTACATGGTCATCTCATCTAGGGCAGAGAGATATAGATTGCACAAATACTCACTGAGCAAGTGTCTTCTCTTTACCAGGACCTGAGCTGGACACTGGAAACACTGATCACAGATAACTGAGGTCTAGTCCCCATCCTCAAGTAACTCACAGTCTAGTAGGGAAGTATACAAACAAACACTGGTGGATACTTGCTCAGATAGATTGAAGCATATAGACAATACGAGAACCAAAGATAATGCCTGTCCCAGGACACAGGGAAAGTTTCCCAGAGGAGACAAACATTGAACAGGTCTTGAAGAATAGTCAGATTTAATTGAGAATGGAAGGAAAGATAAGGCATTTCAGGCTGAGCAAAGGCCCAGAGGTTAAAAAAAAAAAGGCATATGCTATGTTTGGGGAATCAGTGAGTCAGCCAGTGTAGTTTAAGCATGAGGGTCTAAAGAGACATATGGCTACAGAAATAGGTTGAACTTGATTGAGAAGAGCCATTCTAAAACTTTTCCATAAAGCTTGTTTAGTTCTCTTGCTTCCAGTATCAAAATTGGTAACAGTGGTAAACAACAACAACAACAAAAACCCAAACAACACACATACAACCACAAAAACAAAACAAAACAAAACAACAACAGCAAAACCAACCAGCTAGCTAGTTCCAGTTCCAGGTAATTTTCACTTGGGTTTTCAAGCCTGGAATCCAGGTTTACCCTTTCAGACCTTGCCAATAGCCTGCTTGCTTCCTATCTCAGATTTCCTGCTGCTAAAATTATCTTTCTGCCTCTTGGCAAGTTTGTGAGGACAAAATTGTAAACATAGAAGGGGTTCATGTGACTGGCTCAATTACTTTGGACAAGTTATTTCCCCTCTCTAGACCTCAATTTCCCTGTGAGACTAGTGAGAATATTTATAAGGCACAACTAGGATATGGAATATGTTGTTGCTTTGTGCTCCATGGAAACATACATGTGAAAGGTTATTGTTAAGATTATTAGCATTGCAAATGAAAATGAGATATTACCTTACACGTGTCACAATGGCTAAAATCAAAAACACAAGAAATAACAAGTGTTGGCAAGCATGTGGGAAAAAAAGGAACCCTGATACACTGCTGGTGGGAATGTAAATTGATGGAACCACTGTGGAAAACATTATAGAAATTCCTCAAAAAATTAAAAATAGAAATACCATATGATCCAGCAATTCCACTACTGGGTATTTACCCAAAGAAAATGAAAACACTAATTCAAAAATATATATACACTCCTATGTTTATTGCAGCCTTATTTACAATAGCTAAGATATGGAATCACCCCAAACATCCATTGGTAGATGAATGGATAAAGAATATATGGCATATATATATACACAATGGAATATTACTCAGGCATAAAAAGAATAAAATCTTGCCATTTGCAACAACATGGATGGACTTAGAGAATAATAATGTGAAGTGAAATAAGTCAGAGAAAGACAAATATCATATGATTCACTCATGTGAAATTTAAGAAGCAAACAAACAAGAAAAAAAGACAAAAACAGACTCTTAAATACATATAAACTGGTGGCTGCCAGAGATGAGGTAGATGAGGGGAGGGATAGAATAAATAAAAAAGATTAAGAGTACACTTATCTAGATGATCACAGAGAAATATATAGAATTGTTGAATTATTATATTTCACACCTGAAACTAATATAACACTGTATGCTAATTATTCTTCAATAAAAAAAAACCTAACACAAAATATAGTATGTGCAATATTGCACTGTCAGAAAAAGAAAAAAACCCAACTCAGTAGCAAGCAAAGCCAATGCTGAGGGGAAAAAAAAAGATTAACATTAGCAGAGTAATACCAGTTAGGAGACTTATTAGGATTAAGAGAGTTGTATCTCTTCCAAAGTCTAGTTCTGAGACTCTCAAGGTTCTGAGACCATCTGGAAGACTCCCTTATTAAATCAAGCTAAACTAATTAATTAACAACAACAAAAAAGCCCTGGACTGGGAAAAATCAGGTCCATAGTGTCTTACTCCTGACTTGGTCACTTGTTTGCTACAGGACAAAAAAAGTAAAAGTGAGTTTATCTAATTGATTAGCAAGAGCTCTTTATTTATTATAAATGTTAACCCCTTGTTATATGTTATAAGTTCCCCTTACTGTTTCTTATATGCTCAGCATTATGTTAGAAGTTGCAGATTAGCTAAAGAGGTGATTGATCATTTACTACGTAAAAAGAATGGGTGTTAAGTAATGTATTTTGAGCATTTCTAGGTTGCTTTATGTGTATTAACATGTTGAATCTTCAACAACCCTAAGCGGGTAGATACTCTTATCAGATTAAAGAAAAAAAATGGGGCACTGAGAAGTTAAGTCTTCTGCCCAGGATCTCATAGCAGAAGAAAGAGGTGGGATTCCACTCAAGTAGTATGGCTCCACAGCCCATTGCTCTTAACCACTGTGATTCACTGCCTCAATAGATTCATTTAGATGAGCAGGCTTTGAAATGTATTAAAGGTTTGGAACGATTTATACACAACCAGAGGGAATCTAACCTCTGAATAGACCAGGACACTGAGAATAAATTTTTAAGGAACTTCTTAAAAGGCAAAGTGGAGCTGAGAGCATTGAAGGAAAGTGATTAGAGATTTCTATCCCCAAAAGCTTGCTCCTGTGTAGCCCAGTTCAGTGGAAGAAAGTTGAGTTTCCTTGTAGCCAATCACTGGAGATTCATCAGGGGGTGGGAAGGTTGCAAAAGAATGAAGTAAGAGTACACTTGGACATCTTCCAGGTAAGCTGTGTCATTACATGAGTTCTACACATGAAAACCTCAAAACAACCCGGTGTGGAGGGGGGTTGCTAGGTAGAGCACACACATCTGGGTGGGATGGTTCTGGCCTATGGACTTGTCCTACTTTGAGGTCATTGCTCCCTGATCCCCACACTCAGCCTGCTGCAGCCTTCACCCTAAGCCTCCACCATCTTCACAGCTTGGCTTGAAGAGCTGTAGTCAGGTTGTGGATCAGATCATGATGCCTTTCTCCCTGGGGTTCCTAATGGCAGCTGGAAGCCATGTGGGCAGTGCTTACCATCTCTCCCCCCAAAAATGGCTGCATTCACTCCTCTTCCAAACGTTTACTCTAATTTATTTAGCCTTGGTTGGGGAGAACATAAAGATGACCAGATGGTGTCCATCTCTCCAAGTATGCTCCCTAAGCAGAACATTTTAGAAGGGAGAGGCCCTGTGGTGGGAAAGGCAGCAGAATTCAGGGGAAGACAATAGTTGCAGTAACATTTGGGGGTGGGGGAAAACAGGGAGACAATGAACCTTCCACTTCCAATTTGGGTTTTTGATTGCTAGCTCAAAATATTGCAGTTTTCAGTAGGGATTTTTTTGTTTGTACTTGAGAACCTTGAATTTGTGATGTGGATCTCTAGAGGTTTCTGGGTTAGAATTTGACATTGTACTTGGGCTCATTTTTATTTCAAAGCTGTGAAAGCTGCTGAGACATGTCTCCATCACCTTTACTTTTTCCACCCCACACAGGATGTAAGCACATGATCTTTGGTCTTTTATTTGCATACTCTACTAGTCCTGTCTTCATTGGAGGGAAGTAACTGGCCAGACCTAGGCTATCTTGCTGGCTACCTTCCTTGCTGGGCTCCAACTTATCTCCTATGTACACAGCCCTTGGAGTTCAGAGGCCTCTGCTGACCTCTGCCCAACCTCTCTCTCTCTCTCTCTCTCTCTCTCTCTCTCTCTCTCTCTCTCTCTCTCTGTCACTCTGCGCCCAAGCCCCCACTGGTACATACAGGCACAGAGGCAGGCAAGTCAGGCAAGGACTAGGAAAGAGGAGAGGGGGCTGGATACAGGCTGCCAGAGGGCTCAGAAGCCCAGTGCACCTCCCTGTCCCAACTCTGTCCACCTGCTGCTGTGGCCACAGCAACAGAAGAGATAGCTAGTAAGGCAGGAGTGAGGCCCAGTACCTTGTGGACAGTGGTGTCATTAGCTGTGATGCCTAAGATGTCTCGAGAGATGGAAGAGCTCACCCAAACCAGGTTGCAGAAGATCTGGATTCCACATAGCAGTGGCGGCAGCGGGTTACAACGGAGGAGGGGCTGTAAGTGTGATTTGCTTCCATGGACCTCAAGGTGGTGGTGGTAGAGGGGGTATATAAGAGCAAAGGACATGCTCCCCATCTACCCCCAACCCAACCTGAAAGTGGGACTAGATAAGCAGCTGAATTAAATAGCTGAAAAATAACAAAAGGCCAATGGCAGAAAAGATAGAAAAAGAATGAGAGAAAGACAAAAAGAGAGAGATGAAGGACAGAGAAAGAATGCAGATTAGGTAAAGACCATCTTAATCAGAGCGATTTTTCACTAGGCACTTTTTTCTTTCTTATCCAGAGCTTATTTCAAATGCTTATTGTTTGAAATTTCACATTTCTAATTTGGAACTGTTCAGTGCTGGCCTAGAATGTTTCATTTTGGTGATCTCAGTGAAGTGTCTGGAAATTGGTCTTGTCTGATAGTGCTTGGGTGAAATAAGGTGATGGTTCCTGGCATAATTTCTCAGGGAACAGGTGCTGGATACATAATAGTACCACGTCATTGGTCAGTTTGTCTCCTCCATTTTCTCAAGCCTCTTATGGTAAGTTTCTATCTGTCTGATGCCCTGGGTGTCCTGTCTCCTGCATTGCTATCTTGGCATACATGGACACTTTTGCTGTTCTGGGAATTTGAGAGAGAAAACACTCAGCTTCTCAGGGACACCCTGCTGTGAAATATTCACTTGGAGAACTTAAAGAGCAGGGACAAAGGAGAATCAAACAAAACTTGTATATATATATACAATATATACTATATATATATACACACACAATATATATACTATATATATACACAATATATGCTATATATATAAACTGTAGTATACCATTCCCCATAGATAACAGGGATGGTTGTGAACCAAGGTGCTTCCAGCCCAAGGATATGGCTTGAGGAGCCATGAGGTGGGCAGAGTTAAGACAGTTGTGCACTGTGGGACCCAGACATCTTGAGAAACAGCTGACTAAGTTTCCACTATACAAATGTTCGAGGATGTTCAGGCTCAAGGATTTTGGGAGGAGATGTAGTTGCTTAGAAAATACAGGAAGATGTAGGATGTTAAAATATGGTATGTAGTATGTAAGATGAAGACAGAGGAAGAAGAGGAAGAGGCAGAAAAAAACCCAGCCTCCTGTTCTCTTTCCTTCTTCTATCCACCAGCAGTTTCACTCACTCATCTAGAGATCTAGGAGCCTGGATGAGACTGAGAATTACATCTCACCTCGGTCCAGTCAACCACTTTGATCCTTTCCAAGGGACAGTTGGGTCTAGCTGGCAAGCAGGCAAGCTAGTCTCTGCACACCTGGGTCCTACAGAGTTAGGCCTTTTATATTCCTGTGAACTCTTTCAGGTTGCAGAACTATTATACATAAATCACTTAATATAGTTGCTGTCATGTAGAGGGTGCAAAACAAATATGTGCTCACTTTAGTTCTGAGCCTCTATTTCCTCAACTGCAAAACAAGATTAATAACTACTCCCCACACCATGTTGTTGGGGTGATTCAGTGATTCAGAGGTTCTGGATCCAGACTGCCTAGGTTTGAATCCCAGCTCGGCTACCTCCTGCCTCTGTGACTTCGGGAGAGTATCTTTACCTCCCTGTGCTTCCATTGTTCCATCTGTAAAAAGAAGTGACTAATAATGTTGTTGTGAAGATTAGAGAGCTAAAGTATATGAAATGTTTAGAGAATTGTCTGGCTTAAAATAAGTGCTCAATGAATGTTAGGTATTATTTAAACAACGTAGGTGTGTGATCTTTTTGCCCATCATATCTTCAGCATCAAGCTCAGAGCCTGGCACATAGCAGGTATTTAATGCTCTACTTCCACTCTACCACTTATCATAGGCAAGCATGGGCTCTGTTTGCACAAGACAGTCACTCACTAGTGATTGACCGACTTATGTCAGACCACAGATGCAATAAACTTAGTGTTTGCCAAATCCTGCCCTGGGCAATGTCTGCCTCACCTCCCTTGCTGGGGAGTCTATTTACCACTGAAAGACCTGAATCATCTTTTGCTTGGAGCATCCTCTCTAGAAGACCTACTTGGCCCCAAAGGAGGCAGTGGGCGAGGAGATGGACACAATCAATGATGCTATTCTGAGAACTAAATTCTTTAACATGTGTAAAGTGCTTGAAAAGCTGTGTATGTTCATCTGCACTTGTTTTATCATTCAACATTATGTTTTGTGTGCCATCTATATTATTGTGCATGCAGTTACATTGTTTATTCTCCATGCTATGCAATGCTACATTTTGTGAATATCTCATGGTTTGTTTACCCATCTAACTGTTTATGATCATTTAGGTAGTTTCTAGCTTTTGGTTATGAACAATAGTGCAATAAAAATTTTTGTCCACATAAATTTTGGAAGCAACTTTTCATTTTTTTTAATTTTAGAGAGAGAGAGAGCATGCACGAGCAGGGTAGAGGGGCAGCGGGGAGAGAGAGAGGGAGAGAGAGAGAGAGAGAGAGAGAGAGAGAGAGAGAGAGAGAAGCTTAAGCAGGTTTCATGCTCAGCATGGAGTCCAACACGGGGCTTGATCCCAGGACACCGGGATCATGACCCAAGCCGAAATCAAGAGTCAGACATTCAAATGACTGAGGCACCCAGGTGCCCCAGGAATCAGCTTTTTAAGTTACACACACACACACACACACACACACACACACACACACACACACAGGCAAACCTTTTGAGATTTTGATTGGAATTGCATTCAATGTGTAAATCAATTTAAGGAGAGTTAACATTTTTTGTGACATGGAGTCTTCTGTAAACATAGTATGTCTCTCCATCTATTTAAACTCTTTCCATGTTATTCAAATGAAGCTTTATAATTTGAAAGGACTTGCACATCATTATAAGTAATTCTTTTATTTCCTTTTTTTTTTAGAGTGAGAGTGCCTCTGTGCACGTGTGGGGGAGGGACAGAGGGAGAAGGACAGAATCTTAAGCAGGTTCCATGCCCAGTGCAGAGCCCGACATGAGGCAGGATCTCTAGACCCCTGAGATGATGACCTGAGCCTAAATCAAGAGTCAGATGCTTAACTGACTGAGCCACCCAGATGCCCCAGAAATTATTTTATTTCTTGCTGCTATTGTAAATAATACCTTTTTAGAAAAATATATTTTATAGCAATTTATTGCTAATGTTTACAAGTATAATTATAGTTGTTTGTATATTGCATTTGTAACTAGAAAACCTGATAAACTTTCTTATTAATTTTGATAATTTATATGTAAATGAGTTTTCTTTTTTCACCCCCCATCTTTATATTTTTATATCTCCGTTTCTTATATTACTGGACTCCTAGGACCTCTCACCTCCAACACAAACACACCATTTTAAGTACAATGTTGAATAGAAATGTTAACAATGCGCATTGTTATGTTGATCCTAATTTTTAAAGGGAATGCTTTTAAAGTTTCACCATTGAATAAATTTGCAGTAGTTTTTTGTAGATACCATTTAACAGGTTAAGGAAGTTCCAGTTCATTCTTAGTTTGTCAATAGGATTTTTTTAAATGAGTACTTTCATTAAATGTGTTTTCTGTATTCACTAAGATGACATGTTAATTTTCTATTTGAATTTGTTAATGTGAATTACATTAGAGATTTTTCTCGTGTTGCACTAATCTCACAGTCTTAGGATAAATAAAAACTGCTGGATTTAGTTCATTAACATTATATTTAGGAATTTGGCATTTTGTTCATGAATGAGATTGGTTTGTAATTTTTCCATTCTCATGTTTCTGTTTGATTTTGGTGTCATAAAATGAAGTGGGAACAATTTCCTTTCATATTATTTTCTGACAGAGGTCATACAAGAAACTATATGTTTTTAAATATTTGGCACAACTTTCAGATGGCACAACTTTATTCCAGTTTGCTATTTCTACTTGTTAATATTGTTAAGTTATGGTTTTCTAGGAATTTTTCTATTTCATATAACTTTTCAAATTTATTTGCTTGAAGTTCTTATTTTTGGATTTTTAAAATCTCTGTTGCAGGGCGTCTGGGTGGCTCAGTTGGTTAGGCAACTGACTTCGGGTCAGGTAATGATCTCACAGTTTGTGAGTTCAAGCCCTGAATCAGGCTCTGTGCTGACAGCTCAGAGCCTGGAGCCTGCTTCAGATTCTGTGTCTCCCCTCTCTTTGCCCCTCCCCTGCTCACGCTCTGTGTCTCTCTGTCTCGCAGTAATAAATAAACGTTACATTTTTTTTAATTAAAATCTCTGTTGCATTTGCAGTTATATCCTCTCTTTTGTTCTGATATTGTTTATTTGTACTTTCTCATTTTCCTCTTGATCAATATTGCCAAAAGTTTGTCACTTCTATAAGTTTTTTTAAAATAATCAACTTTTGGCTTTTTAATTTTCTGTTATGTCTTTGTTTTCTATTTAGTCTTATCATTATACTATTTCTTTCAATTTCTTTTGATTTTTTTAACGTCTGGAGTTGGATGCTCATCTCATATTTGAGTATCAGCACCCGATGTTATAAATGACTTAGTAAATAGGACTGATATTCCTTAGATGCACAATTGTATGGACATAAGGATTTTTAAAGTCTTTCCAGATTATTTGGTAAATAGACATTGGTCCTGGCTTTCTTAGTTTCCCCACCACTTACCTCATTGCCCTGGCCACCTCAGTCCCTTTCTCAGGACGGCTGGGACCTACTAATCACCATTTAACAACTAAAGGGTTAAAGCCTGACACAGCAGGAGGCCTTCAGTAATTTGGTGCCAGTCCTTGGGCCAGCTTCTGTTTTGACAGATCAGTGCCCCTGCCACTTCCAGTTTTCTTACATTCTTCTCAGAGAACAAACTTCTTATGATTTCAATTCTTTGAAACATACTGAGATTTGCTTTTTGTACCAAAGAAGGTCATTTTTGGTAAACATTCCATAAGTGCCTGAAAAAAATATACATTTTAGTGTAGTATATCCTTCAATTAGTCATGTTTGTTAATCTGGTTCAAATGTTCTACATTCTTCTGGGTTTTTGTCTAATTGTTGATATGAAAAAAATTGTTGCTATCTGCTGGTAACTATGTCAATTTTGAATAATTGTAAATAAATTTGCAATTGTTATATCTTCCTGATGAATTTAATATCTTATCAATGTGTAAGGAAATAATTTCTGGTTATTTAGTATCTTTGGCATTTTGCCCTACAATCAAAATTTTTTCTGATATTAATACATTTAGTTTATTATTTGCTTGGTATATCTTTTCTATACTTTCTAAAGATTGTTTTTGATAGAGATTTAATTCACACACCTTTTTAAAGTATACAACTTAGTGGTTTTTATCATATACACAAGGTTGTATACTATTACCAGTAATTCCAGAACATTTTCATCACCCTCAAAAGAAACCTCATACCCTTTGGAGTCATTCCAGTTCCCCCTTCCCCTCAGCCCCTGGCTACCGCTAATCTGTTTATTGTCTCTATAGATCTGCCTGTTCTGGACATTTAATACAAATTGAATCATACAATATGTGGCCTTTTCTACCTGCCTGCTTTCATTGGACATAATATTTGCAAGGTTAATCCATGTTGTAGCATGTGTAGATATTTCATTCCCCTTTATAACTGAATGATATTTCACTGTACGGATATACAATCTATCTACTCATAAATTGATGGACATTTAGGTTGTTTCCACTTTTGGCAATTATGAATAATGCTTCCACGAACATCATTGTACAAGTTTTTGTGTGGATATATGCTTTCATTTCTCTTGGATATATACCTAGGAATAAAATTGCTGAGTCATCTGGTAACTCAATCTATGATGCTTTGAGGAACTGCCAAAATATTTTTCAAAGTGGCCAAACTGTTTTTCAAAGTTTTACATTCCCAAAAACAGTATTTGAGGGTTCCAATTTCTCTGTGTCCTCACTAGCACTTGTTTTTGTCCATTTTTAATTATATCCATCTTAAGTGGGTATGAAAGTATATCTCATGATGCTCATTTGCATCTCACTAATGACTGTAAACTAGTTCTATAACTATAAACTATAAAATAGTTCATAAACTACTTGGCCATTTGTATATCTTCTTTGGAGAAATGTCTATTTAAATTCTTTGCTATTTTTAAATTAGGTTATTTGTCTTTTTATTACAGTTGATTTTTTTTGAAATTTTATTTATTTTTTTAACATTTATTTTTGAGAGAGAGTGTGTGAGGAGGGAGGTGCAGAGAGAGAGGGAGACACAGAATCTGAAGCAGGCTCCAGGCTCTGAGCTGTCAGCACAGAGCCAGACGCAGGGCTCGAACCCACAAACTGTGAGATCATGACCTGACTGAAGTTGGATGCTTAACAGACTGAGCCACTAATTTCCACTAACAGTCCAAGAGGGTTCCTTTTTCTTCAGGTCCTCACAAACACATGTTTCTTGTGTTATTGATTTTAGCCATTTTGAGAGATGTGAGGTGGTATCTCATTGTAGTTTTGATTTGCATTTCCCTGATGGTATGTGATGATGAACATCTTTTTATGTGTCTGTTGGTCATGTGTATTTCTTCTTTGGAAAAATGTCTATTCATGTCTTCCGCCCATTTTTTTTTTCTGCTTCAGTGTTCAATTTCTTATATTTTCTTCCTTACATTTCTTTAAAAACTTTTTAATTATAGGGGCACCTGGGTGGCTCAGTCAGTTGAACGTCTGACTCTTGATTTTAGCTCAGGTCATGATCTCACAGTTTGTGAGTTTGAGCCCCACGTCAGGCTCTGTGCTGACAGTGTGGGTCCTGCTTGGGATTCTCTACCTCCATCTCTCTCAGTGTCTCTCCTCGGCTCTCTCTCTCTCTCTCTCTCCCAATCTCAAAATAGATAAACATTTAAAAAAATAAAAAAATAATAAATAAATAAATAATATTTTTATATTTTTACTTATTTTTTCAAATTTTTATTTAAATTCTAGTTAGTTAACATATAGTGTAATATTATTTCAGGAGAAGAATTTAGCGATTCACTCACATGTAACACACAGTGCTCCACACAACTTCCCTCTTTAATATCCATCAATCATTTAGCCAATCCTCCAGCCACCTCCCCTTCAGCAACCCTTAGTACTATATAGTTAAAAGGCCCTATGGTTTGCTTCCCTCTCTTTTAGTCCCTTCCCATATGTCCATCTGTTTTTTTTTTCTTAAATTCAACATATGAGTGAAATCATATGGTATTTGTCTTTCTTTGATTGGCTTATTTTGCTTACTTAACATAATATACTCTAGCTCCATCCACATCTTTGCTAATGGGAAGATTTCATCCTTTTCGATGGCTGAGTAATATTCCTGTGTGTGTGTGTAGCAATTCTTTATCCATTCATCAGTCAGTGGACATTTGAGCTGTGTCCATAATTTGGCTATTGTTAATAATGCTGCTATAAACATCAGAGTGCATGTACCCCACCAAATCAGTATTTTTGTATCCTTTGGATAAAAACAGAGTAGTGCAATTGCTAGGTCATAGGGTAGTTCTGTTTTTAACCTTTTGAGGAACCTCCATACTGTTTTCCAGAGTGGCTGCACCAGTTTACATTCCCACCAACAGTATAAGAAAGTTCCCCTTTCTACACATCCTTGCCAAGATCTGTTGTTTCCTATGTTATCAATTTTAGCCATTCTGACAGGTGTGAGGTGGAATCTCACCATGGTTTTGATTTGTATGTCCCTGATGATTAGTGATGTTGAGCATCTTTTCATGTGTGTGTTGGCTTCTGTCCTTTTTAAATTGAATTATTTGGTTTCGGTTGCCAAGTTGCATAAGTTATTTATATATTTTGTATACTAACTCTTTATCAGATATGTGATTTGCAAATATCTTCTCCAATTCTATAGGTTAGTTTTCCGTTTTGTTATTTCCTTCGCTGTGCAGAAGCTTTTTATTTTTATAAAGTCCAAATAGTTCATTTATGCTTTTGTTTCCCTTCCCTCAGAAGACTTATCTAGAAAGAAGTTACTATTCCCAAAGGCAGAGAAGTTATGGCCTGTGGTATCTTCTATGATTCTAAAGATCATAGGTCTAACATTTAGGTTTTTAATCCATTTTTAATTTTCTTTGTGCATGGTGTAAGAATACAATCCAGTTTCATTCTTTTTTTTTCAATATATGAAATTTATTGTCAAATTGTTTCCATACAACACCCAGTCCTAATCCCAAAAGGTGCCCTCCCCAATACCCATCACCCACCCTCCCCTCCCTTCCACCCCCCATCAACCCTCAGTTTGTTCTCAGTTTTTAAGAGTCTCTTATGCTTTGGCTGTCTCCCACTCTAACGTCTTTTTTTTTTTTCCTTCCCCTCCCCCATGGGTTTCTGTTAAGTTTCTCAGGATCCACATTAGAATGAAAACATATGGTATCTGTCTTTCTCTGTATGGCTTATTTCACTTAGCATCACACTCTCCAGTTCCATCCACGTTACCACAAAGGGCCATATTTCATTTTTTCTCATTGCCATGTAGTACTCCATTATGGATATAAACCACAATTTCTTTATCCATTCGTCAGTTGATGGACATTTAGGCTCTTTCCATAATTTGGCTATTGTTGAGAGTGCTGCTAAAAACATTGGGGTACAAGTGTCCCTATGCATCAGTACTCCTGTATCCCTTGGGTAAATTCCTAGCAGTGCAATTGCTGGGTCATAGGGTAGGTCTATTTTTAATTTTTTGAGGAACCTCCACACTGTTTTCCAGAGTGGCTGCACCAATTTACATTCCCACCAAAAGTGCAAGAGGGTTCTCATTTCTCTGCATCCTCGCCAGCATTTATAGTCTCCTGATTTGTTCATTTTGGCCACTCTGACTGGCGTGAGGTGATATCTGAGTGTGGTTTTGATTTGTATTTCCCTGATGAGGAGCGATGTTGAGCATCTTTTCATGTGCCTGTTGACCACCCGGATGTCTTCTTTAGAGAAGTGTCTATTCATGTTTTCTGCCCATTTCTTCACTGGGTTCTTTGTTTTTCAGGTGTGGAGTTTGGTGAGTTCTTTATAGATTTTGGATACTAGCCCTTTGTCCGATATGTCATTTGCGAATATCTTTTCCCATTCCGTTGGTTGCCTTTTAGTTTTGTTGGTTGTTTCCTTTGCTGTGAAGAAGATTTTGGTCTTGATGAGGTCCCAATAGTTCATTTTTGCTTTTAATTCCCTTGCCCTTGGGAATGTGTCAAGCAAGAAATTGCTACGGCTGAGGTCAGGGAGGTCTTTTCCTGCTTTCTCCTCTAAGGTTTGGATGGTTTCCTGTCTCACATTCAGGTCCTTTATCCATTTTGAGTTTATTTTTGTGAATGGTGTGAGAAAGTGGTCTAGTTTCAATCTTCTGCATGTTGCTGTCCAGGTCTCCCAGCACCACTTGTTAAAGAGACTGTCTTTTTTCCATTGGATGTTCTTTCCTGGTTTGTCAAAGACTAGTTGGCCATACGTTTGTGGGTCTAGTTCTGGGGTTTCTATTATATTCCATTGGTCTATGTGTCTGTTTTTGTGCCAATACCATGCTGTCTTGATGATGACAGCTTTGTAGTAGAGGCTAAAGTCTGGGATTGTGATGCCTCCTGCTTTGGTCGTCTTCCTCAAAATTACTTTGGCTATTCGGGGCCTTTTGTGGTTCCATATGAATTTTAGGATTGCTTGTTCTAGTTTCGAGAAGAATACTGGTGCAATTTTGATTGGGATTGCATTGAATGTGTAGATAGCTTTGGGTAGTATTGACATTTTGACAATATTTATTCTCCCAATCTATGAACATGGAATGTTTTTCCATTTTTTTAATATCTTCTTCAATTTCCTTCGTAAGCTTTCTATAGTTTTCAGCATACAGAGCTTTTGCATCTTTGGTTAAGTTTATTCCTAGGTATTTTATGCTTCTTGGTGCAACTGTGAATGGGATCAGTTTCTTTATTTGTCTTTCTGTTGCTTCATTATTAGTGTATAAGAATGCAACTGATTTCTGTACATTGATTTTGCATCCTGCAACTTTGCTAAATTCATGTATCAGTTCTAGCAGACTTCTGGTGGAGTGCATCGGATTTTCCATGTATAATATCATGTCATCTGCAAAAAGCGAAAGCTTGACTTCATCTTTGCCAATTTTGATGCCTTTGATGTCCTTTTGTTGTCTGATTGCTGATGCTAGAACATCCAACACTATGTTGAACAACAGCGGTGAGAGTAGACATCCCTGTCGTGTTCCTTATCTCAGGGAAAAAGCTCTCAGTTTTTCCTCATTGAGGATGATGTTAGCTGTGGGCTTTTCATAAATGGCTTTTCTGATGTTTAAGTATGTCCCTTCTATCCCTACTTTCTCGAGGGTTTTTATTAAGAAATGTTGCTGAATTTTGTCAAAGGCCTTTATGCATCGATTGACAGGATCATATGGTTCTTATCTTTTCTTTTATTAATGTGATGTATCACGTTGATTGATTTGCAAATTTTGAACCAGCCCTGCATCCCAGGAATGAATCCCACTTGATCATGGTGAATAATTGTTTTTATATGCTGTTGAATTCGATTTGCTAGTATCTTATTGAGAATTTTTGCATCCATATTCATCAGGGATATTGGCCTGTAGTTCTCCTTTTTTGCAGAGTCACTGTCTGGGTTAGAAATCAAAGTAATACTGGCTTCATAGAATGAGTCTGGAAGTTATCTTTCCCTTTCTATTTTTTGGAATAGCTTGAGAAGGATAGGTATTATCCCTGCTTTAAACGTCTGGTAGAACTCTCCTGGGAAGCCATCTGGTCCTGGACTCTTATTTGTTGGGAGATTTTTGATAACCAATTCAATTTCTTCGCTGGTTATGGGTCTGTTCAAGCTTTCTATTTCCTCCTGATTGAGTTTTGGAAGCATGTGGGTGTTTAGGAATTTGTCCATTTCTTCCAGGTTGTCCAGTTTGTTGGCATATAATTTTTCATAGTATTCCCTGATGATTGCTTGTATCTCTGAGGGATTGGATTAATAATTCCATTTTCATTCATGATTTTATCTATTTGGGTCATCTCCCTTTTCTTTTTGAGAAGCCTGGCTAGAGGTTTATCAATTTTGTTTACTTTTTCAAAAAACCAACTCTTGGTTTTGTTGATCTGCTCTACAGTTTTTTCCATTCTGTATTGTTTATTTCTGCTCTGATCTTTATTATTTCTCTTCTCCTGGGTTTAGGCTATCTTTGCTGTTCTGCTTCTATTTCCTTTAGGTGTGCTGTTAGATTTTGTATTTGGGATTTTTCTTGTTTCTTGAGATAGGCCTGGATTGCAATGTATTTTCCTCTCAGGACTGCCTTCACTGCATCCCAAAGCATTTGGATTGTTGTATTTTCATTTTATTTTGCTTCCATATATACTTTTAATTTCTTCTCTAATTGCCTGGTTGACCCACTCATTCTTTAGTAGGGTGTTCTTTAACCTCCATGCTTTTGGAGTTTTTCCAGACTTTTTCCTGTGGTTGATTTCAAGCTTCATAGCATTGTGGTCTGAAAGTATGCATGGTATGATTTCAATTCTTGTATACTTATGAAGGGCTGTTTTGTGACCCAGTATGTGATCTATCTTGGAGAAGGCTCCATGTGCACTTGAAAAGAAAGTATATTCTGTTGCTTTGGGATGCAGAGTTCTAAATATAATCTGTCAAGTCCATCTGATCCATTGTCTCATTCAGGGCCCTTGTTTCTTTATTGACCGTGTGTCTAGATGATCTATCCATTTCTGTAAGTGGAGTGTTCAAATCCCCTGCAATGACCACATTCTTATCAATAAGGTTGCTTATGTTTATGAGTAATTGTTTTATATATTTGGGGGCTCCGGTATTCGGCGCATAGACATTTATAATTGTTAGCTCTTCCTGATGGATAGACCCTGTCATTATTATATAATGCCCTTCTTCATCTCTTGTTACAGCCTTTAATAAAGTCTAGTTTGTCTGATATAAGTATGGCTACTCCAGCTTTCTTTTGACTTCTAGTGGCATGATAAATAGTTCTCCATCCCCTCACTCTCAATCTGAAAGTGTCCTCAGGTCTAAAAAGTGTCTCTTATAGACAGCAAATAGATGGTTCTTGTTTTTTTTTTATCCATTCTGATACCCTATGTCTTTTGTTTGGCACATTTAATCCATTTACATTCAGTATTATTATAGAAACATATGGGTTTAGAGTCATTGTGATGTCTGTATGTTTTATGCTTGTAGCGATGTCTCTGGTACTTTGTCTCACAGGATCCCCCTTAGGATCTCTTGTAGGGCTGGTTTAGTGGTGACAGATTCCTTCAGTTCGTGTTTGTTTGGGAAGACCTTTATCTCTCCTTCTAGTCTAAATGACAGACTTGCTGGATAAAGGATTCTTGGCTGCATATTTTTTCTGTTCATCACATTGAAGATCTCCTGCCATTCCTTTCTGGCCTGCCAAGTTTCAGAAGAGAGATTGGTCACGAGTCTTATAGGTCTCCCTTTATAAGTTAGAGCATGTTTATCCCTCGCTGCTTTCAGAATTTTCTCTTCATCCTTGTATTTTGCCAGTTTCACTATGGTATGTAGTGCTGAAGATCGATTCACGTTACATCTGAAGGGAGTTCTCTGTGCCTCTTGGATTTCAATGCCTTTTTCCTTCCCCAGATCTGGGACATTTTCAGCTATTATTTCTTCAAGTACAACTTCAGCACATTTCCCTCTCTCTTCCTCCTCTGGATACCAATTATGCGTACATTATTTGTCTTCAGTACATCACTTAGTTCTCTAATTTTCCCCTCATACTCCTGGATTTTTTTATCTCTCTTTTTCTCAGCTTCTTCTTTTTCCATAATTTTATCTTCTAGTTCACCTATTCTCTCCTCTGCCTCTTCAATCTGAGCCGTGGTCATTTCCATTTTATTTTGCAGCTCATTGATAGCATTTTTTAAGCTCCTCCTGACTGTTCCTTAGTCCCTTGATCTCTGTAGCAAGAGATTCTCTGCTGTCCTTTATACTGTTTTCAAGCCCAGCGATTAATTTTATGACTATTATTCTAAATTCACTTTCTGTGATATTGTTTAAATCATTTTTGATCAGTTCGTTAGCTGTTGTTATTTCCTGGAGATTCTTTTGAGGGGAATTCTTCTGTTTGGTCATTTTGGATAGTTCCTGGAGTGGTGTAGAACTGCAGGGCACTTCCCCTGTGGTGTCTTGAATAACTCGCGTTGGTGGGTGGGGCCACAGTCAGACCTGATGTCTGCCCGCAGCCCACCTCTGGGGCCACAGTCCGACTGGTGTGTGCCTTCTCTTTCCCTCTCCTAGGGGCAGCATTCACTGTGGGGTGGCGTGGCCCGTATGGGCTACTTGCACACTGCCAGGCTTGTGGTGCTAGGGATCTGGCATATTAGCTGGAGTGGATAGGCAAGGTGCCCAGGGGCGGGAGGGGCAGGCTCAGCTGGCTTCTTCTTTGGTGAACTGCTTCGGGAGGGGCCCTGCAGCAATGGGAGGGAGTCAGACCCACTGCCAGAGGGGTGGCTCCGCAGAAACACAGTGTTGGGTATTTGCGCGGTGCAAGTAAGTTCCCTGGCAGGAACTGGTTCCCCTTGGGATTTTGGCTGAGGGATGGGCGAGGGAGATGGCGCTGGTGAGCGCCTTTGTTTCCTGCCAAACTGAGCTCTGTCGTCCAGGGCTCAGCAACTCTCTCTCCTGTTGTCCTCCAGCCTTCTCGCTCTCCAAGAAGAGCTGTTAACTTATAACCTTCCAGATGTTAAGTCCCACTCACTGTCCGAACACACTCCGTCAGGCCCCTCTGCTTTTGCAAGCCAGACTCCGGGTCTCTGCTTGGCTGGCAGGCCGCCCCTCCACCCTGGCTCCCTCCCGCCATTCCTTTTAGCCCTTCCTACCCTCTTCCGCGGGCCTCTCGTCTGCACTTGGCTCCAGAGACTCTGTTCTTCTAGTTTTCTGGTGGTTTTCTGCGTTATTTAGGCAGGTGTAGGTGGAATCTAAATGATCAGCAGGACGCGGTGAGCCCAGTGTCCTCCTACGCCGCCATCTCCCCCAAACTTCCAGTTTCATTCTTTTGCATGTTGCTGTCCAGTTTTCCCAAACTCATTTGTTGAAGAGACTTTTTTTTTAATTGGACACTCTTTTCTGCTTTGTCAAAGATGACCAAATTATTGTGGGTTGATTTCTGTGTTTTCTATTCTGTTCCATTGAACTATGTGTCTACTTTTGTGCCAGAGCCATACTCTTTTGTTTAAGAAGCTTTGTAATATAACTTGAAGTCCAGAATTGTGATGCCTCTAACTTTGCTTTTCCTTTTCAAGGTTGCTTCAGCTACTTGGGGTTTTTTGTGGTCACATACAGATTTTAGGATTGTTTGTTCTAGTTCTGCAAAAAGTATTGCTTGTATTCTGATAGAAAATTGCATTAAATGTGTGGATTGCTTTGGGTAGTACAGACATTTTAAAAATATTTGCTCTTAAAGTGCTTGAGCTTGGGATATTTTCTTTTTCTGTGTCATCTTCAATTTCTTTCATCAGTGTTTTATAATTTTCAGAATACAGATCTTTTACCTCTTTGGTTAAGTTTATTCCTAGATATCTTATGGTTTTGATGCAATTGTAAATGGAACTAATTGCTTGATTTATCATTCTGCTGCTTCATTATTGCTGTATAGAAATGCAACAGATATCTGTATATTGATTTTGGGTCCTGTGACTTTACTGAATTCATGTATTAGCTCTAGCAGTTTATTGGTGGAGTCTTTCGGGTTTCCTATATGTAGTATCATGTCATCTTCAAATAGTGAAAGTTTGACCTCTTCCTTGTTGATTTGGATGTCTTTTATTTCTTTTCATCATCTAATTGCTGTTACTAGGTCTTCTAGTACTATGTTACATAGAAGTCTGGAGAACAGACATCCTAATTTTGTTCCTGACCTTAGGAGAAAAGTTCTCAATTTTTCCCATTAAGGATGATGTTACCTGTGGGCTACTCATATATGGCCTTTATTTTGTTGAAGTATGTTCCCTCTATCCCTACTTTGTTGAGAGATTTTTTTAAAATCAAGAATGGATGTTGTAGTTTGTCAAATGTTTTTTCTGCATCTATTCAAATGATAGTATGGTTCTTATCCTTTCTCTTATTGATGTTATGTATCACATTAATTGATTTAAGAAGATCAAATCATACTTGCAACCAAGAAATGAATCCCACTCTATCGTGGTGGGTGATTTGTTAACATATTGTTGAATTTGATTTGCTAGTATTTTATTGAGAAATTTTGCGTATATGTTCACCAAGGATATTAGCCTCTAGTTATCTTTTTGGTGAAGTCTTTATCTGGTTTTGGTATCAGGGTAATGCTGGCCTCATGGAATGACTTTAGAAGTTTTCCTTCCTTTTCTATTTTTTGGAATAGTTTGAGAAGAATAGGTATTAACTCTTCCCTAATATTTGGTAGAATTTTCCCGTGAAGCCAACTGGTCCTGGTCTTTTGTTTTTTGGCAGTTTTTTGATTACTAACTCAAATTCCTTGCTGATTATTGGTCTGTTCAAATTTTCCATTTCTTCATGTTTCAGTTGTGCTAGTTTATAAGTTTGGAGGAATTTATTTATTTCTTCTAGGTTGTCCAATTTGTTTGCATATAGTTTTTCATAATATTTTCTTATAAACACAGAGTGTTGCTGGAGGGGTTGTGGGAGGAGGGATAGGCTAAATGGATAAGGGGCATTAAGGAAGACACTTGTTGGAATGAACACTGGGTGTTATATATAGGGTATGAATCACTGGAATCTACTGCTGAAAGCTTGTTGCTCTAAGTGCTAACTAACTGGGATGTAAATTTAAAAATAAATACATTTAAAAAATAAAGTAAAATATGAAAAAATATTCTCTTATAATTGTTTGTATTTCTGTGATGTTGGTTGTTATTTCACCCCTTTCATTTGTTTCTATTTATTTGCTTCTATTTATTTGAGTCCTTTCTCTTTTCTTCTTGGTGAGTCTTGCTAGAGTTTTATCAATTTTATTGATTTTTTCATAGAACCAGCTCCTGTTTTCATTGATCTATTCTATTGGATTTTATTTTCTATGTAATTTATTTCTGCTTCAATCTTTTATTATTTCCTTCCTTCTGTTGCCTTTAGCGTTTTTTTCTTTTTCTTTTTCTAGCTTGTTTATTTGACGTTTTTCATTCTTCTGGAGGTAGAACTGTATTGCTATAAACTTCTCTCTTAGGACCACTTTTACTGCATCCCAAAGATTTTAGACCTTTGTGTTTTCATTTTCATTTGTTTCCACGTAATTTTTTATTTCCTCTTTTATTTCTAGTTGACCCATTCATTGTTTAGTAGCATATTATTTAACCTCCATGTATTTGTGGTCTTTTTTGGTTTTTTCTTGTGGTTGACTTCTAGTTTCATAGCATTGTGGTTAAAAAATATGCCTGGTATGGTTTTGATTTTGAATTTGTTGAGGTTTCGTTTGTGGGCTAATGTGCAACCTATTCTGGAGAATGTTCCATGTGCATTTTGAAAGAGTGTGTTTTCTGCTGTTTTAGAATGGAATGTTCTGAATATATCTGTTAAATCTATTTGTTCTGGTGTGTCATTGAAAACTATTGTTTCCTTGTTCATTTTCTGTTTATTGATCTGTCCATTGATGTAAGTGGGATATTAAAGTCCCACACTATTATTGTCTTATTAACAAACAGTTCCTTTATCTTTGTTATTAACTGTTTTATATGTTTGGGTTCTCCTCTGTTGAGTGCATAAATATTTACAATTGTTATATCTTCTTGTTGGATAATCCCTTTTATTATGATATACTGTTCTTTTTCTCTTGTTACAGTTTTTGTTTTACAGTTTTGTTTGTCCGAAAAAACTATTGCTACTCCAGCTTTATGTTGACATTTATTTGTATGATAGATGGTTCTCCATCCTCTCACTTTCAATCTGCAGGTGTGTGTAGCTCTAAAATGTGTCTTGTATAGGTAGCATATACATACATTTTGTTTATTTTATCCAAGTCCATTTATATTCAAAGTTATTTAATTTAATTTTTAAAAGTTTATTTATTTATTTTGAGATAGAGAGAGAGAGCAATCAGGGGAAGGGCAGAGAGAGAGGGAGAGAGAGAATCTCAAGCAGGGTCTGCAATGTCAGCACAGAGCCTAATGCAGGGTTTGAACTCATAAGCCATGAGATCATGACCTGAACTGAAACCAACAGCTGCATGCTTAACCAACTGAGCCATCCAGGTGCCCCTGTATTCAAAGTTATTTTTGATAGATGTGTATGTATTGACATTTTATTACATGTTTTGTGTTTGTTTTTTATGGTTTTCTCTGATCCTTTCTTTTTAAAAACTATTAATTTATTTTAGAGAGAGAGAGAGGGCAGGGGAGGGGCATAGAGAGAGGGAGAGAGAGAATCCCAAGCAGACTCCATGCTGCCAGTGCAGAGTCTGACACAGGGCTCAATCTTACAATCCTGGGATCATGGCCTGAGCTGAAATCAAGAGTTGGAACCTCAACTGACTGAGCTACCCAGGCACCCCTCTAATCCTTTCTTGTCTTTCATTCAAATTTTGTTGATTTTCTTTAGTGCTATATTTGGATTTTTTCTCTTTATCATTTGTATATTTATTCCTGGTGTTTGATTTGTGCTTATCATTAGGTTTGTATATAACCTCCTTAGCATATAGCAGTTTATATTAAGTTGATGGTCATTCAAGTTTGAACCCATTCTTTTCTCCTTTCCTCCTCATTTTAGATATATGTTATTACATTTTGTATATTTTTTTGTAATTTCCTTGACTTATTTTTTATATGTTTATGTTTACTACTTTTGTGTATCCTACCTATAAACTGTCACTTTTGGTCTCTCCTTTCCACTCAAAGAGTCCCTTTTAATATTTCTTGCAGAGCTGGTTTAGTAGTCATGAACTCCTTTAGTTTTTCCTTGTCCAAGAAAATCTTTGTCTCTCCTTCTATTCTGAATGATAGCTTTGCTGGATAGAGTACTCTTGGCTGCAGATTTTTTTCCCATTCAGAACATTGAATATATCATGCTACTCCCTTCTGGCATGCAAAGTTTCTGCTAAAAAATCTGCAGCTAGCCTTATCGGTTTTCCCTTGTAAGTTATTGCCTTCTTTTGCCTTACCACTTTTGAATTTTTTCTTTTTCATTATATTTTTCAAATTTAATTATAGTATGTCCTGGTGTGTGTCTGCTTTTGTTGATATTTGGGGTGCTCACTCTGCCTCCTGGAGCTCAATATCTATTTCCTAGATTGAGGAAGTTTCAGGTGTTATTTCATTTCTAAAATTTTTTATTATTTTTATTTTTATTTATTTATTTTTAAAATTTTTTAAAATGTTTATTTATTTTTGAGACAGAGACAGAGCATGAACGGGGGAGGGTCAGAGAGAGAGGGAGACACAGAATCTGAAACAGGCTCCAGGCTCTGAGCTGTCAGCACAGAGCCCGACGCGGGGCTCGAACTCACAGACCGTGAGATCATGACCTGAGCCGAAGTCGGACGCTTAACTTACTGAGCCACCCAGGCGCCCCTATTATTTTTAATTTAAATTCATGTTAGTGACACATAGTGTAGTAATGTTTCAGGAGTAGAATTTAGTGATTCATCAATTACATGTAACTCACAGTGCTCAAAACAAGTGCCCTACTTAATGAGCATTACCCATTTAGCCCATCCCCCACCCACTGCACCTCCAGCAACCCTCACTTTGTTCTCTGTATTTACGAGTGGTTTGCCTACATCTCTGCTTTCATATTATTTTATTTTTCCTTCCCTTCCCCTATATTCATGTTTTGTTTCTTAAATTCCACATATGAGTGAAATCATATGGTGTTTGTCTTTCTCTGACATATTGTGCTTAGCATAATAAATGCTAGCTTCATCCATGTCATTGCAAATGGCAAGATTTCATTCTTTTTGATGGCTAATATTCAATTACATATGAATACCACATCGTCTTTATCCATTCATCAGTCAATGGACATTTGGGAAATTGTTGATAAGGCTGCTATAAACATCAGGGTGAAAGTACCCCTTTGAATCTATATTTTTGTATCCTTTGGGTAAATACCTAGTAGTGTAATTTACTGGGTCATAGAGTAGTTCTATTTTTAAGATTTTTTTAAAAGTTTATTTATTTTGAGAGAGGAAGAGACAGTGTGAATGGGGCAGGGTCAGAGAGAGGGAGAGAATCTCAAGCAGGCTCCACACTGCCAGTGCAGAGCCAGATGCAGGGCTCAAACTCATGAGACTGCAAGATTGTGACCTGAGCCAAAACCAAGAGTCAGATTCTTAACTGACTGAGCCACCCAGGTGCCCCTCAATTATTAAGTTTTTGAGGAATCTCCATACTGTTTTCAAGAGGGGCTGCACCCATTTGCATTCCCACCAACTGTGCAAGAATGTTCCTCTTTTTTCACATCATTTCCAACACCTGCTCTTTCTTGTATTGTTAATTTTAGCTACTCTGACAGGTGTGAGGTGTTGTTTCATCATGGTTTTGATTTGTATTTTACTGATGATGAGTGATGTGGAGCATCTTTTCTTGTGTCTGTTAGCCATTTGGATGTCTTCTTTGTAAAAGTATCTATTCATGTCTTCTGCCCATTTATTAACTGGATTATTTGTTTTTTGGGTGTTCAGTTTTATAAATTCTTTATAGATTTTGGATACTCTTTTTTATTTCTTTATATTTTTAATATGAAATTTATTGTCAAATTGGTTTCCATACCACACCCAGTGCTCATCCCAACAGGTGCCCTCCTTAATGCCCATCACCCACTTTCCCCTCCCTACCACCCCCCCCCATCAACCCTCAGTTTATTCTCAGTTTTTAAGAGTCTCTTATGGTTTGGCTCCCTCCGTCTCTAACTTTTTTTTCCTTCCCCTCCCCCATGGTCTTCTGTTAAGTTTCTCAGCATCCACATAAGAGTGAAAACATATGGTATCTGTCTTTCTCTGTATGATTTATTTCGCTTAGCATAACACTCTCCAGTTCTATCCACGTTGCCACAAAAGGCCATATTTCATTGTTTCTCATTGCCACATAGTATTCCATTGTGTATATAAACCACAATTTCTTTATCCATTCATCAGTTGATGGACATTTAGG
This sequence comes from Felis catus, assembly GCF_018350175.1. Taxonomy (NCBI): domain Eukaryota; kingdom Metazoa; phylum Chordata; class Mammalia; order Carnivora; family Felidae; genus Felis; species Felis catus. The sequence continues at coordinate 47,900,796 of NC_058386.1, read as the reverse complement.
CTCTTTCCATAATTTGGCTATTGTTGAAAGTGCTGCTATATACATTGTGGTACAAGTGCCCCTATGCATCAGCACTCCTGGATACTAATTCTTTATCAGACATTCATTTGCACATAACTTCTATCATTCTGTAGACTGCCTTTTAGTTTTAGTGATTGTTTCCTTTGCTGTGCAGAATATTTTAATCTTCCCAGTAATTCATGGGAAGATTTTAATCCTAGGAATTCATGTTTGCTTTGTTTCTCTTGCCTACATCTAGATGTCTAATAAGAAGTTGCTGCAGGGGTGCCTGTGTGGCTCAGTTGGTTAAGTGTCTGACTCAGCTCAGGTCATGATCTCACAGTTTGAGCCCCGCATCAGGCTCTATGCTGACATCTCAGAACCTGGAGCCTGCTTCACATTCTGTGTCTCCCACTTTCTCTTCCTCTCCCCTGCTCATGTGCTCTCTCTCTGTCAAAAATGAATAAACATTTTTTTTCAAAAAAGAAGTTGCTGTGGCCAAAATCTAAGAGGTTGCTGCCTATGTTCTCCTCTAGGATTTTAATGGATTAATGTCTCACATTTAGGTCTTTCATCCATTTTGTATTTACTTTTGTGTGTGGTGTAAGAAAATGGTCCAGTTTCATTCTTCTGCATGTTGTTGTCCAGTTTTCCCAACACCATTTGTTGGAGAGACTGTCCTTTTGTCAATAGATATTCTTTCCTACTTTATTGGAAATTAGTTGACCATATGGTTGTGGGTCCATTTCTGGGTTTTATACTCTGTTCCATTGATCTGTGTTTTGTTTTTTTGTGCCATACCATAGTGTCTGGGTGACTACAACTTTGTAATATAGCTTTAAGTGTGGAATCATGATGCCTCTAGCATTGTTTTTCTTTTTTATATTTGCTTTGTCTATTCAGGGCCTTTTGTGGTTCCATACAGATTTCAGGATTGTTTTCCTAGCTCTGTGAAAAATGCTGGTGGGATTTTGATAAGGATTACATTAATGGTGTATATGGCTTTAGGTAGCATACTCATTTTAACAATTTTTGTTCTCCCAATCTCTCAGCATGGAATATTTTTCCATTTCTCTGTGTCATCTTCAATTTCTTTTCTATTTTCTTTTCTATTTTTTGTTTATCTATTTGTGAGAGAAAGAGAGACAGAGCATGAGTAGGGGAAGGGCAGAGAGAGAGAGAGAGAGAGAGAGAGAGAATCTGAAGCAGACTCCAGGCTCCAAGCTGTCAGCACAGATCCGGATGTGGAGCTTGAACCCACCAACTGTGAGATCATGACCTGAGTTTAAGTTGGACGCTTAACTGACTGATGGGGTACCACTCAGGTACCCCATCTTCAATTTCTTTTATAAGTGTTCTATAGTTTTCAGAGTACAGATATTTTATCTCTTTGGTTCGGCTTATTCCTAGGTATCTTATGTTTTTATTGAAATTGTGAATGGGATTGATTCCTTGATTTCTCTTCCTGTTGATTCATGATTGGTGTATAGAAATACAACAGATTTCAGTACATTGATTTTATTTCCTGTGACTTTGCTGAATTAGTTTATTACTTCTAGCAAATTTTTGGTGGAATCTTTCATGTTTTTGACATAGAGTATCTTGTCATCTGCAAATTCTGAAAAATGTTCTTCTTCCTTGCCAATTTGGATTACTTGTATTTCTTTTTGTTGTCTGAATTCTGAGTCTAAGACTTCCAGTAATATGTTGAATAGTAATGGTGACAGTGGACATCCCTGTCATATTCCTGACTGTAGGGGAAAAGCTCTCAGTTTTTCCCCATTGAGGATGACATTAGCTGTGGGTTTTTCATATATGGCATGCATGATGTTGAGGTATGTCCATCTATCCCACTTTATTGAGGATTTTTATCAAGAAGGGATGCTCTCTATTTTGTCAAATGCTTCTTCTGCACATATTGAAAGATTCACATGGTTATTATATTTCTTTTAGCAATGTGATGTATCATGTTGATTGATTTGGAAATATGAACAACCCCTGAAGCCTAGGAATAAATCCCACTAATAATGATGAATAATTATTTTAATGTATTGTTGGATTCAATTTGCTAGTATTTTGCTGAGAATTTTGCATCCAGGTTCATCAGGTTTTGGACTGTTGAATCTTCATTTTCATTTGCTTCTATGTATTTTTTTTTAATTTCTTCTTTAATTTCCTGATTAACCTATTCATTTTGTAGTAGTATGTTCTTTAACTTCCATGTATTTGTGGTCTTTCCAACTTTTTCTTATGGTTGACTTCAAATATTATAGTGTTGTGGTCAGAAAATATGCATGGAATGATCTCAGTCTTCTTGTACTTGTTGAGGCCTGATATTTGACCTAGTATGTGATCTATTGTGAAGAATGCTCCATGTGCACTTGAGAAAATGTGCATTCTGTAGTTTTAGGATGAAATATTCTGGATTTATCTGTTGTCCATCTGGTCCAGTATGCCATCCAAGGCCATTGTTTCCTTGTTGATTTTCTGTTTAAATGATCTGTCCATTCCTGCGAGTGGGGTGTTAAATCCCGTAGTATTATTATATTATCATCAATGAGTTTCTTTATGTTTGTTATTAATTGATTTACATATTTGGGTGCTTAAAATTTGGGGGGCATAATTATATACAATGGTTAGACCTTCTTGATGGATAAACCCCTTTATTATGATATAGTGCCCTTCTTCATCTCCTGTTAGAGTCTTTGGTTTAAAATCTAGTTTGTCTGATGAAGTATGGCTACTCTGGCTTTCTTTTGAAATCTATTAGCATTGTAGATTGTTCCCCATACCCTTCCCTTCCATCTGTAGGTGTCTCTCAGTCTAAAATGGGTCTCTTATAGGCAGCATAGAGATGGGTCTTATTTTTTCATCTTTTTTGATACACTATGTGATTTGATTGGAGCATTTAGTCCATTTACATTGAGAGTTATTATTGATAGATAATGAATTTAGTGCCATTGTGTTACCTGTAAAGTTGGTGTTTCTGGTCATGTTCTCTGTTCCTTTTCTAGCCTATGTTGCTTCTGTTTTTCCTTTCCCACTCAAAGTGTCCCCTGTAAAATTTCTTGCAGAACTGGATTAGTGGTCACAAACTCCTTTAGTTTTTGCCTGAGAAAGTCTATCTCTCCTATTCTGAATGACAGCCTTGCAAGATAAAGAATTCTTGGATGCATATTTTTCCAATTCAGCATGTTGAATATATCATGCCACTCCCTTCCAGCCTGCCAAGCGTCTGGATATATCTGCTGTGAACCTGGTTTTTCTTCCTTTGTAGGTTAAGGACTTTTCTTCCTTTGCTGTTTTTAGGGTTCTTTCCTTGTCTGTGTATTCATGCCCGCACTCTTAAGGAAATCCTCACAAAAGAGCAATTTCACTTTCTGTGTCTCCAGCCTCTGTCAGATCTCTGCCTTCACCCTGTCCATGTCCAAGCTGTCTATCTGCCAGGCAGCAAGGCTCTCGGCTGTGCTTCAAAACTCATGATTTTAAGGATCCATGTGACATGGACCCCTGCTGATCCTCTGTGGGAGGTTCTTGCTGCTATGTGGCTGAGGCTGACCTGTCCCAGAAAAGCAGTTGTAGGACTAGGCAGAAATTCAGAGTTTATGGTAAAGTGCAGCAAAGAGCTGGCACCAAGTCTTAGTTCCCCAGCAGGTGACTCTTTTCCTCTGCTAGTGAACAGGGAAACTTGCTGATGCCCAGTAGCATTTCTGTCCCCATGTCATCACTCCCAAATACACTCCAAGTATAAACTGTTTCTACTTCTGTGACCAGGGGATCCTCAGACCACCCTGACCATTCCTGGGCCTCTGCCTTCACTCCCCACCAGAGCACCACTAAACCTGCCAGGCATTGTCCTGATGATGGCATGGACTTGTAAAATTTCAGAGTTTGAGCTCCACTGCTTATAAAAACCTATCGTAGTCAGCCCCTTTCCTTTTCCCAGTCAATGGTTCTGGGAATAGTTTTTCTCATGTAGTCCCCTCCAACCTGCTCTCACTCCTTTGTCTCTCTCCCTCTCTCTCTTGATCCTCTCTCCATGGCTATTGCTCCCTCCCTTCCATAGCATGCACAATTCCTTTCTTCCCCAAATCAACTCTCCAAAGCCCCCACCTTCCATGATGTTGCCATTTCTACACTTTTAGATGTGCAGTTTGTTCTCGTAGTCCTCAGATCAATCTCTTGAATGTTCAGAATGATTTTATATTTATCTAGCTGTGCTTGAGGGACAAGGAAAGTTCAGAGTCCCACTAATCCTCCATCATCTTAACTCCAAATAGCTTATTTTCTATTTTTGACTTTTTTTTATTGGTTGCTCTAGGTCTTTCCATATACATCTCAACAATCAGAGTCTACTTCAGGTTTATGCTAAGTCCAATGAGAAATAGAAATGTTACCTCTTTATAACTTGATTCCATCTTATCTTTTTTGTGCTATTATTTCATGCATATCATATCTGTATATGTTAAAATCCCAACAATATAGTGTTATGATTATTATTTTACATCATTTTTATGTTTTTAAGAAGCTGAGAAAATTAAGGAAATCATGTATATATTTATAGTCAAATATATATGTATATATAGTAAATATATACAGTAATATATATAGTAATATATATATTTACTCTCTAGTTCTGTTCATTCCTGGGCTCACTTTAACTATATTTTTACCTGATTTTTGTATTAAGCTGTCAACTTCATTTTGTATTACACTATAGGCTCCATTGCTTGCTCATGCTCTCTTGCATTCTCTCTCTCTGTCTCTCTGTCTGTCTCTCTCTCTCTCTCTCTCTCACACACACATACACACACACACACAATGCCCCAAGGTATACATTACTCAGCAGTGTTATCCAATCAAACTCTGGCAAAGGTACTTTTTAAAAATATAATTTATTGTCAAATTGGCTAACATACAGTGTGTACAGTGCACTCCTGGTTTTTTAAGTGAGTTTTTGAGGTTTGTTCTGGCCCCAGGATTCTTCTTCTTAAGTCCCTCTTTCTTTGGTTCTTTGGGGTGAACTAGCTGGCCTATAGTTTAGCTTATTGCTCTTAATTAAGTGGACTTATTGTTTTTAAGAGCACCCTTAGGCTTGAGCTTCTCTGTGTTCTATTTCTAGTTAAGTTATTTCTTTTGGGGAAAGTTTCAGAGCTCTCTTGTATTTTGTATTGCCTCTGTCCATAGGCAAACTCCCTGAGCCACTGCTGTGAGCGTTGAGTAGGGCAGTGGCATTCAGTCTTCTTCATTTGCTTATCCTGGTGTGAAAATTCCCATATATGAGCAAGTTGGAGTGAGGGTGACCAGGGCCCCACTATTCTGAACCTGCTGTACCTGGGGAATATCCTTCATCCTATAGGTGGGAGCTAGATGGAAGGGAATCTCCAACATCTTAGCCACACTTGCCATTGCAACTTAGAGCTGAAAGGGATGTGAAGTGCTGGCTGTCAGCTCCACGTAGTGAGGTACCATATCGATTGGGTGACCTCCTCAAGGAGAAAGGGAGCTTCACCTTCTTGGCCACAGATACCTGGAGTGGAGGTTCCATCAAGCTAAGCTTGGGTAGTAGTGAAGGTCATGGCACAAATGTCAAAGACTTTTATTTGTTCTTACTGAATTTTAGTAGATTTTCTTGAATAAATGCTTCTTCATGTGCTATGTCCCATTAGGGCAATTTCTAGAGACTTTGAAAGTTTTGTTTTTAAATAATATTTATCAATTTTGCTTGTTTAACTGGGGAATGGGTCCATGGAGCTCCTAATGATGGAAGTAAAAGTCTCACAATTGATTTTTATGTGTTAATTTTGTATCCTGCAACCTTGATGAACTCACTTGTTAGTTCTAGGAATTTTTATAGTTTAGGGGGTTTTCTATGTACATTTGACCTTGAACAACGTTGGGGTTAATGTCATGAATCCTCCCCACACAACTGAGAATCTACTATATATAATTTTTGATTCCCCAAAAACCTGACTCCCCAAGCCTACAGTTGACCAGAAGCTTTACCAATAATATAAAAAGTTGCTTAACACATATTTTGTGTGCTACTTGTATTATATACTGTATTCTTATAATAAAGTAAACTAGAGAAAAGAAAATGTTATTAAGAAAATCATAAGGAACTAAAAAAAATGGCTAGGGAGGGAGGGAGACAAAGCATAAAAGACTCTTAAAAACTGAGAACAAACTGAGGGTTGATGGGAGGTGGGAGGGAGGGGAGGGTGGGTGATGGGTATTGAGGAAGGCATCTGTTTGGATGAGCATTGGGTGTTGTATGGAAACCAATTTGGCAATAAATTTCATATTAAAAAATAAATAAAAACAAAAAAAGAACTAAAAAAAAGAAAAAAATCACAAGGAAGAAAAAATAAATTTAAAGTACTGTACAGTATTTATCAAAAAAAATCTGCATATAAGTGAACCCACACATTTCAAACCTGTGTGGTTCAAGGATCAACTAAAGATAATTATGACATTGGCAAATCTGGAGTATTTTATTTATTCTTTTCCAAACTGTATGCCTTTTGTTTCTTTTTGCAGCCTTAATGCAGTGGTTAGAGCTTCCAGTACCATGTCAAAAGAATGAAGAGCGTGGGCATCCTTACATTGGTTCTGATAGTAGGGAAAGCATTCAGTCAGTTTTAAGGGTAGTGAGGAACAGATTATTTGTTGTACAGTTTTCTACAAGTTTAAGTAATTCACCTCTATTCCTAACTTGCTGATCATTTGTATCATGAATGGGTGTATGAACTGCTTTTTTGCATAAGTTGATATATTTTCTTCTTTAGTTTGTCAATATTGTGAATTACATTGAATTTTTTGAATGTTAAAAAGTACAGGTAGCCTTGCATACCTGTACTGAGTTTTACTTAATCATTGCATATAATTCTTTTTATGAGATGTTGGGTTCTATTTGGCAATATTTTCTTGACGATTTTTGCATTTAAGTTCATGGTAGTTATTATTATCATTATTATTATTATTACAGTTGGTACTCTTTTGGTCTGGTTTTGGTATCAGGGTAATTCTGGCCTCATAAAATTAGTTGGGAATGCTCCCTTCTCTTCTTGTTTTCTTACAGATATTATGTAAAATTGGTGTTAGTTCTTTAAATGTGTGATATTTTTCAAACCAATATATCTTGGCTTAGGAATTTCTATTTCTAGAGATTTTATTTTTACTTCAATTATAGGAATTAATTGGTTATATGAATATTCAGATTGTCTATTTTATCTTGGCTGAGTTGTGGGAGGTTGTGCATTTCAAAGAATTAATATTCTAAGGAACTCGAAGAAGTCAAATTTACGAGTGCAAAATTGGTTGCAGTATTCCCTTATTGGCTTTTTTTAAATATGAAATTTATTGTCAAATTGGTTTCCATACAGCACCCACTGCTCATCCCAACAGGTGCCCTCCTCAATACCCATCGCCCACCCACCCCTCCCTCCCACCCCCCATAAACCCTCAGTTTGTTCTCAGTTTTTAGGAGTCTCTTATGTTTTGGCTCCACTCTTTCTCTAACCATTTTTTTTTTCTTTCCCCTTCCCCATGGTCTTCCGCTAAGTTTCTCAGGATCCACATAGGAGTGAAAACATATGGAATTTGTCCTTGTCTGCATGACTTATTTCACTTAGCATAACACTCCAGTTCCAACCATGTTGCTACCAAAGGCCATATTTCATTCTTTCTCATAGCCACGTAGTATTCCATTGTGTATATAAACCACAATTTCTTTATCCATTTGTCAGTTGATAGTATCCCTTATTGGCTTTTTAGTGACTGTGAGATATATAGTGATGTCCTTTATTTCATTTTTTTTATATTGCTGTTTGTGTCTTCTCTTTTATATTTGTCATTCAAGCTAAAAGTTTATTTAACCGATTTTTTTTGTTAGAAATCAGCTTTTATCTATTATTCTTTTTCTTGTGCTTGCTTTTGTTTATTTTGCTCTCATTTTTCTAGTTTTTTGAAGTTAGAACTTAGATCATTGATTTGAGACTTTTTCTTGTTTCCAGTGTAAGCATTTAGTGCTACAAATTCCCATCAGTACTGCTTTAGTTGCATCGCTCATATGAGTTGTGTTTTTGGTCAAAGTTGTATTTTTACTTTCCATTGGTTCTATGCATATTTTTAAATTTTCTTTTGAGACTTCTTTTCTCAGCCATGGATTATTTGTAAGTATGTACTTTAATTTTCGAGTGTTTAGAGACCTTCCTCTCTTCTTTCTTTTGATTTTTACTGTGATTTCATTGTGACCAGAGAACACACTATGTATAATTCCAATCATTTTTAATTTACTGAGTGTTGTTTAATGGTCCAGAACACAGTGAATGAACCATGGGTACTTGAACAAAACATTTATTTTGATGTTTCTACGTGTGGTGTTTTATATATGTCAATTAGATATTTGTATTGATTCTGTTGTTTAGTTCTATATTCTTGCTAATTCTAATAATCCTATCAATTACTGAGAGTGTGTGTTGGAGTCTTCAAATATACTTGCAGTTGTGTATATTTCTCCTTTTATCTCTATCAGGTTTGCTTCATTTATTTTGAGTCTGTTTTTCTGGTGTGCACTTTGGATTGTCATACCTTCCTAGGGATTAATCCTTTTATCACTATGTAATGCCCCCCTTTGTATGTAGTAATTTTCTTTGCGCTGAGGTCTAATTTACTGGATATTAATTGAGCCACTGTTTCTTTTTTTTTTTGTAAATTAATGATTGTATGGTATATTATTTTTTGTTTAAAACATGCATTTATTAATGCATTTAAATATGAAAATAATAAATCCAGTACATGTTAACATAAATAGCATATTTTTTCATTAAAAATAATTTTAGGGGCACCTGGGTGGCTCAGTTGGTTGAACATCCAACATCAGCTCAGGTCATGATCTCACAGTTTTTAAGTTTGAGTCCCACATTGGGCTTGCTGCTGTCAGTGTAGAGTCTACTTCCAATCTTCTGTTCCTCTCTCTTTGTCCCTCTCCTGCTCACACTCTCACTCTCAGAAATAAATAAAACATTAAAACAATTTTAATAATTATTTCAAAAAATGGGAAAGAAAATTTGTTTTCCATATTTGCAAGTCTCTTCTATGTGTGGCTTAATAGAAGTTAGGTGTATTGTTATATGTTCTGCATTCAATCTGTTGCAATGTTTTATCTTGGTGAAATACATATACAAAAATTATCCTCACATACAATAGCTTGGAAACACAGCAATATGGTAGTAGAATTTGTTTTTAGATAATGGTATTTTCTTTGATATTTTACCAAAATTGGACATTAGACTAGGCAGTGATTTCTTGGCTATGACAGCAAAGGCACAAGCAACAACAAGAAAAAGAGACAAGTGAGACTACCTCAAGCTAAAAAGCTTCTGCATGGCAAAAAGAAAAAGAAAAACAAAAAATAAAAACAAAAACAAAACACAACAGAGTGAAAAATGCAATCTATGGAATGAGAAAACATATTTTCAAACCATATATCTTATAAGGGGTTAATATCAAAAATATATAAAAAACACCTTCAACTCAATAGCAAAAAAGAAAAAAAAAGAAAAAAGAAAAACCTGTTTTAAAAAAATGGTCAAAGAACTCGGATAGACATTTCTTCAAAGAAGACATACAAATAGCTAATGGATGTATGTAAAGATGCTCATAAAAATATGTTTATTATTATTTATTATCAGAGAAATGCATATCAAAACCACACGTTTCATCTTATACTTGTTAGGATGGCTATTACATTTTTAAAAAGATAACAAGTTTTGGAGAAAATGTGGAGTAATTGGAACCCTTTTACATTGTTGGTGGAAAAGTAAAATGGTGCAGCTCCTATGGAAAACAGAATGAAGGAACCGGGGAAGATGGCGGCATAGGAGGACTCTGGGCTCACCGCGCGTCCTGCTGACCACTTAGATTCCACCTACACCTGCCTAAATAACCCAGAAAACTACCAGAAGACTAGCAGAATGGAGTCTCTGGAGCCAAGCGCAGACAAGAGGCCCACGGAAGAGAGTAGGAAGGGCGGAGAGGCGGTGCACGCTACAAGGACTGGCAGGAGAGCCAGGGCGGAGGGGCGGCCCGCCGGCCAAGAAGAGTTCCCAAGTCTGGCTTGCAAAAGTGGAGGGGCCAGATGGAGTGTGTTCCCACAGCAAGTGGGACTTGACATCTGGAAGGTTATAAGCTAACAGCTCTGCTCGGAGAAGGGAAGAGCTGGAGGACAACGGGAGGGAGAGTTGTTGAGCCCCGGATGACAGAGCTCACTTTGGCAAGAACAAAGGCACTCACCAGCGCCAACTCCCTCGCCCATCACCCAGCCAAAATCCCAAAGGGAACCAGTTCCTGCCAGGGAACTTGCTTGCACTGCACAAACACCAAAAGCTGTGCTTCTGATCCATCACTCTGGCGGGTCTGACTCCCTCCCGGTGCCACAGGGCCTCTTCCGAAGTTGATCTCCCAAGGAAAAGCGAGCTGAGCCTGCCCCTCCTGCCCCCGTGCACCTTGCTGATCCACCCCAGATAATACACCAGATCCCCAACACCAGAAGCCTGGCAGTGTGCAAGTAGCCCAGATGGGCCACGCCACCCACAGTGAATCCCGCCCCTAGGAGAGGGGAAGAGAAGGTGCACACCAGTCTGACTGTGGCCCTAGCGGTGGACTGGGGAAAGACATCAGGTCTGACTGCGGCCCCTCCCACCAACGTGAGATATTCAACACAGAACAGGAGAAGTGCCCCACAGTCCCGCACCACTCCAGGGACTATCCAAAATGACAAAACAGAAGAATTCCCCTCAGAAAAACGTCCAGGATATAACAACAGCTAATGAACTGATCAAAAATGATTTAAACAATATAACAGAAAGTGAATTTAGAATAGTAGTCATAAAATTAATCGCAGGGCTTGAAAACAGTAAAAAGGACAGCAGAGAATCTCTTGCTACAGAGATCAAGGGACTAAGGAACAGCCAGGAGGAGCTAAAAATGCTCTCAATGAACTGCAAAATAAAATGGAGGCAACTACGGCTTGGATTGAAGAGGCAGAGGAGAGAATAGGTGAACTAGAAGATAAAATTATGGAAAAAGAAGAAGCTGAGAAAAAGACAGATAAAAAAATCCAAGAGTATGAGGGGAAAATTAGAGAACTAACTAATGCACTAAAGAGAAATAATATACGCACAATTGGTATCCCAGAGGAGGAAGAGAGAGGGAAATGTGCTGAAGGTGTACTTGAAGAAATAATAGCTGAGAACTTCCTGGATCTGGGGAAGGAAAAAGACATTGAAATCCAAGAGGCACAGAGAACTCCCTTCAGACGTAACTTGAATCGCTCTTCAGCACAATATATCATAGTGAAACTGACAAACCACAAGGATGAAGAGAAAATTCTGAAAGCAGCTAGAGATAAACGTGCTCTAACATATGAAGGGAGACCTATAAGACTCGTGACTGATCTCTCTACTGAAACTTGGCAGGCCAGAAAGGAATGGCAGGAGACCTTCAATGTGATGAACAGAAAAAATATGCAGTCGAGAATCCTTTATCCAGCAAGTCTGTCATTTAGAATAGAAGGAGAGATAAAGGTCTTCCCAAACAGAACCTTAAGGAATTCGTCGCCACTAAACCAGCCCTACAAGAGATCCTAAGCGGGATCCTATGAGACAAGGTATCAGAGACATCACTACAAGAATGAAACCTATGGACATCACAATGACTCTAAACCCATATCTTTCTATAATAATACTGAATGTAAATGGACTAAATGCACCAACCAAAAGACATAGGATATCAGAATGGATAAAAAACAAGACCCATCTACTTGCTGTCTACAAGAGACTCATTTTAGACTCGAGGATAACTTCAGATTGAGAGTGAGGGGATGGAGAACTATTTATCATGCCACTGGAAGTCAAAAGAAAGCTGGAGTAGCCATACTTATAACAGACAAACTAGACTTTAAATTAAAAGCTGTAATAAGAGATGAAGAAGGGCATTATATAATAACCACATGGTCTATCCATCAGGAAGAGCTAACAATTATAAATGTCTATGCGCCGAATACGGAGGCCCACAAATATGTAAAACAATTACTCACAAACATAAGCAACCTTATTGATAAGAATGTGGTCATTGCAGGGGACTTGAACACTCCACTTACAGAAATGGATAGATCATCTAGACACACGGTCAATAAAGAAACAAGGGCCCTGAAAGACACATTGGATCAGATGGACTTGACAGATCTATTTAGAACTCTGCATCCCAAAGCAACAGAATATACTTTCTTCTCGAGTGCACATGGAACATTCTCCAAGATAGATCATATACTGGGTCACAAAACAGCCCTTCATAAGTATTTAAGAATTGAAATCATACCATGCATACTTTCAGACCATGATGCTATGAAGCTTGAAATCAACCACAAGAAAAAGTCTGGAAAACCTCCAAAAGCATGGAGGTTAAAGAACACCCTACTAACGAATGAGTGGGTCAACCAGGCAATTGGAGAAGAAATTAAAAAATATATGGAAACAAACGAAAATGAAAATACAACAATCCAAACGCATTGGGAGGCAGCGAAGGCAGTCCTGAGAGGAAAATGCATTGCAATCCAGGCCTATCTCAAGAAACAAGAAAAATCCCAAATACAAAATCTAACAGCACACCTAAAGGAAATAGAAGCAGAACAGCAAAGACAGCCTAAATCCAGCAGAAGAAGAGAAAAAATAAAGATCAGAGCAGAAATAAACAATATAGAATCTAAAAAAACTGTAGAGCAGATCAACGAAACCAAGAGTTGGTTTTTTGAAAAAGTAAACAAAATTGATAAACCTCTAGCCAGGCTTCTCAAAAAGAAAAGGAAGATGACCCAAATAGATAAAATCATGAATGAAAATGAAATTATTACAACCTATCCCTCAGAGATACAAGCAATCAAGGAATACGATGAAAAATTATATGCCAACAAACTGGACAACCTGGAAGAAATGGACAAATTCCTAAACACCCACACTCTTCCAAAACTCAATCAGAAGGAAATAGAAAGCTTGAACAGACCTATAACCAGCGAAAAAATTGAATCAGTCATCAAAAATCTCCTGACAAATAAGAGTCCAGGACCAGATGGCTTCCCAGGGGAGTTCTACCAGACGTTTAAAGCAGAGATAATACCTATCTTTCTCAAGTTATTCCAAAAAATAGAAAGCGAAGGAAAACTTCCAGACTCATTCTATGAAGCCAGTATTACTTTGATTCCTAACCCAGACAGAGACCCAGTAAAAAAAGAGACCTACAGGCCAATATCCCTGATGAATATGGATGCAAAAATTCTCAATAAGATACTAGCAAATCGAATTCAACAGCATACAAAAAGAATTATTCACCATGATCAAGTGGGATTCATTCCTGGGATGCAGGGCTGGTTCAACATTCGCAAATCAATCAACGTGATACATCACATGAATAAAAGAAAAGAACCATATGATCCTGTCAATCGATGCAGAAAGGCCTTTGACAAAATTCAGCAACATTTCTTAATAAAAACCCTTAAAAATGTCGGGATAGAAGGAACATACTTAAACATCATAAAAGCCATTTATGAAAAGCCCATAGCTAACATCATCGTCAATGGGGAAAAACTGAGAGCTTTTCCCTGAGATCAGGAACACGACAGGGATGCCCACTCTCACCGCTGTTGTTTCACATAGTGTTGGAAATTCTAGCATCAGCAATGAGACAACAAAAGGACATCAAAGTTATCAAAATTGGCAAAGATGAAGTCAAGCTTTCGCTTTTCGCAGATGACATGATATTATACATGGAAAATCCGATGCACTCCACCAGAAGTCTGCTAGAACTGATACATGAATTTAGCAAAGTTGCAGGATACAAAATCAAGGTACAGAAATCAGTTGCATTCTTATACACTAATAATGAAGCAAAAGAAAGACAAATAAATAACCTGATCCCATTCACAATTGCACCAAGAAGCGTAAAATACCTAGGAATAAACTTAATCAAAGATATAAAAGATCTGTATGCTGAAAACTATCACCAGCTTATGAAGGAAATTGAAGAAGATATAAAGAAATGGAAAAACATTCTGTGCTCATGGATTGGAGGGAATAAATAATGTCAAAATGTCAATACTACTCAAAGCTATCTACACATTCAATGCAATCCCAATCAAAATTGCACCAGCATTCTTTTCGAACCTAGAACAAGCAATCCTAAAATTCATATGGAACCACAAAAGGCCCCGAATAGCCAAAGTAATTTTGAAGAAGAAGACCAAAGCAAGAGGCATCACAATCCCAGACTTTAGCCTCTACCACAAAGCTTTAATCATCAAGACAGCATGGTATTGGCACAAAAACAGACACATAGACCAATGGAATAGAATAAAAACCCCAAAACTAGACCCACAAACGTATGGCCAATTCATCTTTGACAAACCAGGAAAGAACATCCAATGGAAAAAGACAGTCTCTTTAACAAATGGTGCTGAGAGAACTGGACAGCAACATGCAGAAGATTGAAACTAGACCACTTTCTCACACCATTCACAAAAATAAACTCAAAATGGATAAAGGACCTGAATGTGAGACAGGAAACCATCAAAACCCTAGAGGAGAAAGCAGGAAAAGACCTCTCTGACCTCAGCCGTAGCAAATTCTTACTTGACACATCCCCAAAGGCAAGGGAATTAAAAGCAAAAATGAATTACTGGGACCTTATGAAGATAAAAAGCTTCTGCACAGCAAAGGAAACAACCAACAAAACTAAAAGGCAACCAGCGGAATGGGAAAAGATATTTGCAAATGACATATCGGACAAAGGGCTAGTATCCAAAATCTATAAAGAGCTCACCAACCTCCACACCCGAAAAACAAATAACCCAGTGAAGAAATGGGCAGAAAACATGAATAGACACTTCTCTAAGGAAGACATCCAGATGGCCAACAGGCACATGAAAAGATGCTTAACGTCGCTCCTCATCAGGGAAATACAAATCAAAACCACACTCAGATATCACCTCACGCCAGTCAGAGTGGCCAAAATGAACAAATCAGGAGACTATAGATGCTGGCGAGGATGTGGAGAAACGGGAACCCTCTTGCACTGTTGGTGGGATTGCAAATTGGTGCAGCCACTCTGGAAAGCAGTGTGGAGGTTCCTCAGAAAATTAAAAATAGACCTACCCTATGTTCCAGCAATAGCACTGCTAAGAATTTACCCAAGGGATACAGGAGTACTGATGCATAGGTACACTTGTACCCCGATGTTTATAGCAGCACTCTCAACAATAGCCAAATTATGGAAAGAGCCTAAATGTCCTTCAACTGATGAATGGATAAAGAAATTGTGGTTTATATACACAACGGAGTACTATGTGGCAATGAGAAAGCATGAAATATGGCCCTTTGTAGCAAAGTGGATGGAACTGGAGAGTGTGATGCTAAGTGAAATAAGCCATACAGAGAAAGACAGATACCATATGGTTTCACTCTTATGTGGATCCTGAGAAACTTAACAGAACCCCATGGGGGAGGGGAAGGAAAAAAAAGAAAAGAGGTTAGAGTGGGAGAGAGCCAAAGCATAAGAGACTCTTCAAAACTGAGAACAAACTGAGGGTTGATGGGGTTGGGAGGGGGGGGAGGGTTGGTGATGGGTATTGAGGAGGTCACCTTTTGGGATGAGCACTGGGTGTTGTATGGAAACCAATTTGACAATAAACTTCATATATTGGAAAAAATAAAATAAAATAAATGGTTATGATGCAAAAAAAAGGAAAACAGTATGAAAGCTCCTCAAAACATTAAAAATATAACCATCCCATGATCTAGTAATCCCATCTCCACTTATGTCATTGAATTTAAAATGAATTGCTTATAGACAGTATAATGATGGGTTGCATATTTTGTAATCACTCTGACAATCTCTGTCTTTTAATGGTGTCATTAGACCTCTTAATATAATTATTGATTTTAGTGCTTAAGTGCACCATTTAAAATGCTCTTTTCTTGTTTATTTTCTCTGGTCCTTACTACTCTGCTTCTCTTTTTATTCTCTGGGTTACATTGGATTATATTGATATAGGTATAATGCTATTTACCACCCTTTTAAGTGTTTTCTATTTGTTGCATTCATTCTCCTCCCTTCTTTTTCTGTGTTCTCTCATTTTAATTGAACTTTTTATGTGATTCAATTTCATCTCTTCTCTTTAGCTATTAGTGATGCTTCCTTTTCAAAACATTCTTAATGATTTACCTAAGGTTTAAAATATATGCTTTTAAATAATTTAATTCTATCTTCAAATAACAGTACTCTTTTAAGTGTAGTTCAGGTACCCTACAATCAATTATTTGCAATCACCCATCCTTTCCCTTGGGATATTACTGTTATTCATTTCACCTATTTATATGGTATAATAACCCAATACATTGTTATTATTATTGCTTTCCAAAGACAATATCTTTTAGATCAATTAAAAACATGAAAAATAAAAAAATAAAGTTTTTTTTAACGTTAATTTATTCCTTTTCAAACTCTCTTCCTTAAACATTTTTTGCAGAGAAGTTCTGCTAGTATCTTATTTCAGGATGCTATAACAGAATGTCATTGACTGGGTGGCTTATAAACACAGAAATTTATTTCTATGTTCTGGAGTCTGAAAATCTTGGAAACCCAAGATCAAGATGCCAGCAGATTCCATGTCTGGTGAGGATCTACTTCCTGGCTCATGGACGACTATCTTTTTACTGTTCTCACATGGCAGAAGGGACAAGAGAGCTTTCTGGGTCTTTTATAAGGGTAGTAATTTCATTTCATTCATGAAGGCTCTATCCTTATGACCTAATTGAGTCCCAAAGATTCCACCTCCAAATACATTGGGCATTAGAATTTAACATAAATTTTGGGGGTCACAATCATTCAGTCTATAGGAACTATCAATAAATTAATATATGTGTTTATATAAGAAAGTCTTGCAAACTTTGCTGAGTATCAGTTTAGTTTTTTCCTTTCAACACTTCAAAGATTTTGTTCCACTTTTTTCTTGCTTGCATGGTTTCTGATGAGAAATCTTCTGTAATCCTTATCATTGTTACTCTGCAGGTAAGCTGCCTCCCCCAACCCATTTATGGCTTCCTCAAAATATTTTGTCTTTGTCTCAGGGTTTCTGAAGTTGGTTGTAGTTATAGGTAAAAAAGACTTCACATTTCTTTAGTGATCTTTTTTTGTCTTTCCTCTTGGCTTTCAGGCTTCCCTTTGGATTGTATTTTACAGAGAGTCTCTCTCTTGAAGCTTTCCCAGTTGGAATTGCTGTTATTATTACTCAAGGAATATTAGTATGGTAGAGAGGTGTGAAGGAAGGTAGCTGTTCTCTAGTCCTCTGATTAAGTTTTAATCTTTGGATTGCACAATGGTCTGGTGTTTGGGGCATGTGTCCATTAGAAGTATTTCTGTCCTTCTTTGGCTATAGCATTCCTAGTCTATCACCTTGAAGCCTCTCTTCTTTTGGCTGTGGTTTTATTTTCATTAGGTGAGATATAAATTTTGGACCAGGTTACTGTGGGTCAGATTTTTCTTCTCCCAGATGTTGTAAAATTTTAGAATTGTGATGTCCTTCCTTTTGGATTTCAGGCCTTTGTTAGGGAGAAGGGTCTAAGAAGAGTTCACAATGACTACCCTTCCCCTCCTCCTGCCAATGTCACATTAGGAGCTTTCTTATATCGTCAAAGTGAAAACCTTGTGGAATTACTGAAAGAAATTTTTGCAAAAGTGTGGAAGCCCTTAAGAACACAGGCCCCGGGAGCTCCTAATTCTCATGGTAGCCCATAGTCTCCAGAAGTTTGTCAAAATTACTAATTAATTATTCCAACTAGATTCTGGCATCTAGTGCCTTCTGCTCCAAGTAAGTAAATTTCAGATGCTGTCCATGCCTAGAAGTTCCTCACTTCAGATTTCAGTTTTCTATATGATCTCAATTCTCAGATAAGTCCAAGAGAAGTCTGATTTTCAGACTGACCAAATTTTTCTAGTTGTAAAGAACAGAGCAATAACTTCCAAGCTGTTGGAACTGAAACTAAAAGTTCCTTGGTTATTTTATAATCCCCAAATTAGACTTTTTTATTGTCATTTCCTGAGTCAATATTGGCTTAGTTTTATGTACATGTTTGCCATTTTACTTGTTCACCATTTCCTCTTGCCTGCTAGCCCTTATTTCTGGGACGGTTTTTCATATATATATATATATATATATATATATATATATATATATATCTCCCATAGAACCCTACATATTGAAAGTCTGTTGATAAATTCTCTCAGTTGTTTTCTTGAAAATGTGTTTATTTCATCCTCATTTTTGAAAAAAGTTTTGATGAATACACAATACTGGGATAATAGTTATTTTCTCACAGGACTTTGATGATATTATTCCCCTATCTTTGGTTTTCATTACTGCATTGATAAATTAATTGCAAATATAATTGTAACTCTCATTAGGTGATATTTTCCTCTTATTGTTTTTTAAAAAGATCTATTCAGTTTTAGTGTTCTTCAATTTTATTATGATATTTCTGAATGTTGCTTCTCTTCATTTTAATTTTTTAAGCTGTGCTTTTCTTGCCTAAGCACTAATGATTTTCACCCATTCTGAAAAATTCTCTCACGTATAATTTATTCAAATATTGCTTTCCCCACATTATCTCTATCATCTCATTCTGGAACTGCTGTTAGAGTTATGGTAGACTATCACATTCTATCCTTGTTTTTCAATTTCAATTTTATATTTTTATATATTTTTTCTATGGTGCATTATTTATACATTCTTCAGATTTATGTTCTAGTTCAATAATTACCTTCACTTTTTTAGAATTTTCTGTTTAACTCATAGATTACATATTGAATTTCAATGATTTTATTTTTAATTTATGTATTATTTGATTCAGAAAAAAAATCATGTGGCCTCTTTTGATAATCTCATGTTTCTCTGATATATTTTTGATATCTCTTTCCATTTCCTTAAACATATCATGTGTGCTTATTTTACAGTATGCATCAGATAATTCCAATTGCAGTTTTTGTAATTCTGATTCATCAGTTTGTTGTACCTGTGGGTTCTTTTTCATATAGATTTTTCTTCTTGGGGTGTGTGTTTGTCTATGTGTGTGTGAATGTGTGTGTGTGTGTTGCCTTGTTGTTTTTTTTTCCACAGAAGTAATGTAAATTCAAACCCCAAACCCACATGAAAGCAGGCTTGGGTTAAGAACTCTCAGGAACGTTTATTTATACTTTTGTTCCCTACACAAAAGCAAGGTTGAGACAGTCTCTCTCAGTTGGGTGATTTTTTTTAACCAACTGGTAACTTCACCTTTTTGAGTCCTGACTTTAGGCAGACTCTGATTCAGCTTCAGACTTTGAGCTCATAATTTTGTTTAACATGCCCTGTACAACTGGGCCACACAGGAGGGAGGGAGATTTACTCATCTCAGAGCATTACTTGAAAAGACGGATCCCAAGGGGACCCCTCCCCTGAAAGGAGCTTTCAGGCATCCTTTTTCTCCTCCACTCCCAGTGTAAATACATGGCCACCTATGGGAACCTGTTCAGCACCAACACTCACTACTTGCTTGCACCAAGACACCTGCCCCCTGTGCTTAGCAGATGTGACTTCCCCAGGCATGTTCACCTCACACCTATTGCTGAGGGGCTTCTCTATCAGAAGACCAATGCAAACATTTGCAAACCTCAGTCTCTTGCAGTTCCCTCTGCTGCTGCTGCAGCTGCCCCTGCTGCAGCTTCCAGGTCAAAGGCCCCACAAAGGCATGGATTGGTACCAGAGGATCAAACAATGCTCACAACATGCAAAGAGAGACACTACAGACCAATGGACTGAAGGAAAAAGCAGCAAAGACACAACAGGGCACATGCAACACACAGAGGAGTCACTCCATGAAGTGCCAGGTCCTTGGGAACATGGGAAACTACACTGCAGGGCATTTCAGGATCTTTTATTCATAAGGACATTACCTAAAGAACAGGAGACATAGCTGTCTTTTGTAACACAGAGAAACAGACAAACAGTTAGAAAAAATGAGGAGACAGAGAAATATGTCCCAAATGAAAGAATAGGAGCACACCACAGCAAGAGAACAAAGCAAAATGGATATAAGAAATATGCCTGATACAGAATTTAAAGTAATGATCATAAACAGACTCACTGGATTTGAAAAAAGAGTGGAGAACATCAGTGAGACCCTTAAAGAGATAAAAAAAAGAACCAATCAGAGATTAGGAAAACAATAAATGAAATTTAACAATACACTTGATGGGGTCCCCTGTGTGGCTCAGTTGGTTAAACATCTGACTCTTGATTTTTGCTCAGGTCATGATCTCACAGTTCATGAGATTGAGCCCCGCATTGGGCTCTACACTGATCATGGAGATTGCTTAGGATTCTCTCTCTCTCTCTCCCTCTTTCTCTGCCCCTCCCCCACTTACTCTCTGTCTCTCAAAATGAATACATAAATATATATATTAAAAATACACTTGATGGAGTAATAGCAGGCTGGAGGAAGCAGAAGAATGGATTAATGACCTGGAAGACAGAGGAATGTAAAGCAATCAAGCTGAGCAAATGAGACATAAAATTATGCAAATTGAGCATAGTCTAAGGGTTTTCAGTAATCCCATCAAGTATAATAACATTTGCATTATAAGGATCCCAGAAGAAGAAATGAGAGAAAAGGGAGTAGAAAATTTATTTAAAAAAATAATAGCTAAAACCATCCCTAATCTGGGGAAGAAAACAGATATCCAGATCCAGGAGGTACAGAGATCCTCCCAAAATCAACCCAAGGGGGTTCACACCAAGACACATAGCAATTAAAGTGGCAAAAAGTAGTGATAAAGAAAAAAAAATTAAGTAGCAAGAGAAAAGAAGACAGTTACATACAAGGGAAACCCCACAAGGTCATACACAGAAATTTTGCAGGCCAGAAGGGAGTGGCATGATATATTCAAATTTCTGAATGGGAAAAATCTGCAGCCAAGAATACTTTATCCAGCAAGGCTATCACTCACAATAGGAGAGATGAAGAGTTTCTCAGACAAACAAACAAACAAAAAACTAAAGAAGTTCATGACCATTAAATCAGCCCTGCTAGAAATATTAAAGGGAACACTTTGAGTGGAAAAGAAAGACAGAAAGTGACAGTATGAATGTAGGAAACACAAAATCAATAAAAATGAATATTTTTGTAAAAAAGTCATGTTAAGAAACTCACAAAATAAATGTATGTAAAACATGAGAACATATAACTAAAACGTGGGTAGGAGAGGAGTAAAGAATGGGTTCAAACTTAAATGACCATCAGGGCACCTGGGTGGATCAGTCGGTTAAGCGTGTGACTTTGGTTCAGGTCATGACCTCACAGTTTGTGAGTTCGAGCCCCACATTGGGCTCTGTGATGACAGCTCAAAGCCTGGAGTCTGCTTCAGATTCTGTCTCCCTATCTCTCTACCCCTCACCCATTCACACTCTATCTCTCTCTTAAAATAATAAACATTAAAAAAAATTTAAAAACCTTAAATGGCCTTCAAGTTAATATAGACTGCTATATGCATAAGAGGTTATAAACAAAACTAATGGTAATCTCAAATCAAAAATCAGTAATAAATATAAAAAGAGTAAAGATAAATCCAAATATATCTCTAAAGGAAATCAGCAAACCATGAAAGACAGAAATAGATGGATCAGAGAAAATATTCAGAAACAAACATAAAACAACTAGTAAAATGGCAATAAATACATATCTATCAATAATTATGTTGAGTATAAATGTGCTAAATGCTCCAAACAAAAGACATATAGTGAAAGGATGGATAGAAAAAAAAAGTCTATTTATATGCTGCCTACAAGAGACTCAATTTTGGACCTAAAGACACCTGTTGATTGAAAATGAAGGGAATGGAGAAACTTTTATTATGCAAACTGATGTCAAAAGAAAGCCAAAGTAGGGATAATTATTTCAGACAAAATAGACTGTAAAACAAAGACAGTAACAAATAAGCACAGTATATCATAATAAAAGGGATTATCCAACAAGAATATATAGTAATTGTAAATATTTATGCATTCAACAGAGAATAACCCAAATACATAAAACAATTAATAACAAACATAAAGAAACTAATTGATAATACTACAATAATAGTAGGGGACTTTAACACCCCACTTGCATCAATGGACAGATCATCTGAACAGAAAAGAAACAAGGAAACAATGGCTTTGAATGACACACTGAAACAGATGGATTTAACATATATTTGGAACATTCCATCCTGAAACAGCAGAATAAACACTCTTCTACAGTGCACATGGAATATTCTCAAAAGTAGGTCACAGATTAGCCCCCAAAATAAAACTCAACAATAAAAGAAGATAGATATCATACCATGCATATTTTCAGGCCACATGCTATGACACTAGGAGTCAATCACAAGAAAAAGTCTTCAAAGATCACAAATACATGGAGGTTAAATAACATTCTATTAAACAATTAGAGGTTTAACCAAGAAATCGAATAAGAAATAAAATAATACCTAGAAACAAATAAAAATGCAGCTAAAGCAGTCCCAAGAAGAAAGTATATAGCAATACAGGCCTACATCAAGAAGCAAGAAAAATCCCAAGTAAACAAATGAATCTTACACCTAGAGAAGCAAGAAAAAGAATAACAAAAATAACCTAAAATGAGCAGAAAAAAGTAAGTAATAAAGATCAGAAAAGAAATAAATGATAAATAAGTATAAAACAACAGAAAACATCACCAAAACCAGGAGATGGTCTTTTAAAAAAAATAAATAAAACTGATAAACCTCTAACCAGACTTATCAAGGAACAAAAAGGAAGGATTCAAATAAATAAACTCACACATAAGAGAGGAAAATAAAAACCAACACCACAGAAATACAAAGAATCAGAAGGGAATACTATGAAAAACTATATACCAAGAAATTGGACAATCTGGATAAATGGATAAATTCCTAGGAATATATCAACTACAACAATAGAGACAAGAAAAATAGAAAACTTGAACAGACCAATAAACAGGAAGGAAATTGAATGAGTGATCAAAAAAACTCCCAACAAACAAAAGTCCAGGGCCAGATAGATTCACAGACAAATCCTACCAAACATTAAGGAAGAGTTAATACCTACCCTTAAACTATTCCAAAAAATAGAAAAGGAAGAAAAACTTCCAAATTCTATGAGGCCAGCATTACCCTGATATAAAAACCAGATGAAGAATTCACAAAAAAGAGAACTGCAGACTTGTATTCCTGATGAAGATGGATGCAAAACTTCTCAATAAAATACTAGCAAGCCAAATCCAATGGTACATTAAAAGAATCAGAGGGAAGACCCAAGATGGTGGAACAACATGGAAGTTTTTTTCTGTGTCTCGCGTCCATGAAATACAGCCAGATCAACACTAAACCATCATGCAAACCTAGAAACCTGATTTGAGGATTAACACAAAAATCTGCACAACCTGAACCACAAAACTCAGCAGGTATGCAGCACAGAGAGGTGAACTGGGGGAGAGAGAAGCTGTGGAGGGCAGGGAGCTGTTTTTGCTTGTGGAGAGAAGACAGAGATGGGGGACAGGGAGAATACAGGAAAAGCACCCCCAACCAAATCAGCTAGAGAGAAAGTGGAAAAGTGAAAACAGCCACAGGGACTGAACAATAAACGGATAAAGGAGAAAGGAGAGGATTTAAATTCCATTAAGTATCTATAAACAGGGGGAGTGGAGTCTGAAATCCACAGCTTGATACCTGGCAGTACTCTTGGTGGGAAGAGTGAATTCCCAGGAGCAGAGTGAACTCTGGGGCTCTTTGGGCCACATGGGGAGAGGCAGTTCCCCTGCTGGGAGGACATCTGGTAGACGCTGTTTGGCTCCCCAAAAGCAAAGGCCTAAGTGAACCAGGGAGAACAACCACACTCGCTGGTGCTGGAACAAGGTCGTTGGGTTGAACCCTGGTGCCAGATGTGTGCTCTTATTTGCCATAATCCCTGAAACACTGTTGCCACACGATCATGTGAACTTTTTCTGGGGCAGACTGTCACCCAGCCACAGTCTCTGGGCATTGGCAGCAGCACAGTTCCACGAAAGTTCCTGGGTGTGGCCAGTACCTGGCTATTGCTTGGTGAGACCCTCCCATAGAGGGGCACAAAGGGTCAAAGCTGAAGTCCCACAGAAGTAAGAGATATGGAAACACAGCCACATCTGAGATAAAACTCAGGAGGGAGGTTCTGCCTGGGGCTTGGTCACGGACAGTGTAAAAGCCAGGAGTGGACAGAAGCATAAGACAAAGAATGGGTGCATGATTGCTGATTAGGGAGAACAGAGTTCTGATACGAGAGACTGGGTAGCTGGGGGACACGATTACCACCGCTCCTGGGGATGCCCATACACAACTACAAGTGCCACAACAATCCACCCCAGTAAGCTCAGCATCGCCATTTGGTGGAGAATGGAGCCATTACACTAAGCCCCACCCCACTGGGCCAACCTCGCTCTTCAGGAACACAAGCCTCTCCACCTGATTAGTTTACGGACTATAAAGCACTTCATAGTTTGACTTCTAGGTGAAAGAGAAGTAATTTCAATCGTATTTCAGTCAGTTCACTGGTACATATTTTCAATTTTGATTTTGTTCCTTTATTCTCTCTTTCTCATTTCTTTTCTTTTTCTTTAATACAGAAAGAGAAAAAAATATTTTTATTTTCAATATTTATTAAAAATAATTTTCTTACTTTTTTCTACTATATTTTTACTTTTGTGTAATTTTTTTCAAATTCTATTTTACTTCCATCATTTCATTTTATTCTATTTCACTGTATTCATTTTTTTTCAAATTTACAAACAATTCACAATTTTTTTCTTTTCCTTTTTTTCTCTAATTATTCAAGCCCCTTTTCAACACCCTGACCAAAACACACCTAGGATCCAGCATCATTTATTTGATTTTTTGTGTGTTTGTTGTTTTTAATTTTTTAATTTTATTTTTTAATTATTTTTACCTCATTAATTGCTTTGCTCCCTTCAAAATGGTGAAACAAAGGAATTCACCCCAAAAGAAAGAGCAGGAAGTAATGATATCCAGGGACTTAACTAACACAGATATAAGCAAGATGTCTGAACCAGAATTTAGAATCACAATAAGAATACTAGCGGGAGCCAAAAATAGAATAGAGTCCCTTTCTGCAGAGATAAAAGAAGTAAAAGCTAGTCAGAAGGAAATAAAAAATACTATAACTGAGCTGCAATCTCCAATGTGTGCCACAGTGGTAAGGATGGATGAGGCAGAGCAGAGAATCAATGATGTAGAGGACAGACTTATGGAGAATAATGAAGCAGAAAAAAAGAGAGAGAGTAAGGCAAAAGAGCAGGATTTAAGAATTAGAGAAATCAGAGACTCATTAAAAAGGAATAACATCAGAATCACAGGGGTCCCAGAAGATGAGGAGAGAGAAAAAGGGGTAGAAGGGTTATGTGAGCAAATCATAGTGGAAAGCTTTCCTAACCTGGAGAAAGACGCAGACATCAAAATCCAGGAAGCACAGAGGGCTCCCATAAAATTCAACAAAAACCGACCATCAACAAGGCATATCATAGTCAAATTCACAAAATACTCAGGCAAGGAAAATATCATGAAAGCAGCAAGGGGAAAAAGTCCCTAACCTCCAAGGGAAGACAGATCAGGTTTGCATCAGACCTATCCACAGAAACTTGGCAGGCCAGAAAGGAGTGGCAGGATATATTCAATGTGCTGAATCAGAAAAATATGCAGGCACGAATCTTTATCCAGCAAGGCTGTGATTCAAAATAGAAGGAGAGATTAAAAGTTTCCCAGACAAACAAAAATAAAAGGAGTTTGTGACCACTAAATCAGCCCTGCAAGAAATTTTAAGAGGGATTCCCTGAGGGGAGAAAACATTTAAATAAATAAATAAATAAATAAATAAATACCAAAAGCAACAAAGATTAGAAAGGACCAGAGAACACCACCAGAAACTCCAACTCTACAAGAATCATAATGGCAATAAAGTCATATCTTTCAGTACTCACTCTAAATGTCAATGTACTCATTGCTCCAATTAAAAGACTTAGGGTAACAGAATGGATAAGAAAACAGGATCCATCTATATGCTGTTTACAAGAGACCCATTTTAGACCTAAAGACACCTTCAGATTGAAAATGAGTGGATGGAGAACCATCTATCATGTTAATGGTCAACAAAAGAAAGCTGGAGTAGCCATACTTGTATCAGACAATCTAGACTTTAAAATAAAGACTTTAACAAGAGGTGAAGAAGGGAATTATATCATAATGAAGGTATCTATCCACCAAGAAGATCCATCTATCCACCAAGAAGAAATTGCAAACATTTATCCTCCAAATGTGAGAGCACCCAAATACATAAATCAATTAATCACAAACAGAGAAACTCATCGATAAAATGCGATAATAGGAGGTGACTTCAATACCTCACTTACAACAATGGACAGATCATGTAATCAGAAAATCAACAAGGAAACAATGGCTTTGAATGACACACTGGACCAGATGGACTAAACAGATATATTCAGAACACTTCACCTAAAGCAGTAGAATGCACATTCTTCTCCAGTGCACGTGGAATGTTCTCTAGAATAGACCACGTACTGGGACACAAATCAGCCCTCAACAAATACAAAAAGATTGAGATCATACCATGCATATTTTCAGACCATCAAAATCAACCAGAAGTAAAAATTTGTAAAGGTAGGAAATACTTGGAGACTACAGAACATCCTACTAAAGAATGAATGGACTAACCAAGAAGTTAAAGAGGAAATTAAAAGGACATGGAAGCCAACGAAAATGATAACACCACAACCCAAAACCTCTGGGATGCAGCAAAGGCAGTCACAAGAGGGAAGTATATAGTAATCGCAGGCCTTCCTAAAGAAGGAAGAAAGGTCTCAGATACACAACCTAACCTTCCACCTTAAAGAGCTGGAAAAGAACAGCAAATAAAATCTAAAATTAGCAGAAGACAGGAAGTAATAAGGATTAGAACAGAAATCAATGCTATAGAAACAAACAAACAAACAAACAAAACCCAGTAGAACAGGTCAGTGAAACCAGAAGCTGGTTCTTTGAAAAAATTAACAAAATTGATAGACCACTAGGCAGTTTGATCAAAAAGAAAAAGTAAAGGACCCAAATAAATAAAATCAAGAATGAAAGAGGAGAGATCACAACCAACACAGCAGAAATAAAAACAATAATAAGAGAATATTATGAGTAATTATACGCCAATAAAATGGGCAATCTGGAAGAAATGGACAAATTTCTAGAACGAAATAAACTGCAAAAACTGAAACAGTAAGAAATAGAAAATTTTAACAGTCCCATAACCAGTAAAGAAATCTAACTAGTAATCACAAATCTCCCAAAAACCAAGAGTCCATGGCCAAGTGGCTTTCCAGGGGAATTCTACCAAACATTTAAGGAGGAGTATACACCTATTCTCTTGAAGCTGTTCCAAAAAATAGAAATGCAAGAAAAACTTACAAACTCTTTCCATGAAGCCAGCATTACCTTGATTCTGAAAACAGAGACCCCACTAAAAAGGAGAACTATAGACCAATCTCCCTGATGAACATGAATGAAAAAATCCTCAACAAGATATTAGCCATCCAGATCCAACAATAAATTTAAAAAGTTATTCATCATGACCAAGTGTGATTTATACCTGGGATGCAGGGCTGGTTCAATATCTGCAAAACAATTAACGTAATTCATCACATCAATAAAAGAAAGGACAAGAACTAAATGATCCTCTCAATAGATGCAGAGAAAGCACTTGACAAAATACAACATCCTCTCTTGATAAAAACCCTCAAGAAAGTAGGGATAGAAGGATCATACCTCCAGATCATAAAAGCCATATGTGAACGACCCAACACTAATATCATCCCCAATGGGGAAAAACTGTGAGCTTTCCCCCTAAGGTCAAAAACAAGACAGGGATATCCACTCTCACAACTGTCATTAAACATAGTATTGGAAGTCTTAGCCTCTGCAATCAGACAACACAAGGAAATAAAGGCAGCCAAATTGGCTAGGAAGAGGTCAGATTTTCGCTCATAGAAGATGACTTGATACTCTATATGGAAAACCTAAAATATTCCACCAAAAAACTGCTAGAACTGATTCATGAATTCAGCAAAGTTGCAGGATATAAAATCAACACACAGAAATCAGTTGCATTCCTATACTCCAACAATGAAGCAACAGAAAGAGAAATCAAGGACTTGATCCCATTTACAGTTGCACAAATAACCATGAAATACCTAGGAATAAATCTAACCCAAGAGGTGAAAAATTTATACACTGAACAGTATAGAAAGCTTATGAAAGAAATTGAAGAAGACACAAAGAAATGGAAAAATATTCCATGCTCCTGGATAGGAAGACAAATACTGTTAAAATGTCAATACTACCCAAAGCAATCTGCATATTCAATGCAATCCCTACCAAAATAACACCAGCATTCTTCACAGAGCTAGAACAAATAATCCTAAAATTTGTATGGAACCAGAAAAGACCCGAATAGCCAAAGCAATCTTGAAGAAGAAAACCAAAACAGGAGGCATCACAATCCCAGACTTCAAGCTATACCACAAAGCTGTAATCATCAAGACAGTATGGTACTGGCACAAGAACAGACACTCAGATCAATGGAACAGAATTGAGAACCCAGAAATGGACCCACAAACGTATGGCCAACTAATCTTTGACAAAACAGGAAAGACTATCCAATTGAATAAAGACAGTCTCTTCAGCAAGTGGTGCTAGGAAAACTGGACAGTGACATGCAGAAGAATGAACCTGGACCACTTTCTTACACCATACACAAAAATAAATTCAAAGTGGATGAAAGACCTCAATGTAAGACAGGAAGCCATCAAAATCCTTGAGGAGAAAGCAGGCAAAAACTTCTTCGATCTTGGCTGCAGCAACTTCTTACTCAAGACGTCTCCAGAGGCAAGGGAAACCAAAGCAAAAATGAACTACTGGGACCTCATCAAAATAAAAATCTTCTGCACAGTGAAGGAAACAATCAGCAAAACTGAAAGGGAACCAACGGAATGGGAGAAGATATTTACAAATGACATATCAGATACAGGGTTAGTATCCAAAATCTACAAAGAACTTATCAAATTCAACACCCCAAAAAAAATAATCCAGGGAAGAAATGGGCAAAAGACATGAACAGACACTTCTACAAAAAAGACATTCAGATGGCCAACCAACACATAAAAAAATGCTCCACATCACTCATCATCAGGGAAAAAAAATCAAAACCACAATGGGATACCAGCTCACACTGTCAAAATGGCTAACATAAACAACTCACGCAACAACAGGTGTGGCAAGGATGTGGAGAAAGAGGATCTCTTTTACATTGCTGGTGGGAATGCAAACTTGTGCAGCTACTCTGGAAAACAGTATGGAGGTTCCTCATAAAATTAAAAATAGAACTACCCCACGACCCACAATTGCACTACTTTTATTTAAATTCAAGTTAGTTAACATACAGTGTAGTAATAGCTTCAGATGATAGCTTCAAATACAATATAGTGATTCATTACTGCCATACAATACCCAGTGCTCATCATGGCTGCACTCCTTAATTGCCATCAGCTATTTACCCAACCCTCAATCAACTCTCCTATGTTAACCATAAATTTGTTCTTTTTTTAAATAAGAAATTTATTCTCAAATTGGTTTCCATACAACACCCAGTGCTCATCCAAACAGGTGCCCTCCTCAATACCATCACCCACCCTCTCCTCCCTCCCACGTCCCATCAACCCGAGGTTTGTTCTCAGTTTTTAAGAGTCTCTTATGTTTTGGCTCCCCCCTTCTCTAACCTTTTTTTTTCCTTCCCCTCCCCCATGGTTTTCTATTAAATTTCACGGGATCCACATGTGAATGAAAACATAGGGTATCTGTCTTTCTCTGTATGATATATTTCACTTAGCATAACACTCTCCAGTGCCATCCACATTGCTACAAAAGACCAGATTTCACTCTTTCTCATTGCTACGTAGTATTCCATTGTGTATATAAACCACAATTTCTTTATCCATGTATCAGTTCATGGACATTTATGTTCTTTCCAAAATTTGGCTATTGTTGAAAGTGCTGCTATAAACATTGGGGTACAAGTGCCCCTATGCATCAGCACTCCTGTATCCCTTGGGTAAATTCCTAGCAGTGCTATAACTGGGTTATAGGGTAGATCTGTTTTTAATTTTTTGAGGAACCTCCACACTGTTTTCCAGAGTGGCTGCACCAGTTTGCATTCCCACCAACAGTGCAAGAGGGTTCCCGTTTCTCCACATCCTTGCCAGCATCTATAGTCTCCTGATTTGTTCATTTTAGCCACTCTGACTGGCGTGAGATGGTATCTCAGTGTGGTTTTGATTTGTATTTCCCTGATGAGGAGCAATGTTGAGTATCTTTTCATGCTCCTGTTGGCCATCTGGATGTTTTCTTTAGAGAAGTGTCTCTTCAATGTTTTCTGCCCATTTCTTCACTGGATTATTTGTTTTTCAGGTATGGAGCTTGGTGAGCTCTTTATAGATTTTGGATACTAGCCCTTTGTCCGATATGTCATTTGAAAATATCTTTTCCCATTCTGTTGGTTGCCTTTTAGTTTTGTGGATTGTTTCCTTTGCAGTGCAGAAGTTTTTGATCTTCATGAGGTCCCAATAGTTCATTTTTTGCTTTTAATTCCCTTGCCTTTGGAGATGTGTCAAGTAAGAAATTGCTGCGGCTGAGGTCAGAGAGTTTTTTCCTGCTTTCTCCTCTAGGGTTTTGATGGTTTCCTGTCTCACATTCAGGTCCTTTATCCATTTTGAGTTTTGTGTGTGTGTGTGTGTGTGTGTGTGTGTGTGTGTGAATGGTGTAAGAACATGGTCTAGTTTCAATCTTCTGCATGTTGCTGTCCAGTTCTCCCAGCACCATTTATTAAAGAGACTGTCTTTTTCCCATTGGATATTATTTCCTGCTTTGTCAAACATTATTTGGCCACACTTTTGTGGGTCTAATTCTGGGGTTTCTGTTGTATTCCATTGGTCTATGTGTCTGCTTTTGTGCCAATACTATGCTATCTTGATGATTACAGCTTTGTAGTAGAGACTAAAGTCTGGGATTGTGATGCCTCCCACCTTGGTCTTCTTCTTCAATATTACTTTGGCTATTCGGGGCCTTTTGTGGTTCCACACAAATTTTAGGATTGCTTGTTCTAACTTCGACAAGAATGCTGGTGCAATTTTGATTGGGATTGCATTGAATGTGTAGATAGCTTTGGGTAGTATTGACATTTTAATAATATTTATTCTTCCAATCCATGAGCACAGAATGTTTTTCCATTTCTTTATATCTTCTTCAATTTCCTTCATAAGCTTTCTATGGTTTTCAGCATACAGATCTTTTACATCTTTAGTCAGGTTTT
The DNA here is from genome assembly GCF_018350175.1 of Felis catus. NCBI lineage: Eukaryota > Metazoa > Chordata > Mammalia > Carnivora > Felidae > Felis > Felis catus. The sequence goes on along the minus strand of NC_058386.1, from coordinate 47,869,199 downwards.
TCCTAGGTATTTTGTGCTTCTTGGTGCAATTGTGAATGGGATCAGTTTCTTTATTTGTCTTTCTGTTGCTTCATTATTAGTGTATAAGAATGCAACTGATTTCTGTACACTGATTTTGAATTCTGCAACTTTGCTGAATTCATGTGTCAGTTCTAGCAGACTTTTGGTGGAATCTATCGGGTTTTCCATGTATAATATGTCATCTGCAAAAAGTGAAAGCTTGACTTCATCTTTGCCAATTTTGATGCCTTTGATTTCATTTTGTTGTCTGATTACTGATGCTAGCACTTCCAACACTATGTGAAACAACAGCGGTGAGAGTGAACATTCCTGTCATGTTCCTGATCTGAGGGGGAAAGCTCTCAGTTTTTCCCCATTGAGGATGATATTAGCTGTGGGCTTTTCATAAATGGCTTTTCTGATGTTTAAGTATATCCCTTCTATCCCGACTTTTTCGAGGGATTTTATTAAGAAAGGATGCTGAATTTTGTCAAATGCTTTTTCTGCATTGATTGCCAGGATCATATGGTTCTTATCTTTTCTTTTATTAATGTGATGTATCACATTGTTTGATTTGCGCATGTTGAACCAGCCCTGCAGCCCAGGAATGCATCCTACTTGATCATGGTGAATAATTCTTTTTATATGCTGTTGAATTCGATTTGCTAGTATCTTATTGAGAATTTTTGCATCTATATTCATCAGGGATATTGGCCTGTAGTTCTCTTTTTTTGTTGGGTCTCTGTCTGGTTTGGGAATCAAAGTAATGCTGGCTTCATAGAATGGGTCTGGACGTTTTCCTTCCCTTTCTGTTTCTTGGAACAACTTGAGAAGGATAGGTATTAACTCTACTTTAAAGGTCTGATAGAATTACCCTGGGAAGCCATCTGGTCCTGGACTCTTTTTTGTTGGTAGATTTTTGAGAACTGATTCAATTTTTTCTCTGGTTATGCATCCATTAAAGTTTTCTATTACTTCATGTTTGAGTTTTGGAAGTGTGTGGGTGCTGAGGAATTTTTCCATTTCTTCCACGTTGTCCGGTTTGTTGGCAGATAATTTTTCATACTGTTCCCTGATGATTGTTTGTATCTCTGAGGGATTGGTTGTAATAATTCCATTTTCATTCATGATTTCATCTAATCGAGTCATCTCCCTTTTCTTTTTGAGAAGCCTGGCTAGAGGTTTACCAATTTTGTTTAATTTTTCAAAAAAAACAACTCTTGGATCTGCTCTACAGTTTTTTTTTTTTAGATTTTATATTGTTTATTTTTGCTCTGATCTTTATTATTTCTCTTCTGCTGGGTTTGGGGTATCTTTGCTCTTCTGCTTCTTTTTCCTTTATGTGTGCTGGTAGATTTTGTATTTGGGATTTTTCTTGTTTCTTGAGATAGGCCTGGATTGCAATGTATTTTCCTCTCAGGACTGCCTTCACTGCATCCCAAAGCATTTGGATTGTTGTATTTTCATTTTCATTTGTTTCCATATGTTTTTAAATTTCTTCCTGAATTGCCTGGTTGACCCATTCATTCTTTCGTAGGGTGTTCTTTAACCTCCATGCTTTTGGAGGTTTTCCAGACTTTTCCCTGTGGTTGATTTCAAATTTCATAGCATTGTTATCTGACAGTGTGCATGGTATGATCTCAATTCTTTTATACTTATGAAGGGCTGTTTTGTGACCCAGTATGTGATCGATCTTGGAGAATGTTCCATGTGAACTTGAGTAGAAAGTATATTCTGTTGCTTTGGGATGCAGAGTTCCAAATATAACTGTCAAGTCCATCTGATCCAATGTATCATTCAGGGCCCTTGTTTCTTTATTGATCCTGTGTCTAGATGATCTGTGCATTACTGTAAGTGGAGTATTAAAGTCCCCTGCAATGATCACATTCTTATCAATAAGGTTGCTTATGTTTGTGAGTAATTGTTTTATATATTTGGGGGCTCCCATATTTGGCACATAGACATTTATAATTGTTTAGCTCTTCCTGATGGATAGACGGTGTAATTATTATATAATGCCCTTCTCCATCTTTTATTACAGCCTTTAATGTAAAGACGGATTGGTCCAGGGACACCTGGTGGCTCAGTCGATTAACCATCAGAATTTGGCTCAGGTCATGATCTCGCTGTTTGTGAGTTAGAGCCCTGCATCGGGCTCTGTGATGACAGCTCGGAGCCTGGAGCCTGCTTCGGATTCTGTGTCTCCTTCCCTCTCTGCCCCTTCCCCACTTGTGGTCTGTCTCTATCTGTCTATCAAAAATAAATAAATGTAAAAGAAAATAATTCTAGTTTGTCTGATATATGTATGGCTGCTCCAGCTTTATTTTGACTTCCAGTAGCATGATAGTTAGTTCTCCATCCCCTCACTTTCAATCTGAAGGTGTCCTCAGGTCTAAAATGAGTCTCTTGTAGGCACCAAGTAGATGGATCTTGTTTTTTTATCCATTCTGATACCCTATGTCTTTTGTTTGGTGCATTTAGTCCATTTATATTCAGTGTTATTGAAAGATATGGGTGTAGAGTCATTGTGATGTCTGTAGGTTTCATGCTTGCAGTGATGTCTCTGGTAGTTTGTGGTCCTTGCAACATTTCACTCACAGGATCCCCCTTAGGATATGTTGTAGGGTTGGTTTAGTGGTGACAAATTCCTTCAGTTTTTGTTTGTTTGGGAAGACCTTTATCTCTCCTTCTATTCTAAATGACACACTTGCTGGATAAAGGATTCTCAGCTGCATATTTTTTCTGTTCATCACATTGAACATTCCCTGCCATTCCTTTCTGGCCTGCAAAGTTTCAGTAGATAGGTCTGTCACTAGCCTTATCCATCTCCCTTTATGTGTTAGAGCGTGTTTATCCCTAGCTGCTTTCAGAATTTTCTCTTTATCCATGTATTTTGCCAGTTTCACTACGATATGTCATGCAGAAGATCAATTCAAGTTACATCTGAAGGGCGTTCTCTGTGCCTCTTGGATTTCAGTGCTTTTTTCCTTCCCCAGATCAGGGAAGTTCTCAGCTATGATTTGTTCAAGTACACCTTCAGCCCCTTTCTCTCTCTCTTCCTCTTCTGGAATTCGTATGATACAGATATTGTTGCGTTTGATTGCATCACTTAGTTCTCTAATTTTCCCCTCGTACTCCTGGATCTTTTATCTCTCTTTTTCTCAGCTTCCTCTTTTTCCATAATTTTATCTTCTAATTCACCTATTCTCTCCTCTGCCTCTTCAATCTGAGCTGTGGTCGCCTCCATTTTTCACCTCATTTTTAGCATTTTTTAGCTCCTCGTGACTATTTCTTAGTCCCTTGATCTCTGTAGCAACGGATTCTGTGCTGTCCTCTATACTTTTTTCAAGCCCAGAGGTTAATTTTATGACTATTATTCTAAATTCTTGTTCTGTTATATTGCTTAAATCATTTTTGATCAATTTGTTAACTATCGCTACTTCCTGGAGTTTCTTTTGAGGAAAATTCTTCTGTTTTGTCATTTTGAATAGTCCCTGGGGTGCCGCAGAATTCCAGGGCACTTCCTCTGTGCTGTCTGGAGTAACTTGTGTTGGTGGGCGGGGCCACAGTCAGACCTGATGTCTGTCCCCAGCCCACTGCTGGGGCCACAGTCAGACTGGTGTGTACCTTATCTTTCCCTCTCCCAGGGGCAGGACTCACTGTGGAGTGGTGTGGACCCTGTGTGGGTTACTTGCACACTTCGAGGCTTGTGGTGCTGCTATGATGGCTCTGGCATATAAGCCGGGGTGGATAAGCAAGCTTCACAGGGGCAGGAGGGGTAAGCTCAGCTCGCTTTGCCATCAGTTGTCCCCTGCGGGAAGGGCCCTGAAGCACCAGGAGGGAGGCTGACCTGTCAGAGGGATGGTTCCACAGAAGCACAGCGTTGGGTGTTTGCGCGGTGCAAGCAAGTTCAGTGAACTGATTCCCTTTGGGGTTTTGGCTGGGGGATGGGAGAGGGATATGGCGGTGACCAGCGCCTTTGTTCCCCGCCGAGCTGAGCTCTGTCTTCCAGGGCTCAATACCTCTCCTTCCCAATCTCCTCTCACCCTCCTGTTCTCTGAGCAGAGCTGTTGACTTATAACATTCCAGATGTTAAGTCCCATTGGCTATCAGAACTCCTGGAGTCCGCCCCCTCTGCTTTTGCATGCCAGACTTCAGGGGCTCTGCCTTGCCAGGCAGGCTGCCTTTCTACTGCCCCAGCTCCTTCCCACCAGTCCGTGTAGCACGCACTGCCTCTCTACCCTTTCTAACCTCTTCCATGGGCCTCTTGTCTACACTTGGCTCCAGAGAGTCCATTCTGCTTGTCTTCTGGTGGTTTTCTGGGTTATTTAGGCAGATGTGGGTGGAATCTAAGTGATCAGCAGGACGAGGTGAGTCCAGCGTCCTCCTTCACTGCCGTTTTCTCCCTCACCATATATCTAAAAAACCTCAATTTGTTCTTTATAGTTAACAGTCTTTTTCTTGGTTTTCCTCTCTCTCTTTTGTTCCCCACTGCTCAGTTGTTTTGTTTCTCAAATTCCACATATGAATGAAATCATACTTTTTTTTCTCTGACTTATTTCACTTAACATAATACTCTCTAGTTCCATCCATGTTGTTGCAAATGGCAAGACTTAATTCTCTTTTATGGCTGAGTAATATTGCATATATATATATATATATATATATATATATATATATATATATCTTATTCTTTATCCATTACTGAGTCAATGAACACTTGGGCAGTTTCCATAATTTGGCAATTGTAGATAATGCTGCTATAAACATTGGGGTGCATTTATCCATTTGAATTAATATTCTTGTATTGTTGGGGTAAATATTTAGGAGTACAATTGCTGGATCATAAGATAGTCCTATTTTTAAAATTTTGAGGAGCCCAGACCCCATAATGTTTTCCACAGTGGCTGCACCTGTTTGCACTCCCACCAACAGTGCAAGAAGGTTCTATTTTCTCCACATCCTTAACAACACATGTTGTTCTTGTGTTGTTGGTGTTATCCATCCTGACTGATATGAGATGAATCTCATTATAGTGTGGATTTGTATTTCCCTGATGATCAGTGATGTTGACCACATCTTTTCCTGTGTCCGATGGCCAGTTCTATGTCTTTGGAAAAAATGTCTATTCGTGTCTTCTGCTCATTATTTAATTGGATTATATATTTTTTTGGGTGTTAAGTTTTTTAAATTATTTTTTAAATTAATTAATTAATTAATTTTTATTTTTTGGCATTTATTTATTATTGAGAGACACAGAGAGACAAAGCATGAGCATAGGAGGGCCCTTAAAGGGGGGAGACACAGAATCCAAAGCGGGCTCCAGGCTCTGAGCTGTCATCACGGTTCCTGACGCCGGGTTCAAACCCATAAACTGGGAGATCATGACGTGAGCTGAAGTCAGACGCTTAACCGACTGAGCCACCCAGGCACCCTTTAATTTATTTTTTTTAATTACATACAATTTAGCTAACATATAATGTAATGATTGTTTCAGGAGTAGAATTTAGTTATTCATCACTTGCATATAACACCCAGTGTTCATCTCAACAAGTGTCCTCCTTAATGCCCCTTGCCCATTTAGCCCATCCCCCCACCAAAACCCTGCCAGCAACCCTCAGTTTGTTCTCTGTATTTAAGTGTCTTTTAGGTTTGTCCCCCTCCCTGTTTTAATATTATTTTTGCTTCCCTTCCTTTATGTTCATTTGTTTGTATCTTAAATTCCACATGTAAGTGAAGTCATATGATATTTGTCTTTCCCTGATTGACTACTTTTGCTTAGCATAACATACTCTAGTTCCATCCACATTGTTGCAAATGGCAAGATTTCATTCTTTCTAATAGCTGAGTAATATTCCATTGCATGTATGTGTATATATATGTGTGTATACACACACACATATATTCCATATATTCCATATATACATATATATACCACATCTTCTTTATCTATTCATCAGTCAGTGAGCATTTGGGCTCTTTCCATACTTGGGCTATTGTCAATAGTGCTGCTATAAACATTGGGGTGAATATGTCCCTTCGAAATAGCACTCCTGTATTTTTGGATAACTACCTAGTAGTGCAATTGCTGGGTCATAGGGTAGTTCTATTTTTAATTTTTTGAGGAACCTCCATACTAATTTCCAAAGTGGCTGCACCAGTTTGCATTCCCATGAGCAATGCAAAAGGGATCCTCTTTCTCAGCATCCTCACCAACATCTGTTGTTTCCTGGGTTGTTAATTTTAGCCATTGTGACTGGTGTGAGGTGGTATCTCATTGTGGTTTTGATTTGTATTTCCCTAATGATGAGTGATGTTGAGAATTTTTTTATGTGTCTGTTAGCCATCTGTATGTCTTTGGAAAAGTGTCTATTCATGTCTTTTGCCCAGTTCTTCACTGGGTTATTTGTTTTTTGGGGTGTTAACTTTGATAAGTTCTTTATAGATTTTGGATACTAACCCTTTATCTGATATTTCATTTGCAAATACAGACACATAGATACAATGGAATAGAGAACCCAGAAATGGGCCCACAAACATATGCCAACTAATCTTTGACAAAGCAGGAAAGAATATCCAATGGAAAAAAGACAGTCTCTTCAGTAAATGAACCTGGACCACTTTCTTGCACCGTACACAAAAATAAATTAAAACTGGATGAAATATCTTTTAGAAGTTTTATATATTTACATTATATATTTAGCACAATAATCTTTTTTGAGTTCTTTTTTGAAAAAGTACAAGGTTTGTGTTGAGGTTCATGTTTTGTATAGGGAGTTCCATTTGTTCTAGCACCATTTTTGAAAAGTCTCTATTTTCTCCATTGAATTGCTTTCGATTTTCCTAAATCAATTGACTGTATTTGTGTGGGTCTATTTGTGGGCTCTCTATTCTAATCCATTGACATATATGCCTATCCTTTTGACAATACCACACTGTCTTGAGCACTGTAGTTTTATAGTAAATCTTAAAATCAGGTACGGAGTTTCCTCCAAAATTGTTATTAACTTGCAAATTATTTTAACTATTTTAGTTCCTTTTGATCTTCCATATTAACTTTAGAGTTGGTTTGTCTATATTTTCAAAAAATCCTGATGATAGTTTTTATTGATATTCTGTTAAATCTGTAGGTCATTTTGGAGAAAATGGACATATTTACTATGTTGAGTCTTTCAATCCATGAACACGATATGTGTATTTATTTAGTTGTTTGATTTCTTTTAGGAGCATTTTGCAGTTTTCAGCATACAGATCTTATACAGGTTTTGTTAGTATTATACCTAAGTATTTTTTTTATCTTATTAGAAGTATTATAGTTTTTTCATTAATTTTGTTCTTTAGCTATTAATTGCTTATTTATAGGAATATGATTGACTTTTTTGTGTTGACATTGTATCCTGTGAAATTAATAAAATCACTTATTAGTTCTAGGAGTATTTGTTGCTTGGAACCCTCTCAGGAGCTTCCCAGGTGTAATATGAACCTAGATCCCTTATGAAGAAGGCAGGGAGAGATCAAAGAAAGAGGCAAGCTATTCCAGGTGGGTAGGCGGAAATTTTTAATAATAATAATGGGAACCTACATACAAGGCTTGTCTTGGCTGGCAGCAAGAAAAATGGATCCCTGCACCTGGTCTCCAAATCTTAAAAGTTTATCATGAGGCCCTAACTGGCTCAGTAACATACCATATAGGTATTTTCCTTTATTTTTCCCTTTATTTTAGAGAGAAAGAGCGTGAGTGAGGAAGAGGGGCAGAGGGAGAGAGAGAAACTTAAGCAGACTCCACACTGAGCATGGAGCCTGATGCAGGGCTTGTCCCACGATCTTGTGATCATGACCTGAGCAGAAACCAAGAGTCAGATGCTCAACATACTGAGCCACCCAGACACCCCGGTATTTTCATTTAAAAAAATGTTTATTTTGAGAGACAGAGGGAGGTGCAGAGTGAGAGGGTGAGAAAGAGAATCCCAAGGAGTGTCCTCGCTGTCACCACAGGGCCCAATGATCTCACAAACCATGAAATCATGACCTTATCTGAAATCTAGAGTTAGACATTTAACTGGCTTAGCCACCCAGACACCATCCCCCCCCCCTCCCATGCAGGTGTTTCCAACATATCACCATCTCAATTTTGTCCTTGGAGCAGCCTCTGGGAGTGGGAAAAGCAAGTGGAACCCATATTCCTAGGACAGAGGAGGGGGTGAGGAGCCTCTGAGTGCTTAGGTCCAGCTCATGGGGCAATTGGCTATCATGTATTTTGATGATGTTCCTCAACAGAATTTTTTGCAGATTTACTGGAATTTTGTACAATCTGTATACAATCTGTATACCTTATATTTGTTTGTTTTTGGCTTATAATACTGACTAGGAGTTTTAGTGCTATTGAATAAAAGTGATGAAAGTAGATATCCTTCCTTTGTTCTTTTTTTTCCATTGTTTTCTGTTTTCTTTTTCTTTCTTTTGAAATTTTTACTTAAATTCTACTTAGTTAACATACAGTACAATATTGGTTTCAGTTGAATTCAGTGACTCATTACTTACATACAACACCCAGTGCTCATCATAACAATGATCTCCTTAATGCCCATCACCCGTCTAGCCCATCTCCCACCTCATCCTTCCATCAATCTTCAGTTTGTTCTCTATCATTAAGAGACTCGTGGTTTGTTTTTCTTTCTCCAATAGGTTCATCTGCTTTGTTTCTTAAATTCCACATATGTGTGAAATCATATGAAATTTGTCTTCCCTGACTGACTTATTTCACTTAGTATAATACTTTCTAGCTCCATTCATGTTGGTGCAAATGGCAAGATTTCATTCTTTTTGATGAATGAGTATGTGTATGTGTATGTGTATATATATATATATATATATATAATACATATGTTATAATATATAATATACTATATTATATATGTTATACAATATATATAATATATAATGTATATGTATATATGTATAATATATAAATATATATATAATATAATATAATATATATATACATACTAGTAATGTATATATATATATACATACACACTCACACACACACACACACACACACACCATCTCTTCTTTATCCATTTAATAGTTGATGGACATTTAGGCTCTTTCCATAGTTAGGTTATTGTTGATAATGCTGCTATAAACATTGAGGTGCATGTACCCCTTTGAATCTATATTTTTGAATTCTTCAGGTAAATACCTAATAGTGCAATTGCAGGATCATAGGGTAGTTCTATTTTTAACTTTTTGAGGAACCTCCATACTGTTCTCCAGAGTGACTGTACTAGTTTGTATTCCCACCAGCAGTTCAAGAGGGTTCCCATTTCTCCACATTCTAACCAACACCTGTTTCCTGTGTTATTAATGTTAACCATTCTGACAGGTGTAGGGTGGTATCTCATCGTGGTTTTGATTTGTATTGCCCTGATGTAGAGTGATGTTGAGCATCTTTTCATGTGTCTGTAAGCCATCAGGGTGTCTTCTTTGGAAATAGTGTCTGTTCATGTCTTCTGCCCATTTCTTAACTGAATTGTTTTTAATTTTTAAATTTTATTTAAATCCAGTTATTTAACATATAGTGTAATAATTATTTCAGGAGTAGAATTCAATGATTCATCACTTACATAAAATACCCAATGCTCACCCTAACAAGTGCCCTCCTTAATACCTATCACCCATTTAGCCCATCCCCCCAACCAACACCCCTCCAGCAACCCTCAGTTTGTTCTCTGTATTTAAGAGTCTCTATGGTTTGCCACCCTCTCTGTTTTTATCTTATTTTTCTCCCCTTCCCCTATGTTCACCTATTTTGTTTCTTAAATTCCACATATGAGTGATATCATATGATATTTGTCTTTCTCTGACTGACTTATTTCACTTAGCATAATACACTCTAGTTCCATCCATGTAGTTGTAAATGGCAAGATTTCATTCCTTTTGATCACCAAGTAATACTCCATTGTATGTATATACACCACATCTTCTGTATCCATTCATCAGTCGATTGACATTTGGACTCTTTTCATACTCTGGCTATTGTAGATAGCACTGCTATAAACACTGGGGTGCATGTGCTTCTTAGAGTCTGCATTTTTATATCCTTTGCATAAATACCTAGTAGTACAATTGCTGGGTCATGGAGTAGTTCTAATTTTAATTTTTTGAGGAACCTCCATACTAATTTGCAGAGTGGCTACATCAGTTTGCATTCCTACCAGCAGTGCACAAGGGATCCCCTTTCTGTGCATCCTTGTCAATATCTGTTGTTTCCTGAGTTGTCCATTTTAGGTGTGAGGTGGTATCTCAATATGATTTTGACTTGTATTTCCCTGATAATGAGTAGTGTTGAGCATCTTTTTATGTGTTTGTTAGCCATCTGTATGTCTTCTTTGCAAAAGTGTCTATTCATATCTTTTGCCCATTTCTTCATTCGGTTATTTGTTTTTTTGGATGTTGGATTTGATAAATTCTTTATAGATTTGGGATACTAACCCTTTATCAGATATGTTGTTTGCAAATATCTTCATTTGTACTGTAGGCTGCCTTTTAGTTTTGGTTATTGTTTCCTTTGCTGTGCAAATGCTTTTTATCTTGATGAAGTACCAATAGTTCATTTTTGCTTTTATTTCCCTTGTCTCAAAAGACATATTTAGAAAAATATTGCTATGGTTGATGTCAGAGACCTCACTGCTTGCGTGCGCTTCTAGTATTTTTATAGTTTCGGGTCTCACATTTAGATTTTTAATGACTACAGCTTTGTAATGTAACTGGAAGTACAGAATTGTGATGCCTCCAGCTTTGATTTTCTTTTTCAAAGTTGCTTTGGCTCTTTGGGGTCTTTTGTGGTTCCATAGACATTTTAGGACTTTTTTCCTTCTAATTCTGTGAAAAATGCTATTTGTATTTTGATAGTGATTGAATTAAACGTGTAGATTGCTTTGGGTATTATGGACATTTTAATAATATTTGTTCTTCCAATCAATGAGCATGGAATGTCTTTCCATTTCTTTTTTTAAATTATTTTTAGGGAGTGTGTGAGTGGGGAATTGGGGCTGAGGGTGTGGGAGAGAAAATCTTAAGTAGGTACCACAATCAGTGTGGAGTCTAACATGGGGCTCAATCCCATCACCTTGGGATTGTGACCTGAGCCAAAATTAAGAGCAAGACACTCAACTGACTGGGCCACAGAGGTGCCCCTGTCTTTCCATTTCCTTATGTCCTCTTCCATTTATTTTGTCATTGTTTTTTAGTTTTCAGAGAACAGGTCTTTAACTTCTTTTGTTAGGTTTATTCCTAGATATCTTATTATTTTGGGTGCAATTGTAAATGGGATTGTTTTCTTAACTTTTTTTTGCTGCTTCCTTATTGTGTATAGAAATGCAACCGATTTCTGTTTATTGTTTTTGTATGCTGTGACTTTATTAAATTTGTTTATCAGTTCTAGTCATTTTTTGATGGAGTCTTTATGGTTTTCTATATATAGTATCATGTTATCTGCAAATAGTGAAGTTTTACTTCTTTCTTACCAATTTCGATGCCACTTATTTCTTTTCATTGTCTAATTGCTGTGGCTAGGACTTCCGCTACTATGTTGAAAAAAAGTGGTGAGAGTGTACAACCTTGTCTTGTTCGTGACTTTAGGGGGAAAGCCCTGTTTTTTCCCTATTGAGTATGATGCTCTTTGTGGGTTTTTCATATATGGCCTTCATTATGTTGAGGTGTGTTCACTCTCAACCTACTTTACTTAGGGCTTTTTATTATGAATGGATGTACTTTGACAAATACTTTTTCTGCATCTATTGAAATGATCATATGGTTTTTATCCTTTCTCTTAACTGGTATGATGTATCGTGTTGATTGGTTTTTGAATATTGAACCATGTCACAGACTATGAGTTTGGAGTTCTCTCTTGTCCAGCAAGAGAGTGGACACAGAACTGAATACAAGAGAGGCTAATGTCCGTGAGGAGACAAGAGCCCTGAACAGGGGCTTCGTCTCTGTATTTTGAGCACTCAAGATCTTACACATATGGTGAACGTGAAGAAATCAGATAGTAATCATTAATTTGTGTGTGTAAGAAGCAAAGGGTTTGGGGGGAAAGTGGAGCTTGTGAGCAAAGCACAATAGTATATTGGCACCAGATGGAAAGTAAGTTCCTGCAGGTGATATAACAAGTTACTCATGATCCCATTACAATATCTTGCTAGCTAATCTTGGGTGTTTTCGCCTCGTGGAGGCAGCTTTCTGCCCTAAGCTTTTTTTCTAACCTATTTGTGTAAGTAGAACCTATTTCCCCACATAACCACTCCTGCATACCAGGAATAAATCCCACTTGATCATGGCAATGCTTTTTTAATGCATTGTTGGATTCAGTTTGTTAGTATTTAGTTGAGGATTGTTGCATCTATGTTAATCAGAGATATGGGTCTTTAGTTCTCTTTTTTTTTGTGATGCCTTTATGCGGTTTTGGTATCAGGGTAATTCTAACCTCATAGAATGAATTTGGAAGTTTTCTTTCCTCTTCTTTTTGAAATAGTTTGAGAAGAATAGGTATTAACTCTTCTTCAATGTTTGGTAAAATTCACCTGTGAGGCTGTCTGGTACTGGATTTTTGTTGGGAGGTTTTTGATTACTGATTCAATCTCTTTGGTGGTAATAAATCTATGAAAATTTTCTATTTTTTTTTTCTGTTTCGGCTTTACTAGGTTATATGTTTCTTGGAATTTATCCATTTTTTTCTAGATTGTCCCATTTGTTGGCATATAATTTTACATAAGATTCTTTTATGATTGTATTTCTGTTGTGTTGGTTATGTAGCACTTATATTTGTAATTTTATTTATCTGAGTCCTTTCTCTTTGTTTCTTGATAAGTCTAGCAACAGGTTTATCAATGTTATTGATTTTTTTCAGGGAACCAGCTCCTTTTTTTAATGATCTGTTCTATTGTTTATTTAGTTTCTGTACCATTTATTTTTGTTCTAATCTTTATTATTTCCTTCCTTCTGCTATTTTAGGGTTTGTTTATCTTTTTCTTTTTTTAAAGATATTTTCATTTTTCAAAAGTTTTTAGGGGTGCCTGGGTGGCTCAGTCAGTTCAGCGTCTGACTTTATCTCAGGTTATGATCTCACAGTTCATGGGTTCAAGCCCCCACGTCGGGCTCTGTGCTGACAGCTCAGAGCCTGGAGCTGCTTCAGATTCTGTGTCTCTCTCCCTCTTTCTCTTCCCCTCTCTCACTAGCACTCTGTCTCTCTCTTTCAGAAATAAACATTAAAAAATTTTTAAAAATTAAATTAAATTAAAAAAATTTAAACTTTTATTTATTAAGTAATCTCTGCCCCTAACATGAGGCTCGCACTCATGTCCCCAATATAGTCACATGCTCTACCAACTGAGCCAGCCAGGTTCCCCTTGTTTGTTTTTCTTTTTCTAGTTACTTTAGGTGTGAGGTTGGGCTGTTTATTTCAGATTTCTCTTTCTTTTTGAAGTAGACCTGTATTGCTATAAACTTCACACTTTGAACAGCTTTACCTTCATCCAAAATGTTTTGGACCGTTTGTTTTCATTTTCAATTGTTCCCATGTGCTTTTTGGTTTCTGTTTTGATTTCTTATTTTACCCATTAGTTGTTTAGTAGCATATTATCAAATGTCCATGTATTTATGACCTTTCCCAATTTGTGTGTGTGTGTGTGTGTGTGTGTGTGTGTGTGTGGTTTATTTCTAATTTCATAACGTTGTGGTCAGAAAAGATTCATGGTATGACTTTCATTTTTTTTTTAATTTGTAGAGACTGATTTTGTGGTCTAATATGTGATCTATTCTGGATAATGTTTCATGTGTACTTGAAAAAAATGTGTATTCTGCTGTTTTAGGATGGAATGTTCTGGATACATTGGTTAAGTCCATTTTGTCCAGTGTACCATTCAAAGCCATAGTTTTCTTGTTGATTTTCTGTTTAGATAATCTGTCCGTTGATGTAAGTGGCATGTTACAATCCCCTACTACTATTGTATTACTACAAGTTAGTTCCTTTATACTTGTTATTATCTGTTTATTTGGGTTCCCTCATATTGGGTGCATAAATATTTACAATTGTTATATCTTCTTGTTGGATTGTCCCCATTATGATTATATAGAGAGTCTGTTTTTGTCTCTTCTGACAGTCTTTGTTTTAAAATCTACTTTGTCTGACATTATTATTGTTCCTCTGGATTTCTTTTAATATCCATTTGCATGATAAATATTTTTTTCCATATTCCCAGTTTTAATCTGCAGGTGTGTTTTAGTCTAAAAATGAATCTCCTATAGGCAGCATATAGGTGAGTCTTGCTTTTTATCAATTCTGTCACCCTGTATCTTGATTGGAATGTTTAGTCCATTTATATTCAAAGTAATTATTGATATATATGTATCTATTGGCATTTTATTACTTGTTTTGTGGTTGTTTCTGAAGTTCTCTTATTACTCTTTCTCTCTTTCATGATATGCTGTTTTTTCTTAGTGGTACATTTAGATTCCTTTCTCTTTATACTTTGCATACCTATTAGTGGTTTTTGATTCATTGTTACAATTATCTTGTACAAAAAAGAGGTTAGAGTGGGAGAGAGCCAAACCATAAGAGACTCTTAAAAACTGAGAACAAACTGAAGGTTGATGGGGGGTGGGAGGGAGGGTAGGGTAGGTGATGGACATTGAAGAGGGCATCTTTTGGGATGAGCACTGGGTGTTGTATGGAAACCAATTTGACAATAAATTTCATATATTAAAAAAAACAATTATCTTGTACATAACATCTTCTGTATATCGCAATCTGTATTAAGTTGATGGTCATTTAAATTTGAACTGATTCTTTATTCCACTCCTTCCCACGTTTTAGGTATATGGTGTCATATTTGACAACCTTTTATTTTGTGGGTTCCTTGACTGTTTTTTTAACAGAAATATTAATTATCACTGCTTTTGTGCTTCCTATCTTCATATTCTAATTTATAGTTCTTCCTGTCCACTCAAAGAGTCCCCTTTAATATTTCTTGCTGGCTGGTTTAGTGATCAGTAACTCCTTTAGTTTTTGTTTGTCTGAGAAACTTTTTATCTCTCCTTCCAATGTTGGTAGCCTTGCTGGATAGAGTATCTTGGTTGCAGTTTTTTCCCATTCAGCAGTTTAAAAACAACATGGCCTTATCCAGTTCCTTCATTTGGGATAGATTTCTCTGTCCTCTCATTTTTTTCTAAGTCTTTATGCATGTTTCAATGTCTTAGGAAAGTCAACTACTTCTCCTGTTCTTGAGGGTAATGGTCTTATGAAGAAGATGTCCTGTAGTGCTCTGTAGTGTAGTTTAGTACCCCAGGGCTTAGTACTTCAGGGGGTGTCTCTAATGTATGCTGCAAGTGCTCTGCCATTGTGTCCTGGGTGTTCTACCCTCAGGCCAGTCATCTGCAGAGGCTCTTTTTGTCTGTTGTGGGCAATATGTGATCCCTACCTGAATGTGACAAGTTTTAACTAAGATGTGCTCTGGTCTTCTTGTGAAATAAGACCTTTCACCACTGCTACTAAAACCAAGGCCCTGAAAAACTCCTGGTTTGATAGATGCAGTATGGACAGGGCTTTAAGCTGGTCTTCTAGGGGAAGGAGCCCACTGCAATGGGACTGAGGCAAGCATGACTGAGAATGGTGGTTCCACCACAGCATGGGGGGGGGGGTTGGGGCTTGGTGTAAGCAAGTTTTGTGTCAAGTATAGTCTAATTGGTTCCTGCAAGTTACCCTGTGTTTAAACTGAAAGGATGGGGAGGAAAATGGTGCCTGCCCTTTGTTACCAGAGGGGTCTTTCCCTGAATGCTGACACACTACAAGATATGCAGATATCCTCCCCCACTGTGTACCCCAGGTACTCTTCATATTGCTGTTTCCATGTTGTATGTCCACACGTTATTTGCCCTGCTTTCTCTCCAAGAACAGCCCCAATGCCCTCTGTGCTTTCCCAGAGCCAAAGCCTCCTGACCTTTAAATCTCTAGACTTTAAACCCAGGTGGTTTCAAGAACTCACAAAATTCATCCTGTCTTGCTTTCCAAGCCAATTTCTATGGTGGCTTGTATTCCTCCTGTGGGCTTCTCGGTGTGCTAGTCTGTCTCTGACCCTTTTCTACCGCTTCAGCTCCTTCCCCACCATGGTAGCCATGATCCGTTTCTCTACCAAACTGTGTCTCCACACCTCCTACCTTCTTTGGTGTGACCTCTTCTCTACCTTTAGTTGTGGAATTTGTTCTGCCAGTCTTTAGGTTTATTGTTGGGTCATTTAGGATGATTTGATAGTTATCTAGTAGCATTCACAAAGAAATGCAAGCCTAGAGTCTTCGTATTCCACCACCATCTTCCCAGACCTCTTTGCTTCTTTTTTAACATTTTTTTTGGCTTCTTCTCATCTGATTTGAGAATTTTTATGATTCCATTTTATTTATTGTATTTATTTATTTATATATCTCTCTTTTTTTAAACTTTTTTAGTGGTTCCCCTAGGGTTTACAATGTATATTTTAAAGTAATTTGGGTTCACCTTCAAATAACACTATATTGTTTTACATGTAGAACAAGCACCTTGTAACAGAATATTCCCAGAATCTTCTTCACTTTCTTTGTGTCATTGTTGTACTTACTTAATTTTCATATATGTTATAAACACCCAATACATTATTACTAGTATTGCTTTAAGCAGTTATCTTTTAGGGGCACCTGGGTGGCTCAGTCAAGCATCCAACTTTGGCTCAGGTCATGACCTCATGGTTTGTGGGTTTGAGTCCCACATTGGGCTCTGTGCTGACAGCTAAGAGGCTGGAACCTGCTTCAGATTCTGTCTCCCTCCCTCTCTGCCCTTCCCCCATTCAAGCTCTGCGTCTCTCTCTCTCTCTCTCTCAAAAATAAATAAGCATTAACAATTTTTAAAACAATTATCTTTTTTTTTAATTTTTTTTTCAACGTTTATTTATTTTTGGGACAGAGAGAGACAGAGCATGAACGGGGGAGGGGCAGAGAAAGAGGGAGACACAGAATCGGAAACAGGCTCCAGGCTCTGAGCCATCAGCCCAGAGCCCGACGCGGGGCTCGAACTCCCGGACCGCGAGATCGTGACCTGGCTGAAGTCGGACGCTTAACCGACTGCGCCACCCAGGCGCCCCTAAAACAATTATCTTTTAGAACGATTAAGAATATGTAAAATAAAAGATATATATTGCTTTCACTTATTCCTTTCCCAATGCTCTTCTTTAATTATGTAAATCCAGTTTCTTGACCTATATCATATCCTTTCTTTCTAAATATTGTTCTTTAATATTTCTTATAAATCAGTTCTGCCTGTGATGAATTTTCTGTTTTTGTATGTCTGAAATACAAGCATTTACTTTGCTTTTATTTTTGAAGGACATTTTTGCTGAATTTAGAATTCTGGATTGGCACGGTTTGTGGTGTTGTCACTGTTGTTTGCTTTCAATACTTTAAAATTTTTATTCCACTGTCTTTTTGTTTATGTGGCATCTGACAAGAAGTCTAGCATAATTCTTCTCCTTGTTCTTCTGTAGGTAAGGTGTTCCTGCCAATCCTTTTTCCTGGCCTCCTTCAATATTTTATTTTTGCCTGATTTTCTGCAATTTGAATTTGATACATCTGGGTGTGGTGTGGTTCTTTTTAAAATTTATTTACTCTGCTTGGTGTTCTCTGAGATACTTGGATCTGTGGTTTGGTATCAATAACTCAATTTTAGAAATTTTTTACAATTTTTTCTTCAAATATTTCTTCTTTCCCATTATCTCCCTCTTCTCCTTTTGTCATTCTAATTATATATTGCATATATTTTATATATACATATATATTACACTATTTGATACTTTCCCAAAATTTTTGGATGTTTTATTCTTTTTTCTTTTTTTTTTTTTTACTAATTTTTCTCTCTGCATTTTAATGTGTTTAATTTCTAGTAATATATCCTCAAGTTCATTGATTCCTCAACTATGTTAAGTTCACTTATGAACACATTGAAGATATTCTTCAGATCTATTACTGTAGTTTTTTTCTCTTGATTTTCCTTTGATTCCTTCTTATACTTTTCATCCATATACTGAAATTATCTGATCTTTCATGTTGTCTACCTTTACCAATAAAGTTTTTTATAAATTTATCAATCATAGCTATTTTAAATTCCCTGCCTGATAATTTCAATATGTGTATTATACCTGAATCTGGTCCTGATGATTTCTTTTTCTCTTCAGACTATTTCTTTCTTGCCTTGATTCTTCCCTTTCTGCTGCTCTCTGGAGACAATTTGTATGAAGATGAATCTTCTATTTGTGTGAAGATGTAATCTATTATTTTACTTTTTTTTTTTTTTTTTTACCCTGGTAGTAAGGAATTGGTGACTAATGACATTTCATGTTAGTCTGATTAAGCCTCAGCTTTGGCATGCTTATCCTCAGTCTTGGAGGTGTGACCTTCCCATGTGTTCCTGCCTCTTCTCTAACTACAGTGGTAGGCCCAGGACATCACCCTTCTTCCTTCACATTAAGGTTTATTTGCTTTAGGGGAGATGGAGTAGATTGATACGGGCAGAGTTTCAGTAGTGTTGGCTATTCCCTCTGTCAGCTGCAGTTAATTTCCACTACCACTCACAAGTTACAGTTGCATCGTCTTTCTCTGTGAAGACTAAAGCTTTTGTTTCATTGGATATAAAAGGAGAATGGTCTGGGCACAATTTCAGCAATAGCTGCTATTCTGTTTTACTCCACAAGCCAGAACTATAGGACATCTCAGGATTGTTCTATCTTCCCTGTCAGCACCTGGTGGAATTCGTAGAGGAAGTCTGCAAGAGGATGCAAAACCACCTAGGTCTTCAACCCCCAGGGGCTTCACATTCTCATACAAGCCCACAACCACGTTAGCAATTTATTAAAAAGTTTTAGCTGAGTCTACTTATGAGTGTATGTTGAGCAGTAGTATCTATTAAAACTAAGCAAATACCTGGACTTTGTGCTCCCTGCAGATGTTTGACTGTTTATACAGATTAAGGGTTAGATGTTTGCAGCACTTTTTCTTTTTAATTTATTTTTTATTTTTTTTTAAGATGAAATTTAGTGTCAAATTGGTTTCCATACAACACCCAGTGCTCATCCCAAAAGGTATCCTCCTCAATACCCCTCACTCACTCTCCCTTCCCTCCCACCCCCCTTCAACCCTCAGTTTGTTCTCAGTTTTTAAGAGTCTCTTATGCTTTAGCTCTCTCCCACTCTACCCTCTTTTTTTTTTCCTTCCCCTCCCCATGGGTTTCTGTTAAGTTTCTCAGGATCCACATAAGAGTGAAACCATATGGTATCTGTCTTTCTCTGTATGGCTTATTTCACTTAGCATCACAGTCTCCAGTTCCATCCACGTTGCTACAAAGGGCCATATTTCGTTCTTTCTCATTGCCATGTAGTACTCCATTGTGTATATAAACCACAATGTCTTTATCCATTCATCAGTTGATGGGCATTTAGGCTCTTTCCATAATTTGGCTATTAGTGAGAGTGCTGCTATAAACATTGGGGTACAAGTGCCCCTATGCATCAAGACTCCTGTATCCCTTGGGTAAATTCCTAGCAGTGCTATTGCTGGGTCATAGGGTAGGTCTACTTTTAATTTTCTGAGGAACCTCCACACTGTTTTCCAGAGTGGCTGCACCAATTTGCATTCCCACCAACCGTGCAAGAGGGTTCCCGTTTCTCCACATCCTCTCCAGCATCTATAGTCTCCTGATGTGTTCATTTTGGCCACTCTGACTGGCGTGAGGTGATATCTGAGTGTGGTTTTGATTTGTATTTCCCTGATAAGGAGCGAAGTTGAGCATCTTTTCAGGTGCCTGTTGGCCATCCGGATGTCTTCTTTAGAGAAGTGTCTATTCATGTTTTCTGCCCATTTCTTCACCGGGTTCTTTGTTTTTTGGGTGTGAAGTTTGGTGAGCTCTTTATAAATTTTGGATCCTAGCACTTTGTCTGATATGTCATTTGCAAATATCTTTTCCCGTTCCGTTGGTTGCCTTTTAGTTTTGTTGGTTGATTCCTTTGCTGTGCAGAAGCTTTTTATCTTCATAAGGTCCCAGTAATTCATTTTTGCTTTTAATTCCCTTGCCTTTGGGGATGTGTCGAGTAAGAGATTGCTACGGCTGAGGTCAGAGAGGTCTTTTCCTGCTTTCTCCTCTAGGGTTTTGATGGTTTCCTGTCTCACATTCAGGTCCTTTATCCATTTTGAGTTTATTTTTGTGAATGGTGTGAGAAAGTGGTCTAGTTTCAACCTTCTGCATGTTGCTGTCCAGGTCTCCCAGCACCATTTGTTAAAGAGGCTGTCTTTTTTCCATTGGATCTTCTTTCCTGCTTTGTCAAAGATGAGTTGGCCATACGTTTGTGGGTCTAGTTCTGGGGTTTCTATTCTATTCCATTGGTCTATGTGTCTGTTTTTGTGCCAATCCCATTGTGTCTTGATGATTACAGCTTTGTAGTAGAGGCTAAAGTCTGAGATTGTGATGCCTCCTGCTTTGGTCTTCTTCTTCAAAATTACTTTGGCTATCTGGGGCCTTTTGTGGTTCCATATGAATTTTAGGATTGCTTGTTCTAGTTTCGAGAAGAATGCTGGTGCAATTTTGATTGAGATCGTATTGAATGTGTAGATAGCTTTGGGTAGTATTGACATTTTGACAATATTTATTCTCCCAATCCATGAGCAGGGAATGTCTTTCATTTTCTTTACATCTTCTGCAATTACCTTCATAAGTTTTCTATAGTTTTCAGCAGACAGATCTTTTACATCTTTGGTTAGATTTATTCCCAGGTATTTTATGCTTCTTGGTGCAATTGTGAATGGGATCAGTTTATTTATTTGTCTTTCTGTTGCTTCATTGTTAGTGTATAAGAATGCAACTGATTTCTGTACATTGATTTTGTATTCTACAACTTTGCTGAATTCATGGATCAGTTCTAGCAGACTTCTGGTGGAGTGCATCGGATTTTCCATGTATAATATCATGTCATCTGCAAAAAGCGAAAGCTTGACTTCATCTTTGCCAATTTTGATGCCTTTGATTTCATTTTGTTGTCTGATTGCTGGTGCTAGAACTTCCAGCACTATGTGAAACAACAGCGGTGAGAGTGGGCATCCCTGTCGTGTTCCTGATCTCAGGGAAAAAGCTCTCAGCTTTTCCCCATTTAGGATGATGTTAGCGGTGGGCTTTTCATAAATGGCTTTTATGATGGTTAAGTATGTGCCTTCTATCCCGACTTTCTCAAGGGTTTTTATTAAGAAAGGGTGCTGGATTTTGTCAAAGGCCTTTTCTGCATCGTTTGACAGGATCATGTGGTTCTTCTCTTTTCTTTTATTAATGTGATGTATCACATTGATTGATTTGCAAATTTTGAACCAGCCCTGCATCCCAGGAATGAATCCCACTTGATCATGGTGAATAATTCTTTTTATATGCTGTTGAATTCGATTTGCTAGTATCTTATTGACAATTTTTGCATCCATATTCATCATCAGGGATATTGGCCTGTCGTTCTCTTTTTTTACTGGGTCTCTGTCTGGTTTAGGAATCAAAGTAATACTGGCTTCGTAGAATGTGTCTGGAAGTTTTCCTTCCCTTTCTATTTCTTGGAATAGCTTGAGAAGGATAGGTTTTATCTCTGCTTTAAACGTCTGGTAGAACTCCCCTGGGAAGCCACCTGCTCCTGGACTCTTATTTGTTGGGAGATTTTTGATAACCGATTCAATTTATTCACTGGTTATGGGTCTGTTCAGGCTTTCTATTTCCTCCTGATTGAGTTTTGGAAGAGTGTGGGTGTTTAGGAATTTGTCCATTTCTTCCAGGTTGTCCAGTTTGTTGGCATATAACTTTTCATAGTATTCCCTGATGATTGCTTGTATCTCTGAGGGATTGGTTGTAATAATTCCATTTTCATTCATGATTTTATCTATTTGGGTCATCTTCCTTTTCTTTTTGAGAAGCCTGGCTAGAGGTTTGTCAATTTTGTTTGTTTTTTCAAAAAACCAACTCTTGGTTTCGTTGATCTGCTCTACAGTTTTTTCCATTCTGTATTGTTTATTTTTGCCCTGATCTTTATGATTTTGCTAGTTCTCCTGGGTTTAGACTGCCTTTGCTGTTCTGCTTCTAGTTCCTTTAGGTGTGCTGTTAGATTTTGTATTTGGGATTTTTCTTGTTTCTTGAGATAGGCCTGGACTGCAATGCATTTTCCTCTCAGGACTGCCTTCGCTGTATCCCAACGTGCTTGGATTGTTGTATTTTCATTTTCGTTTGGTTCCATATATTTTTTAATTTCTTCTCCAATTGCCTGGTTGACCCACTCATTCTTTAGTAGGATGTTCTTTAACCTCCATGATTTTGGAGGTTTTCCAGACTTTTTCCTGTGGTTGATTTCAAGCTTCATAGCATTGTGGTCTGAAAGTATGCATGGTATGATTTCAATTCTTGTAAACTTATGAAGAGCTGTTTTGTGACCCAGTATATGATCTATCTTGGAGAATGTTCCATGTGCACTCGAGAAGAAAGTATATTCTTTTGCTTTGGGATGCAGAGTTCTAAATAGATCTGTCAAGTCCATCTGATCCAATGTGTCTTTCAGGGCCCTTGTTTCTTTATTGACCGTGTGTCTTGATGATCTATCCATTTCTGTAAGTGGAGTGTTCAAGTCCCCTGCAATGACCACATTCTTATCAATAAGGTTGCTTATGTTTATGAGTAATTGTTTTACATATTTGTGGGCCTCCATATTTGGTGCATAGACATTTATAATTGTTAGCTCTTCCTGATGGATAGACCGTGTGGTTATTATATAATGCCCTTCTTCATCTCTTATTACAGCTTTTAATTTAAAGTCTAGTTTGTCTGATATAAGTATGGCTACTCCAGCTTTCTTTTGACTTCCAGTAGCATGATAGATAGTTCTCCATCCTCTCACTCTCAATCTAAAGGTGTCCTCAGGTCTAAAATGAGTCTCTTTTAGACAGCAAATAGATGGGTCTTGTTTTTTTTTATCCATTCTGATACTCTATGTCTTTGGTTGGTGCATTTAATCCATTTACATTCAGTGTTATTATAGAAAGATATGGGTTTAGAATTATTGTGATGTCTGTATGTTTTATGCTTGTAGCAATGTCTCTGGTACTTTGTCTCACAGGATTCCCCTTAGGATCTCTTGTAGGGCTGGTTTGGTGGTGACGAATTCCTTTAGTTTTGCTTGTTTGGGAAGACCTTTATCTCTCCTTCTATTCTAAATGACAGACTTGCTGGATAAAGGATTCTCGGCTGCATATTTTTTCTGTTCATCGCATTGAAGATCTCCTGCCATGCCTTTCTGGCCTGCCAAGTTTCAAAAGAGAGATCAGTCACGAGTCTTATAGGTCTCCCTTTATATGTGAGGGCATGTTTATCCCTTGCTTCTTTCAGAATTTTCTCTTTATCCTTGTATTTTGCCAGTTTCACTATGATATGTCATGCAGAAGATCGATTCAAGTTACTTCTGAAGGGAGTTCTCTGTGCCTCTTGGATTTCAATGCCTTTTTCCTTCCCCAGGTCAGGGAAGTTCTCAGCTATTATTTCTTCAAGGCCACCTTCAGCACCTTTGCCTCTCTCTTCCTCCTCTGGGACACCAATTATGTGTATATTATTTCTCTTTAGTGCATTACTTAGTTCTCTAATTTTCCCCTCATACTCCTGGATTTTTTTTTATCTCTCTTTTTCTCAGCTTCCTCTTTTTCCATAATTTTATCTTCTAGTTCGCCTATTCTCTCCTCTGCCTCTTCAATCCGAGCCGTGGTCATTTCCATTTTATTTTGCATCTCGTTAATAGCGTTTTTCAGCTCCTCCTGACTGTTCCTTAGTCCCTTGATCTCTGTAGCAAGAGATTCTCTGCTGTCCTCTATACTGTTTTCAAGCCCAGTGATTAATTTTATGACTATTATTCTAAATTCACTTTCTGTTGTATTATTTAAATCCTTTTTGATCAGCTCATTGGCTGTTGTTATTTCCTGGGAATTCTTTTGAGGGGAATTCTTCCGTTTGGTCATTTTGGATAGACCCTGGAGTGGTGCGGACCTGCAGGGCACTTCCCCTGTGCTGTGGCAATATAACTGGAGTTGGTGGGCAGAGCCTCAGTGAGACCTGATGTCTGCCTCCAGCCCACCGCTGGGGCCACAATCAGATTGGTGTGTGCCTTCTCTTCCCCTCTCCTAGGGGCGGGATTCACTGTGGGGTGGCGTGGCCCATCTGGGCTACTTGCACACTGCCAGGCTTGTGGTGCTGGGGATCTGGCGTATTAACTGGGGTGGGTAGGCAAGCTGCACGGGGGCAGGAAGGTCAGGCTTAGTTCGCTTCTCCTTAGGTGATCCACTTCAGGAGGGGCCCTGTGGCAGCGGGAGGGAGTCAGACCCGCTGCCGGAGGGGTGGCTCTGCAGAAGCATAGTGTTGGGTGTTTGTGCAGAGCAGGCACATTCCCTGGCACGAACTGGTTCCTTTTGGGATTTTGTCTGGGGGATGGGCGAGGGATAATGGTGCTGGGGAGCGCCTTTGCTCCCCGCCAAACTGAGCTCTGTCATCCGGGGGCTCAGCAACTCTCCCTCCCTTTGTCCTCCAGCATTCCTGCTTTCTGAGCAGAGCTGTTAACTTATGACCTCCCAGATGCTAAGTCGCGCTTGCTGTCCGAACACACTCGGTCGGGCCCCTCCACTTTTGCAAGCCAGACTAGGGGGCTCTGCTTGGCCGGTGGGCCGCCCCTCCGCCCCGGCTCCCTCCCACCAGTCCGTGCAGCGCGCACCGTCTCGCCGCCCTTCCTACCGTCTTCAGTGGGCCTCTCGTCTGTGCTTGGCACTGGAGACTCCTTTCTGCTAGTCTTCTGGTGGTTTTCTGGGTTAGGTAGGCAGGTGTAGGTCGAATCAAAGTGATCAGCATGACGCGCGGTGAGCCCAGCGTCCTCCTACGTCGCCATCTTCTGGATCCCTCCAGCACTTTTTTAAAAAATATAATTTATTGTAAAATTGGCTTCCCAGTGCTCATTCCAAGTGCCCTCCTCCCTGCCCATCACCCACTTTCTCTTCTCCCTCACCCCCATCTACCCTTAGTTTTTTCTCAGTCCTTAATAGTCTCTTAGAGTTTGCCTCCCTCTACCTCTGTAACTATTTTTCACCCTTCCCCTCCCACATGGTCTTCTGTTAAGTTTTTCCAGATTCACATATGAGGGGAAAAATATGGTATCCGTCTTTCTCTGCCTCGCTTATTTCACTTAGCATAATACCCTCCAGGTCCACCCACATTGCCACAAATGGCCAGATTTCATTCTTTCTCATTGCCAAGTAGTATTCCATTGTATATACAATCCACACCTTCTTTCTCCATTCGTCAGTTGATGGACATTTAGACTCTTTCCATAATTTGGCTATTGCTGAAAGTGCTGCTATAAACATTGCGGTACAAGTGCCCCTATGCATCAGCACTCCTGTATCCTTTGGGTACATTCCTATCAGTGTTACTGCTGGGTCATAAGGTAGTTCTACTTTTAATTTTTTGAGGAACCTCCACACTGTTTTCCAGAGTAGCTTCACCAGTTTGCATTGCCACCAGAAGTGCAAGAGGGTTCCCATTTCTCCACATCCTTGCCAGCACCTATAGTCTCCTGATTTGTTCATTTTAGCCACTCTGACTGGCATGAGATGATATCTCATTGTAGTTTTGATGTGTATTTCCCTGAGAGGAAGTGACGTTGAGCATCTTTTCATGTGTCTGTTGGCCATCTGGATGTCTTCTTTGGAAAAGTGTCTATTCATGTCTTCTGCCCATTTCTTCACTGGATTATTTGTTTTTCAGGTGTGGAGTTTGGTGAGTTTTTTTATAGATTTTAGATACTAGCCCTTTATCTAATGTGTCACTTGCAAATATCTTTTCCCATTCCTTCAGTTGCCTTTTATTTATTTATTTATTTATTTATTTATATGAAATTATTGTCAAATTGGTTTCCATACAATACCCAGTGCTCATCCCAAAAGGTGCCCTCCTTAATACCCATCACCCACTCTCCCTTCAGTTGCCTTTTTTGTTTATTGTTTCCTTTGCAGTGCAGAAACTTTTTATCCTGATGAGGTACCAATATTTCAGTTTTGCTTTTAATTCCCTTGCCTTTGGGGATGTGTCGAGTAAGAAATTTCTGCGGCTGAGGTCAGAGAGGTTTTTTTCCTGCTTTCTCCTCTAGGGTTTTGATGGTTTCCTGTCTCACATTCAGATCCTTCATCCATTTTGAGTTTATTTTTGTGTGTGGTGTAAGAAAGTGGTCTGGTTTCATTCTTCTGCATGTTTCTGTCTAGTTCTCCCAGCACCATTTGGTAAAGAAACTGTCTTTTTTCCATTGGATACTCTCTCCTGCTTAGTCAAATGGCATGCTTGTTAGCCATGCATTTGTGGGTCCAATTCTGGGGTCCCTATTCTATTCAATTGGTCTATGTGTCTGTTTTCTGCCAATACCATACTGTCTTCATCATTACAGCTTTGTAGTAGAGGCTAAAGTCTGGGATTGTGATGCCTCCCGCTTTGGTCTTCTTCTTCAATATTACTTTGGGTATTTAGGGTCTTTTGTGGTTCCATAAAAATTTTAGGATTGTTCATTCTAGCTTTCAGAAGAATGCTGGTGAAATTTGATTGGGATTGCATTGAATGTATAGATTGCTTTGGGCAGTATTGACATTTTAATATTTATGCTTCCAATCCGTGAGCATGGAATATTTTTCCATTTCTTTGTATCTTCTTAAATTTCCTTAATAAGCTTTCTATAGTTTTCAGCATACATAGATCTTTCACATTTGGTTAGGTTTATTCCTAGGTATTTTAAGGTTCTTGGTGCAATTGTGAATGGGATAAGTTTCTTTATTACTCTTTCTGTGGCTCATTATTGGGGTATAAAAATGCAACCAATTTCTGTACTCTGATTTTGTACCCTGAGACTTTCTTGAATTCATGTGTCAATTGTAGCAGACTTTTGGTGGAGTCTTTCAGGTTTTCATGTAGAGTATCATGTTGTCTGTGAAAAATGAATGTTTGACTTTATCTTTACCTATTTTTATGCCTTTTATTTCATTTTGTTGTCTGATTGCTGATGCTAGGACTTCCAACACTATGTTAAACAACAGTCGTGAGAGTGGACATCTCCATCGTTTAGCTGATCTCAGGGGGAAAGCTCTCAGTTTTTTTCCCATTGATGATGATATTAGCTGTGGGCTTTAATACATGGCTTGTATGATGTTTAAGTGTGTTCCTTCTATCCCGACTTTCTTGGGGGTTTTCATCAAGAAAGAATTCTGTATTTTGTCAAATTCTTTTTGTGCATATTGACAGAACCGTATGGTTCTTATCTTTTCTTTTATTAATGCGATGTATCACATTGATTGATGTGCAAATATTGAACCAGCCCTGCATCCCAGGAATGAATCCCACTTGATCATGGTGAATAAACCTTTTTATATGCTGTTGAAATCGATCCGCTAGTATCTTGTTGAGAATTTTTGCATCCATATTCATCAGGGATATTGGAATGTAGTTCCTTTTTTTTCTGGGTCTCTGTTTGGTTTGGGAATCGAAGTAATGCTGGCTTCATAGTATGAGACCAGAAGTTTTCCTTCCCTTTCTATTTTTTAGAACAGCTTGAGAAAGATAGGTATTAACTCTGCTTTAAATGTATGGTAGAATTCCCAAGGGAAGCCATCTGGTCCAGGACTCTTACTTGTTGGGAGATTTTTGATAACTGATTCAATTTCTTCACTAGTTATGTGTCAGTTGAAATTTTTTATTTTTTCCCATTTGAATTTGGTAATGTGTGGGTCTTTAGGCATTTGTCCATTTTTTCCAGGTTGTCCAGTTTGTTGGCATATAACTTTTCATAGTAATCCCTGATAGTTGCTTGTATTTCTGAGGGATTGGTTGTAACAATTCCATTTCCATTCATGATTTTATCTATTTGGGTCCTCCCTCTCTTTCTTTTTGAGAAGCCTGGCTAGAGGTTTATCAACTTTGTTTATTTTTTTCAATAAGCCAACTCTTGGTTTCATTGATATGTTCTACTGGGTTTATTGGTATTGTATATTGTTTACTTCTGTTCTGATCTTTATTATTTCTCTTCTTCTGTGGGGTTTGGGGTGTCTTTGCTTTTCTGCTTCTATTTTCTTTAGGTGTGCTATTAGATTTTGTATTTGGGATTGTTATTCTTTCTTGAGACAGGCTGGATTGCAATGTATTTTCCTCTTAGGACTGTCTTTGCTGCATCCCAATGGGTTTGGATTGTTGTATTTTCATTTCATTTGTTTCCATAAAACTTTTAATTTTTTCTCTAATTGCCTCGTTGATCCATTTATTCTTTAGTAGGATGTTCTTCAATCTGCCTGCTTTTACAGGTTTTCCAGACTTTTTCCTGTGGTTGATTTCAAGTTTCATAGCATTGTGGTCTGAAAATGTGCATGGTATAATCTCAATTCGTTTATAGTTATTAAGGGATGTTTTGTGACCCAGTATGTGATCTATCTTGGAGAATGTTCAATGTGCACTGGAGAAGAAAGTGTATTCTGCTGCTTTGGGATGTAGAGTTCTAAATATATCTGTAGTCCATCTGGTCCAATGTATCATTCAGGACCATTGTTTCTTTACTGATTCTGTGTCTAGATGATCTTTCCATTGCTGTACGTGTAGTATTAAATTCCCCTGTAATTACCACATTCTTAATAATAAGCTGCTTATGTTTGTGCTTGTTTTATATATTTGGGGGCTTCCATATTTGGTGCATAGAAATTTATAATTGTTAGCTCTTCCTGATGGATAGACCGTGTAATTATTATATAATGCCCTTCTTCATCTCTTGTTACAGCCTTTAAGTTAAAGTCTAGTTTGTCTGATATAAGTATGACTACTCCAGCTTTCTTTTGATTCCCAGTAGCATGATAGATGGTATCCCCTCACTTTCAATCTGAAGATGTCCTCATGTATAAAGTGGGTCTCTTGTAGACAGCAAATAGATGAGTCTTGTTTTGTCCATTCTTATATCATATGTCTTTTGATTGGAGCATTTAGTCCATTTATATTCAGTGTTATTATTGAAAGATATGTATTTAGAGTCATTGTGTTGTCTGTAAGGCTCATGCTTGAATTCATGTCTCTGGTCCTTTGTGCCCCTTGGAACATTTCACTCTCAGAGTACCCCTTAAGATCTCTTGTAGGGCTGATTTAGTGGTGATTAATTCCTTCAGTTTTTTGTTTGTTTGGGAAAACCTTTATCTCTCCTTCTATTCTGAATGACAGGCCTTCTGGATAAAGGATTCTTGGCTGCATATTTTTCCTGTTCATCACATTGAAGAATTCATGCCATTCCTTTCTGGCCTGCCAAGTTTCAGTAGATAGGTCTGCTACTACCCTTATGCTTCTACCTTTGGATGTTAAGACCTGTTTATCCCTAGCTTCTTTGTGAATTCTCTCTTTATCCTTGTATTTTGCCAGTTTCACTATGATATGTTGTGTAGAATATCAATTCAAGTTACATCTGAAAGGAGTTTTCTGTGCCTCTTGGATTTCAATGTCTGTTTCCTTCCCTAGATTGGGGAAGTTCTCAGCTATGATTTGTTCATGTATACTTTCAGCCCTTTGTCTCTCTTCTTCTGGAATTACTACGATATAGACATTGTTCCATTTGATTGCATCACTTAGTTGTCTAATTCTCCTCTCTTGATCCTTGTTTTTTTCTAATCTCTTTTTTTCTCAGCTTCTTCTTTTTCCATAATTTTAGCTTCTAATTCACCTATTTTCCCCTCTGCCTCTTCCATCTGTGCTGTGGCTGCCTCTGTTTATTTTGCACCTCATTTATAGCATTTTTTAATTCATCATGACTATTTTTTAGTTCCTTGATATCTTCAATAATAGATTCTCTGCTGTTTTCTATGCCTTTTTCAAGCCCAGCAATTAATCTTATGACTGTTATTCTAAATTTTTGTTCACCTATGTTGTTTACATCTTTTTTGATCAATTCTTTAACTGTCACTTCTTCCTGGAATTTCTTTTGAGGGCAATTCTTCCATTTCATCATTTTGGCTATTTTTTTTGTACCTTATGAATTTTAAAAGTTTGTTTTAGCTATTTACCTGTGAGCACTACTATATTAAAGGGGTGTCATACACTGTCCAGGGCCTAGATCTTCAGGAGGTGTTTTTTGGAGAGTGTTACTTGCTTTCTGTTGTTGTGACTTTGGTTATTTTATTTCTCTGCTTGTAGTGATGTTTTAGACACTCCACAAAGTGTGCTTTGATTTGTTCCTTAAAGTAGCCCTGGAAAGGAAAACAAACAAAGAGGAAACAGAGACTTGCAAACACACAGACAAATAAAACAAACAAATGGACACACACACACACACACACACAAATAAACAAAAACAGTCCAAAAGCAAAAAAAGAAGGAAATAAAGAAAGAAAGAAAAAGAAGAAACACCAACTCCAAGTAAAGAACAGGGTGGAGGCAGTGCTGATGGAAGAGCACATATAAAGAGAGAAATGACGGGGGTGGTGGGGACAAAGAGAAAATAAACATTGACTGGGCAGAGAGACTAAACGGCTTAATCCAGAGGGAGAGAAAGGAAAATTAAAGAAGGAGGCAGCAAAAAAAAC
Source organism: Felis catus (assembly GCF_018350175.1). NCBI lineage: Eukaryota > Metazoa > Chordata > Mammalia > Carnivora > Felidae > Felis > Felis catus. The sequence continues at coordinate 47,838,494 of NC_058386.1, read as the reverse complement.
GAAGGTAAAGTTACTGACATAGAAACTATATGGCTTGATTATCCTCAAGAGAGGGAGAGAAAAGTACTGAAGGAGATGTAGAACATGTATCAGGGAAATGGATTAAATATGTCTGCTTAAACAAACCAACAACCAGAGTTATAAACCTAGATTAAGGAAGATATAGGAAGGGAGAATATATCTAAATAACAAGAATTTTCCTGGAATTAATCCAGGCTATGCATCATCACTGGTCTGGATGATGGAGCTCTCTGGTTGCACAGCATCTATCTGGTTCTAGCAGAAATGCAGTTACCCAGCACAGAGGGGCATAGTTTGGTGTAGGCTGGTCCCACCTCCATTATGGGCCCTAGGACTGATCCCTCAGGCCCTGCCTTGGTGGTTAATGGGGAAGGATGGCGACACCCCAGTCTTTTCTCCATGACCCGCTGGACTTCTTTCGAGTTGTCCTCACTGTGCTATGGGAGAAGATGGGGCCATCCTTCTCACTCCACCAACTCCCCTGCCCAGGCACCTGGCCAGGATTCAGAGATCTGCTCTGTGTGCTCTGGTACTGGGGAAGAGCCTATCTGTATGGTTTGATATGTGGTCCTGGCTGGCTTTCTCTGTGCCACTGCACTTCAGGGAGGACCGCCTTTTCCTGCTGTGGACTGCACCGCTGACCTTGCCGCCAAGCCTGGGGGTGGCAGATGCAGGTAGGCTTTGTTCTGTCCCACCGCACTCCAGGGAGGGAGCCGCTTTCTCCTACTGCAGACTGCACCCCTGATCTACCACACAACCCAGGGCTTGCTCCCCTCATCCCCAAGTGCATGAACAGGGAGCCTGCCCCAGGCTGAAGAAAGTTCCACAGTTAGTGACAGGATTCCTCTCAGTCCCAGTCCGAGATTTTTCTCTTATCCTACACTTCCCCACCTCTTCTTTCTCTTCCCTTTGTCTCTCCCTTTCTCTTCCCTTTGATCCCTCCCCTCCATGCTTACTTGGCCCATTTTATCTCCCCCAGTTTGCAATCACCCACCTATCTTTTCTCAGGTTTCTTATTTTCTTCCTGGTGGATTCGACCTCTTTTCCTCCCAGACTCCTGGGGTTCAAAGTTCTTTGTCTTCAGCACTTCTTTGTTTGAGAGATGTGGAAATATGGATCCCCTTTCTTCTCCACCATCTTGGCCTATCAGATTCCTGTTTGCAGCAGTTTTTGATGAATTCATAAGTCAGTTAGAAAATTTTCAGGTATTTGTCATTGTTGTTGCTGTTATAATGGTAGGAAAGATAATTTTCCAATTCTGTGTCTCTGAGCTGATACCAGTAGATCATGGGAGCCTGGGGATAAACTTTTAAGGCTCTGCTTATCTTCCAGCATCAGTACCCCAGTTTACCAATTCCCCCACAATGGTGATCATGGTTGGCTTACCAGCTCGAGGAAAGACCTACATCTCCACGAAGCTCACGCGATATCTCAACTGGATAGGAACACCAACTAAAGGTATGTCTGTGACACCCTTTGTTCTACAGCTCCCTACAGGCTACTGACTGAAAAAAGTAAGGTAGCATGTCAGAAAAGACATTACTTCAGTGCTAGGAATGCCTCAAAACATTGTTACCAGTCTTAGGATGACTGCTGCTGCTACTACTACTACCACTAGCATTACACTTTTATAAGTTTTATAATTTCATGAGCACATACTCTGTGACTAAACTGTATTCTAGATACTAGGTACAGGAAAACTAGTAAGATTAAATGCCTATTCTCAAGGAACTCTAGTTTTGCAAGACTTTAAAACAACTGTTGCACACTATGAGTCTGGAGTTCTCTTGTCCAGCAAGAGAATGGACACGCAATCTGAGAGAGGCTAATGTTCAGGAGGAGACAAGAGCCCCAAACAGGGGTTTCATCTCTGTATTTATTGAGCTCACAAAACATTACCCACATGGTGAACGTGAAGAAAACAAGATGTTACAAACATGGTGAACGTGAAGAAATAATCAGATAGTAATCATTGACTTGTGTAAGAAGCAAAGCGTGGGGGTGAGCAAGTGGAGTTTGTGATCAAAATACAATAGTATATTGGTGTCAGATGGAAAGTAATTTCCTGCAGTGATATAATAAATTACTCCTGATCCCATTTCAATATCTTGCTAGGTAACCTCAGGCACTTTCGCCCCATGGTGGTGGCTTTCTGCCCTAAGCTTTTTTCTAACCCATTTATGTAAGTAGAACCTATTTCCCCACAAACATCCCTATTAGTAATAAACTACTTTTTATTACCATTACTGTTATTACAACAACAACATTACTATTTTGATTAGCATTACCATTTATTCAAAATCTTAAGATATTTTCTTCAAGCCTTAGGGCTTTCAGAGTCAAGCACACTAAAGCCACAGCCCACAGGTCGCCACAGAGTCTCAACTAAAGCTGGGCACCTTAGCTCACCTGTGCTCTGGAGTCCAGAAGGCGTCCACTCTCTCTCCAAGCCTCTCCTTAGGTCTGAGCCTGTCAGCTTCTCCTCCCCAGCTGGAAGTGGTCCTGTCTTTTTCCACCTCCAGAGGGGTCTCCTTCTCTGCCTGTCAACCTCCTCCCTCACTCCCTACTTTCAACTTTCCATTCTCCTCAGTGTGGTCTCTTTTCTGTGTACTACCTCTTATTTGGTAATTGCTCTCTCCTATTTTCCATTTGATTTCTCTATCTCCCACCCTGTATCTCCATTCTTATTTGATTCCTTTTTCCCCCCGAAGAAGACTGTGCTTCTCTGAGCTCCCATACCAACCCTTCCTACAGCCCCCTCTATGCCAACACTAATCACAGAGTGTATTGTTGTAGTGTGTGCCTGGGTCTCTCTCCCCAGAAGCTGTTCTGGGGTCAGGGGACTAGGTCATATTCATTTCTCTCCCAAGTACAACCATATTAAAACATTTAGAGGCTCTAAATACTACGAGATAGGGTGCCCCCGCATCATATAAAATTCAGAATAAAAACAGTAAAGGTAAGAAAGTCTACCAACATTTTTTAAATTTATCCCTGATGACTATATGGAGGCTTTTAAAGAATATCAACTTATCTGAAATTTTTTTCTGGGACCATGTTCCTCCTTTTCTGGTACACTAAGCAAGTACTTAGACTCTTGTGAAATGGAGCACCGCTCCCCAGTGCGGCCAAGAGTTCTTGGGAATTTATTTATTCACTCAATCATTAATTATTCATTGAGCATACAGCTGTGGCAAAGCCTTTGCTGGATGTTGGGCAAGCAAATAAAAATAAGACGATGTCTGTCTTCAAAGTACTAACATCTATTCTTAAGTTCTAAACTGCCCATGAAAGAGAAACTAGTATTATCATCATTTCTTTTTTTTAATATGAAATTTATTGTCAAATTGGTTTCTATACAACACCCAGTGCTCATCCCAACAGGTGCCCTCCTCAATTCCCATCACCCACTTTCCTCTCCCTCCCACCCACCCCCATCAACTCTCATTTATTCTCAGTTTTCAAGAGTCTCCTATGGTTTGCTTCCTTCCCTCTATGTAACTTTTTCCCCCCTTCTCCTCCCCCATGGTCTTCTGTTAAATTTCTCAGGATCCACATAAGAGTGAAAACATGGTATCTGCCTTTCTCTGTATAACTTATTTCACTTAGCATAACACTCTCCAGTTCCATCCACGTTGCTACAAAAAGGCCATATTTCATTCCTTCTCATTGTCAAGTAGTATTCCATTGTATATATAAATCACACCTTCTTTATCCATTCATCACTTCTCTAAAGAAGACATCCAGATGGCCAACAGGCAAATAAAAAGATGCTCAACGTCACTCATCATCAGGTAAATACAAATCAAAACCACACTGAGATATCACCTCATGCCAGTCAGAGTGGCTAAAATGAACAAATCAGGAGACTATAGATGCTGGAGAGGATGTGGAGAAATGGGTACCCTCTTGCACTGTTGGTGGGAATGCAAACTTGCGCAGCACTCTGGAAAACAGTGTGGAGGTTCCTCAAAAAATATCATTTCACAGTTGATGAAATTAATGCCCAAGAAGTGGGCATTGTCAAGTGCCTTGTCTAGAGGCACATGGCCAATGAGTGACAGAACCAGGAAATGAACCCACATCCGGTTGATTCCAAAGCGTGATACTCACTGTGCAGGTCTGATACTTGGTTCTACTGATGGGAAGAGAAAAGAATCCCACATTGGTCTTATACTTTCTTTTTCTCCATCCTCTTCCTCTCCTTTCTCTTATCCATCCCAGCATCTTATTTCTCTCCCTCCTTCCCTCTCTCTCTTCAATTCTCTTCCTTTCTTTCTGTTGTTTCTCCTTTCCCTTTATGAAGTTTCTCTAATTCACTGGTGAAGGGTTTTCCAATGTTTATTTTTTATGTGCCAAAACCCATGGTAGGCATTAAAGATGCAAAAATGAATGAGATTCATGCCCTACCCTTGAAGAGTTTTCTATTTGTCTGGGATGCATACAAATACCTCAATACCTCATGTCACATAAAGAATCCTACAGAAGGGTACTAAGGTGTTCACAGAGAAATCATCAACTGGAAGGCAGTGAAAGCTTCCAGATAGGGTATATTTAAGCTTGGTCCTGTGTGAGGAGTAGAATATTGGCAGAAGTGGAGAGAAAGAACGGTTCTGGTGGAGAACTGGAGGCTCCAAGGAACCTCTGTTGGATGTTAGGGGTACATGAGATGGTGGTGGATGGATCTCTGCTCTAATGCACATGTTCTTCATCTGCTCCAGTCCAGTCCATTCTCACAGAAGCCCTCAGAGTCATGTTTCAAAGCACAAAGCTTATCATACTTACAGCCTCAAAGAGTCTTCTTGGCCTGCAAGTTTCAGACCAAGCCTTTTAGCTTATTGTTCAAGGCACTCCACAATACACCCCTACCAGTCTCTCAGTCTTCAGTCACAGTGAATGACTTAACATACCCCAAACACGTTCTACCTTATGCCAATGTCATACCTTTGCTTATGGTGTTCCTCTATGTGGAATGTCTGTTACCTGCCCCCACTCTCCATGGCTGCCTATAAAAGGCCTTCCTTCCTAAAAGGGCTGGTTCAAATGCTGCTTTCTATAAGAATCTCAGATTTACCCAAGTTTAGTTAATCTGTCCATCCCCCTTATTCTTTTCCATGGGTCTGTCAGAGAATTTAACAAACTGGATAGGAACTCTACATTTACTGGTTTACTGTCTGTCCTACCTGCTGGATTGTGACCTCCTTGGGGCCCCATCATGCATATTTGGTCTATCTTGGAGACTTCTGAACTCATGTCCTGCTTTATAGAGTGTGCATCAGAAAGTATTTATTGAATGGATGAATTAAATATTGCATTAGCCTTTTATACTCTTTCCCCTCTTTTCCTTACCTTCTCTCAGGTTTTTCACTATTACTGATGAGAAAGTATGGCTTAGAGAGGGCAAAAAATTTGGATTCTCTGTCATTATACAGGAAAATGTAATAACATTAGACTAGGATTCAGGAGGCCCCGTCTAGTTCTTCTACCTGGTGACTCACTATTTTATCCTTGATGATTGATTTTACTCACTGGATTTGTTTCCTTACCTTTCCAATAGAGTAAGACATTGAAAGGGTTGGGGTTTCTAATAAAATAGAATAATGGAAAGTGACTAGTTTTGGAGCCAAACAGACCTGGTTTTGAATCCAAGCTCTCCACTTATTAACTGTGAAAGTTACTTCCTATCTCTGAATTTCAGTTTCTTCATTTGTAAAATGGGATCATAATTCTTATGTGTGAGGAATAAGTAATCTGGTAGCCATAATTTGAACCTTTATAAACATATTACCTATATCTAAATTATATCTTCTATTTTTGAAATCCATACTAGAAAGGACATATTTTATTCCACTAGATTCTTTCCAACCTCTTCACCAGGTTTCCCTGCTTTCAGTGTTTAATTTAGGCCAGTACCGACGAGAGGCAGTGAGCTACAAGAACTATGAATTCTTTCTTCCAGACAACATGGAGGCCCTACTTATCAGGAAGTAAGTGATTAACATTTTAGAGATCAGTACTGCCAATGGCTGAAGGAGGGCTTTGTTCAGATGATAGGGACATGGGGCAGAGCAACTTAGGTTAGTAAGGAGGTCTTCTAGACTCTCAAAGGGTGGTTGGGAAAGCCCTTCCATTAGCCTACCCAAAGTCTGTTTCTGGTCGTAACCATCCCCTACTTAAGAACTTAGGAACAAATAATCCCCTACTCCTTACAAGAGAGAGTGGAAAATTCTCAGCCTAACATTTAAGAGTCTCAATAGCTTGGCCCATTCCAGTCTTTCCAACCCTATCTATTCAACCTCAAGGTCTCTCTCCTCTACAAGACACTGAGCACTTCCAGTACTCATTTATTGATCCATGCCCTTATAATATAACCCAGCAAAGAGTAATCACTAGATAGATTCTTGCCAAAGACATAAATACATTGCCACCATCATACCTGTGCTTGTACTGTTACCCATTCCAGGAATGCCTTCTACTTCACAGACCGTATACCCGAACTCTTCTTGGGTTTAAGGACCAGTTCTACTTGAGGTCTGTGAGTTCAAGGGATAGATCTTTTAATATTATGACATCTGTCATTAGTCTACTTTCCCTGGGTATTCCACTTTATCCCTGCCCCTGAGATGTGCACACAGAGCCACTCAATTGTGTGACCTGTCTGTGATCTTCATAGTGTCTAGAACATAGGATACCCTGTGTAGATGTTTCATAGATGAATAATGTGGAACATCTTAGAGATGGTGTAAAAGATAATGGAGAAAAATACAGAGGAACTGATCTTGGGGATAGTGATTGTCTCTGTTTCTTTCTCCATCTTTTTCAGGCAGTGTGCCCTGGCAGCCCTGAAGGATGTCCATAACTATCTCAGCCATGAGGAAGGTCATGTTGCGGTAAAGAAATTTGAATTTTTCCTCAAGTTTCTGCTGTGATGAATGACAGCTAATATGTATTGAACATTTACTATGTTACACACATTCTAAGTAATTTGCAAATATTAATTTAATTCTGCCTTCTTCCAAGAGGCAGGCATTGTTGTTATACTCCATGGTATAGCATAGAAGAATGACACAGAGATTAAATAATTTTCCAAGGTGGTACAGCGTGTTTGCAGCAAAGCCAAAACTAGAATTCAGGTTGTATAGCTCCAAAATCTATACCTTTAACCACTATGCTTTACCACTCTTCCCCAAGAATTCAGTAAGACTACACTAGAGTTTAAGAGTACCGTACAAATATTTCTTAGTTCTAGAGATTTACCTAAATATCTATTCAATTTAATCCCATAGACCCTGGGCATAAGATTTGTGAAATCTAAAAGGAGAATAAATCCTCAAATGGTCCCATCTAAGGTGCTGAGGGTAAAGAGTTTCCTGTTCTTGAAGAGCTCCAAAGTGTTGGGGAAGGAAGAAGCCTCAACTAGGAGTTGAAAAGATCTATCTTAGCTTTGCTCTGTCAGCAACTCTTGGTGGCCTTGATTAAGGCAAATATTTCCTCTAAGCCTCAGCTATTTTACCTATAAAATGACCTTAATAAAAATTTACAATTCTTCTCTTATTTATACCTAAAGTCTGCTACATTTCTGGACTGACAACAAAGGCTCAATGAGTGCTTGAGAAATAGGCATAAGTCAACTCCAAATCATTCCTATCCTTCAAAACTCAGTTCAAGTTCTATCTCACCCTGGAAGTCCTCCACTTAGCATAAGGATAGTCAAGGAGTAGGTGTTCTTTCAGCACTATATTCAGAGTAAATCAATCTCATCATTTGCCTCTAGGTTTTTGATGCCACCAACACTACTAGAGAACGACGGTCACTAATTCTGCAGTTTGCGAAAGAACACGGTTACAAGGTATAGTTACATTCCCACTCTTATCTAGGGCTTACTTATCTAGTACAAACTCCAAAGAAAGGCAAACCAGAGAACTCCAAGCTTCCAAATCAGCTACAAACCAGGCTCAACATTTTAATTTGGTTATATGGTTTTTCAGATCACAGAAGCAAAGAAACAGAATAGGAAAGAAGAGGTGTTATATTAGGCAATGGAAGATAATTGCTGACAGGCTGTTGACACTGTGGGGGGTGGAAATGAAGAAGGAGGGAAGACAGCCACTTATAGTGGATATATAAGAATATATAAGAACTAAAAACCAGTAAAAACATAAAAATTAATCTAGGGCTATTCAGTTTAGAGTCTATATGCCTCATAAAACTCAGAATCATGGAAAGCACCACCGAATGAAATTATGTTGTCAGAGATGCCTCTAGATATGACTCAGAGCCACCAAGAAGAAGTCAAGCTATGTTTGGCCATACCAAACATAATTCTCTGCCAGAAATCTCTCTTCTTTTTCTCTTATAGGTCTTTTTCATTGAGTCCATCTGTAATGACCCTGGCATCATTGCAGAAAACATCAGGGTAAGGAACACCTGTTACCTTTCCTCCTCACTTTTCCTCTGGCTTGGATAATGTATAAAAATACCTCTATTAGGTTAAAGGTGGTATTCTTCTCTGAGGTTCTCTCTTCTACTTCCTATAGGAAGTATTTCCTGGCCATCCTTGCCTACAATGATCCTAAGAAATTTAAAGAAGCCAATGTGGGGTGCCTGGGTGCCTCAGTTGGTTAAGCGTCCAACTCTTTATTTCAGCTCAGGTCATGATCTCATGGTTTGTGAGTTTGAACCGTACATGGGTCCCTGTGCTGGCAGTGTGGAGCCTGCTTGGAATTCTCTCTCTCTCTCTCTCTCTCTCTCTCTCTCTCTCTCTCTCTTCCTGTCTTTCTCTCTCAAAATAAATGATTAAACTTTTAAAAAGAAGCCAAGGTAATATAAAGTCCTTAACATGCACTAGGCACCAAGCTTGACTCTTACTGATTTGTGACAACAAACCTGCATGTTAGGAATCATTTCATTGTTGGAGAGAGAAAATAGAGGTTCCAAGATAGGCGACGTGTCAAGGATTCATACAACTAGAAAGAGGTAGAACTGGGACTGGAGCTCAGGCTTGTATCAAGAATATATCTGCTTTTATTTTTTAAAATATAATATACTGTCAAATTGGTTTCCATACAACACCCAGTGCTCATCATAACAAGTGCCCACCTTCATGTCCATGACCCACTTTCTCCTCTCCCCCACCCCCTGTCAACCCTTAGTTTGTTCTCACTCCTTAAGAGTCTCTTATGGTTTGCCTCCCTCCCTCTCTGTAACTTTTTCTTTCCCCTTCCCCTCCCCCGTGGCCTTCTGTTAAGGCACCAAAATTGGCAAAGACGAAGTCAAACTTTCACTTTTCGCAGGCGACATGGAAAACCCAACAGACTCCAACAAAAGTCTGCTAGAACTGATACCTGAATTCAGCAAAGTCACAGGGTACAAAATTAATGTACAGACATCGGTTGCATTTTTATACACCAATAATGAAGCAACAGAAAGAGAAATAAAGAAACTGATCCCATTCACAATTGCACTAAGAACTGCCTTTAGATTCTAGGCCCATAGCCTAGAACTGGATTGCCCACCCCATTTCGCTTTCCCCTATTTCATGAAATTACTGGATTTGGGGGACAGAAGAGACCTTAAAGGTCACCCCCTTCAACCCTCCCTCAGATACTTGTAATTTCAGCTAAATGTTTGCCTATATTTTCTTTTCATACCTCCAGTGACAAGAGACTCATTGCCTTCATCAAATTCAGTCAATTGAAGCTGAAATATGCCTCCCTGAAATTTTCACTGATTGGTCCTATTTTTGCTTCTTGGAGCATAGAACATCTACAATCCCTTTTTTCTTCATCCAGCCTTCTACCCATTTACTGATTCAACACGAATTGAATCTATACAACTGAACTGAACCATTCTGAGTATTAGAGACATAGAGGAGAGTCCTTCCCTTGAGCTCACAGTCTAATGAGAGATAGCGGCGAGTTTATAGACATAACTATAAGATCAGTGCTGAGATGAAGAAATAAAGGAGGCTGTGGCAGAACATTGTTGAGAAACTAACCTTGCATGGGAGGGATAGGGGTATATCAGGGAAGGATTCTCAAAGAAAGCAATAGCTGACCTGAATCTTGAAGAATGCATAGGAATTTGGCAGGTGAAGAATTGGATATAAGGGAACAACATATATTAATTATGGTATCTCCAGGGAACTATAAGTAGTTTAAGTTAGCTAGAGCAAAGCAATGAGAGAGCAATGGAAGATAAGATGAAAAAATAATTTGGGGCTCAATTATGACAAATGGGTCACCCAGTGAAATAGTTCACACTGTTCCCTAAAAGATATAAGAAAATAGTGCACAGTTTTAAGCAGGGAAATGCCATGGTCAGATGTGCGTTTTAAAAAATATCTTTCTGGCTACTAGTTTGAGGAATACATCAGAAGTAACAAGACTGTAGACAAGAGTAATTAGCCACAAAGCTAGAGTAAGCATCCAGGCAAGAGAGAATGGAAATCAATAGGAAGGATATTTAGAAGATAGAGTGAAGATGATGGGGCATGGAGATACAGCCTACTGAGAGGTGGGGGATGAAGACACATCAAGGATGACTCCTATATTCCTTTTAGGCTCAGGTAACTGAGTGGATTATAGTGCCATTCACTGAGATAGTAAATGTGGGTGGAGAAGATAGGCATTGGGGGATTAGGAGATGTGAATCCTTCAGAAATTTAAAGCCAACATGCTATGTTCTCTCATTAAACACTCAACACATGTAAGCCATTATGAACCTTGGCCAAAATCTTCTGTCCCTCTTCATCCATTTCTCACATCACAATTTCTGCTCCTCTTTTAAGTGTTCTTCTTAAACAGTGTGTACTCTGGAACTGAGTACAATATAACAGGCCTTGTTTAATCACATAGAGATAAGAAATGAGGAGTTACACAGTCTGAATTTTCTTCAAATGACTGACTTTGTAAACTTGGGCAAGACCCTTTGTCCAAGTCTCAATTTTATCATTTTTGTTATGAAGGATGTTGTACTCAATGATTTCTAAGGGCACTTCCAAAGGGCACTGTTAGAGTCTCTGTCTTTCATAGTTCCTATATTCTACCTTTTCTTAGCAAGTAAAACTTGGAAGCCCTGATTACATAGACTGTGACCGGGAAAAGGTTCTGGAAGACTTTCTAAAGAGAATTGAGTGCTATGAGGTCAACTACCAACCCTTGGATGATGAACTGGACAGGTAAGAACCCAGAACCCTAAAGCCCAGGACTGGATCCTTAACCCTATTGTCATGTCCTTTAGGACCTGGGAAAATAACCTCCCTCTCTAGGCATCAACCTCTCTATCTGTAAAATCAGGGAGCTAGATTTGATGATTTGTCTTCAAGAACCCTCCAAGTTCTAATTATCTGAGGTGGTGATTCCTTGATATGTGAAACGTCCGTTGAAGTGTTAAAGTAGTGCCTTCCTGAACAATATGAATAGATCAGGATGCTGGTCTCTGGTAACAAACGCCCCCCTCCTATGGTTTTTGCTATTATTTTTTCAAAATTATTGCTCACACATGGGTGACACTTAAGTTTCCAAATATGTTCACCTTCTTTGTTTCATCACATACCCTCACCACCCCTATAAAGGAAGCCAAAATAGATCTTATGTTCATACATTTTCAAGAAGAGGAAATTGAGTCTTAGAGAGCTGAAACCACTTGTTCAAGCTTCTGGCACAAATCAGGGGATAGAATTCAGATTCTAACAATATATTTTGTCTCCTACTCATATCTCTTTTCACAAAACCCATGTACCTTTTCAGTCAATAAGTATTTTGCCCTTTTGGGCCGTGGTGTACATAGGGGGTATAAATAATGGTAAGAGAGGTGGTTTCTATCCTCAGGTAGCTTCCATCATGACTTGACATATGGGAAGATACATAAAAAATATGAAACTCTCATTCATAATGCCAGCTAAAAATTAGAAAGATGTTATCTGGTAGTACAGGGAATGTGTGAGTTTTGGGTATATTACCAGAATCCTACTCCTCAAAATGGGCTGTGATGATCAGAGACTCTGGTCATCCATATCCTTTGGACCCCCAAGTGAGAAGTATAAGGAGGCTTCAAATAGTCATTCAAACCTTAAGAAATTTAAAGAGCAGCCTTACTGCTTTGCCCAGCCAAAGTCCTATGAGGCAAGAATTGTTACTGCCTCAGTCCTTAGGTGGGTAAACTGAGACCCAGAGCAGGTCAAGGACTTACCTGAGTCCACATAATGAGTCAGTAGAATATTTATTCAAACCCTTATCTTCAAACTTCCAGACTGGTTCTCCCCCTCCCATATCCCTTAATCATAAAGAAGTGTCACATCAGATTTAGACACTCAGTGCAAGGAGCAAGACCTTTATGTACAATTGTAAAGATTGTTCACTGTGCAAGGACAACCAGGTCAAGGGCACACTTTCTTTTTTCCCCCAAGCATGTGTGCTGGAGTGAGGCTGTTTCTGCCCTGATGACAGTGTAACTTTTTCAAGTGTCCATAAATGCACCATATAGGCTAGCACCATGTGGTGAAAGAAGCTTGAAGAAGGGGAGTTAAAGTGAAATAATGGCATTAAGAAAGCCCCTAGCCTTCAGCCTATACTCCTGCAGGTGTTCAGCTAGTGTTTTATTAATCAGTTTGGGCCTGAAGGTGACAGATTCTGAAGGTTGGTTTTATTTAATCATTTTTACATCAACAGACATTTACAGCCCATGCATCAGGGTCCAACCAAACCTGTGCCCCAGGAATCCAAAGAGGAAAGGGCTATCCCTGCTTTGACAAAATACCCGCTTGGTTGGAGAAGACAATACACAATGTGCAGTTGATCAGAATTGTGGAAATGATAAACCAAGTGGGCTAGAAGAACACAGAGGGGAAGACCCAGCACAGTTTGGAAAAAAAAATCTGAAAGAGCAGGTTTACCTAGTATAGGTAGAAAAGACACATGTTTGGGGTACCAGAAGGGTGGAGGCTACCAAAAATAAGAACAAAAAAATCTGGAAAGCTTTTTAATATTTTAATTCCAAAACAGCATCAATATGATCAAGATGAAAAAAAAAACAGAATTTCATAGGACCTTATCATATTATCATACAGTTTATAATTTTTAGTTTACATTACACACGGTAGAGGTGGGCATTAACTAATATAATACTTTTGGTGGGAAACACCTCTAAATGACTTCACATGATCCTAGACTCAACGAAAACTTAGAGTGAATGTGCTGGCTCTTGAAGGATGGTTGCACAGGAGCTCAGCTTTGGAAAGCAGGCAAAGAATGCCTTTTCAAGCAAAGAGAAAAGCATTTTGGAATGGCCTAGTTAAATCTGAATGAAGTAGAGGGTGCAGAGAATATTCCAGCAAAAGCATGAAAGCTAGATTGAAACAGAGAAATCATGGCATGGGTGAGGTCATGGGACCATGATGTCAGGCCAAGTGGGGCCAATGCTTGAAGGCACCTGGAATGTCAGACTAAACTGAGCAAATAGGAAGTTCTCCTAGAGCCACCCAGGACCTAGTTTCAGGAACAGTCAGTAATTAGGCAAAAAAGCTACACCAGATATTTTCTACCCCTAGGTTCTGAGATCCTAGACAAGATAGTTGGAGAGGTTAACCTTAGGCAAATCACTTCCTCTTTCTGTGTTTCAGTTTCCTCTCCTATAAAACGAAGCTAATAATCCCTGAGTCCTAAGATGATTATAATGATTCATGTAGTTTGAAGTCCCCAGGGAATGGGACAAAAGAAAATGCACACAAAAAAAAATTCTCAGCAAGTGCAAGTGTCCTTTGGGAACCACTGGACATAGATGACAGGGATGGGCGTGATTAAGCTCATGCTTAATGAGCAGCTAAAAAAGGACTTCTCTAGGAAAATCGGAGGAGAGGCTTTCTGAAACCAAACCCCTCAGCCACTGCTTTACATGATTTGGGGTAGTGCAGCTATTTCTATTTACTTGGTTTTGTTAGTGTGCACCCAGGGTTGCTGGTGTGTCACCCCATTGCTGCAACCTTCCCCACCTCTTCCCAGAGATCTTACCTCTTATAGTCCAGCAACTAAAGGATTCACACCTGGTTTGTCAGGGTCCTCAGAAGACTTACTCCATGGTTCTAGTGTTCTGATTAGTCAGTGTTGCCCATTCCCAGCTTCTCTGCAGACAGGTTGTTGAGTAGTTTGATTATCACTCTGTGTGTAGTTATTAGTTCATGCCTAGAACACAGAATTGAGGGGATAAAAATGGGGCTTGAAGCAAGGACCACAAGATTTCCACTAATGCTGTGGAGAGCCTCTGCATCCCCATACCCCAATACTTGGCACACCTACGAGTAAATGACTGTTTATGGAAGGGGTGTTGAGCATTGATGGTGCGTTTCCAAGTGTGTGTTCTTGACTAGCCTAAGAGCTCCCAAAGGGCAGATGCTGAGTCACCACCTCAAGCACAATGCTTAGAACAGAAGAGGGTGTGTTTGTTGACTGCATGACAGATGGGGGGAGAAATCCCAATCCTTTTCCCTTTCTGAGTGAGGAGAGAGGCATATACACAGACACAAGTGCACCCAGACACAATCTGGTAGCTACCTGTAGAATGTCAAATACAATATATCATATCAGAGGCTTAAATAATAGAGATGCCGAGCTCAGCTTGAGATTTAAAAGAGTGAATAGACAATTGAGGAGCTGCCAGTGAGATGTGGAAGGCAGCCAGGGACACAGAGGACTACTGCTTTTCTCTGAATATGTCAAGAGTGTGAACAACAGAGAAGAGAGCCCAGATGCCTGGAGTGTAAAAAAATAATGTTAGGAGATATCCTGTATTAAGATGAAACTGAGGAAAGGAGATAGGGGGAGATGGTAGCAGGCAGTGAGCTCCTTGGGGTGGCCAAGAGCCTAGTCTCTAGAATGGGTACCCAGAACAGGGCAAGGCATGGCATTTTGTTAGAGGAAAAAGTTAGGTGAAAGCTGCATTGTACAGGAAGCTTGAAAGCAGGGTGTGTGGTTGGGGCTTTGTCTTGGGATCAACCTCTACACTGTCATCCCCTGAGCTGCTTGCTCCTGCTTGGGCTGGCCCAGCCATCTCTCCTACATCAAGATCTTCGATGTGGGCACACGCTACATGGTGAACCGAGTGCAAGACCACATCCAGAGCCGCACAGTCTACTATCTCATGAACATCCATGTCACACCCCGCTCCATCTACCTATGCCGGCATGGTGAGAGTGAACTAAACCTCAGAGGCCGCATTGGAGGTGACTCTGGCCTCTCAGCTCGGGGCAAGCAGGTAGGAAGGGCCCCATGTATCCAAGGCATTGACTGATCTGGCCCAGGTGGGCCATGGGTGGGTGGTGTGACCACTGCCTGGGCCCTGAGGATGGGAGGGAGACTCAGTGGCAGAGTAAAAGCAGTTTTTGGTCACAGCCACTCTTCCACTCCATCATCCACTCAGTGTTGTCCCAACCTTGAATGGCTTCCATGTATCAACAGCATCTGCAAGTCTGATAACTTGGTCCTGGCACTTAAGGCCTGCCCAGATCTGGCTGCACCTCCAGCCCCATTACAGTTAGAACACTTCACTCCTGCCTGACTTGTCCCCTCATCTTTCTCACAACTCTGTGCCTTTGCTTGTACAATTTCTCCCACCCAGCCTGCCCTCCTCTGTCATCTGGTCATCATCACTTGCACAGACAGCTTCCCTGGATCCTTGAATCCATCTTCTCCTCCCTTACTTAGGGCTGATGCCACAGCCCCCAGCCCCCATTACAGGTTATTTCACTGTCAGAACTTGTCCCTACCAGTTACAGCTCTTTTCCTGCCCTCCATCCCCCACCCCTTTCCAAGGTATAGCTCCTGCTCCATGGTTTGGTCCAGGAAACCCTCCCCTGTCCTCCCCTGTCCTCCCAGGCAGGTCACTGTGCCCTGGGCTCCATATCTCCCAGTCCTGGCCCATCTCTGACTCTGTGGCATGAATCTCTTCTCTCCAGCCAAGCATAGTAAACCTGTACATTATGGGTATAAAATAAAATAAAGACACATGTTTTCCTTAGTGTCTGGCCCTGTGCCTGGGCTTGTTAACACAGCTATTGTTCTTGCTGGGAGGATGGCTTGGGTAGGACAAATGGGAAATGAGGTGCAGGAGGGAGGGAACACTATCTTTTATTGGGCACCTGTGTACAGTCACAGCACCATCTGCTGTGAGCCTGATTTAATCTTCACAGCTCTGTGGGGTGGGCATTACCATTAATGGTTTATGAAACTTGATGAAGCTAAGGCCCAAGGAGGAGCAAAGAGCAGTCCCAGGTCATGCAGCCAGTAAAAGAGAGAGCCAGGACTGAAAACCATGCTTTCCTGCCTGCCCCTCAGCATTCCCCACTGCAGAGGTGGTGGTGTCCTAGGCAAGGCACTGCACTGGAAGGCCCATGGCTCCCTTTCTGTTACCTTCAGACTGGCAGCCTCCCATTGAGGTAGACTCAAACCTCTGACTCCTACCCCTCTCACTCCTTAGAGCTGAATAGAGGGTATTGGTGTCATCACCCACCCCTGCCACATGGCACCACCTGCAACCAGAGTCTTTTGACTGGGGCCAGCTATTGCCCTGCCCAGCTAATTCCCTACCTACACAGCACAATGCCCACTTTGGACACATGCCACCTCCACAATGCATATCACCTTTGCACACAAACATGTGCATATACATGCACATGCCTGGCACCAATCTTCATGCTTATGGGAACAGTGAATCATAACAGTTTACAAAGCACTTTACCATTGACTGTCATCCATAATAAATCACAGAGTCTGTCACCTTGTGTGTGTCAGGGAGCATTCTGTGTGCTCCTTGTTCACTATCTAACATGACACTCATAGAATCAGGCTGATGAGTTAATGCTGTTTGCATCTTACAGGCAGGAGCTACGAGGCTTTTTCCACTAGAGAACACTGCCGACTCACATCCATAATTAGAATGTGTGTACACAATGCCTATATTTGTACATATGCATATGTATATAGATTTTTGCATTTGTGTTGATATTCCTCACACACCCTCTGTGACTAATAACATGCCTAAATGCAGAAGAAGAGTGAATCACTTGATCATTTGGGGTCCCACAGCTCTTCCTAGTTCCTCTCAGTGCTGTCATCATTTCCCTCACTGGACTGTGTCTTGAGAACAGGACATCCTGATACCCACACATGACCACACACACTATGGATGTTTGAATGCCCTTAGAAGCTGGGTACTGAGACCCCCATGGTCAAAAAGAAATGCTCCCCAAATCCAATATCCCCTAATTCTAGACCACGTTGTGAGTATCCAGAACCCAGAGTCCGCTGTCCTTCTGTACTGGAGTATTTTTTCCATGTCCGCATGGGCCTATCCCAGAGTCTGTTCACCTGAGAGCAGACCATTTCACGGTAGTGTTTACCCCTAGGCAAAGGGATAGCCAAGGGGTCACTGTTTGTGGATCATGGGAACCAGTGGAGATAGGATGTGGACAGAACTTTGTCATGTACAAACATGTACTCAAGGCATCTACAAGTGTAGGATGGAGGCAGAAATGGGAATAGAAGAGAGGTTGACTGTGGACTGCCTTCATTTGTACTCTTGTCCTAGGCTCCAGAAATGCCAGAGTTGGGCTGTTTGAATGAACAATCAAGTAGGGGGTTTAATAAGCATCAATGAACACACACACATATAAACATATACACACATAAGCACACATACCCTTTTCTATTCCCTTAATCCTTGTCATATCCTTGTTTATAAATTGAAAAATTTTAAATTATACTTTCTTGTTCATTATTATTTCACCATTTGTGGTAGATCTGAGTTTATTCTTACAGCTACTCTGTCTTCTTTCATCTCTCTCTTTCTCCCCTCCTCCTTCTCTGCACTCCCACCTCCTAGTATGCTTATGCCCTGGCCAACTTCATTCAGTCTCAGGGCATCAGCTCCCTGAAGGTGTGGACCAGCCACATGAAGAGGACTATCCAGACAGCTGAGGCCCTGGGTGTTCCTTATGAGCAGTGGAAGGCCCTGAACGAAATTGATGCGGTAAGATGGAAGGGGATGGATTTCCTGGTGATTTATGGGACCTGATTCTGGGATTATCCCCTGGATTGCTTCTGCTGCTTAACAACCAGCCATGTTCCATACACTGTTCTGTGTGTTGAGGGATCCATTGAAGGCCAGAACAGACATGTTCTCTGTCCTCATGGAGCTCAAAGGCAGGCCATAAATAAGACATTGCATTTTCTGTGACAAGGGTTGTAACAAAGGAAGTACAAGGGAGATGAGGTTGGAAAGGAAGGCAGCTCACAGAGTTTTGTAATTAATGTTCAGGGATTTGGATACTGCTTTAAAAATGGGAAGCCAATGATGTAGTCTAAGTCAAGGAAGAGTGGCATGAATGTAATTCACATTTTTTAAAAAGAAGGTAATACCATGTTATTTCAATAAATTGTGGAATTTAATAAATAAACAAATGAACAAAGAAAAAAAGAGATAAACTGAAAACAGACTCTGAAATAGAACAAATTGATGGTTACCAGAGGGGAGGTGGGTGGGTGGATGAGTGAAATAGATAAAGGGTGTTAAGAGTACACTTATCTTCATGAGCACTGAGAAATGTATAGAGTTGTTGAATATTCTATATTCAATTGTTGAATTTTTGAATATTATACACCTAAAACCAATATAACACTGTATGTTAATGATTCTTGATAAATAAAAATAAATACATAAATAAATAAATAAATAAATAAATAAACAAATAAGAGACCATTCTGGTCATGTGTGGAAACTAGGTGGGAAGAGGGCAAGAATAAGCATGTAGATTAGTATGGAGATGGCTGCATTAGTCCAGGCAAGAGGTGAAGGTATGAGGGACTAGAGTAGTGGCATTGAAGATAGATCAAAGAAAAACTTCATCTGACTCTCTTGACATGGCAATCTTTCTTCAGGGTCAGGTTTTCCCATGAGCTCTTTAAGAAGGCATTTTTTCCTCCCCATTGTCTCATCTGCACTATAGGTATACTGACATCAGGTAGCATCCCACAGGTTATGATTGTTAGGCCTTAAAGTAAAAGCTTCACCACAAACATAAATAACTTGCATGTAGGTAGGTTAACTTGCTTGCCTGGTAGATATACTTCTATAAATACAAGGAGGTATATGTGTGTATACATACATACATATGTACTTAGATATAGATGTACAGAGATATGCGTATTTAGAAAAAGAATATATAGTATTGCTCTACATATCACATATATTTGCTGTAAAATACATTCAAGCAAATATATAAAGAGATCAGTCACTACTTGTTTCTGGTGCATATGTGGTGTAAGCATTTATTGGGTACCTACTTTGTTTCAGGCTCTAGGGTGGTGTTGGAGACAGAGATTGATTCTTGTCTTCACTGAGTTTTCAGTCTAAACAGGGTAAATTAAAAAAAACAGAGGGATACAAAACAGCATGTGTGCTATAGGCTATACCATTTATGCACAGATGTCAGGGCAGGGCATCTGAGCCACACAGGATCTGCCTGGAAGAAGTGATACCTAGCTGAGAGTTAATTAACAGTGAGCCAGATAGAGAAGATCAGGAATGACATGTCAGGAGAAATCATAATAATTAAAAAAGGTTGTGTGTGTGTGTGTGTGTTGTGTGTGTGTGTGTGTGTGTGTGTGTGTGTGTGTGTGTAGATCTGCTAAGATTGTAACAGTGGAGACAGGGAAGAAAAAGGGATGGATTTTAGAGAAATTTAGCAGATAGAATCTTAGAAACTGGCTATGGGGGAGGGGTAAGGAAGAAGTAAGAATTTAGAATAATGCCTAAGTTTCTGGTTTATTTTCCGTGATCAATAATATAGTAACAATTAGTACTACTGATTGAATCTTTAAAATGAGACTTGTACATTCTGTGCTAATCTCTTTTATATATTTTATCTCTAATATTCAAAACACATTTGTGAGGTAGTTATAATTCTCCTCATTTTTCAGTAGAGGAAAATAAAATTCTAAGAGGTAGGCAATTTGCCTTAAGTCAATAGGAAGTCAGTGGCCATAGGGCACTGGGTTGGCTCAGTCGGTTCAGTGCCCGACTTCAGCTCAGGTCATGATCTCATGGTTCAGGTTGTGAGGTCCAGCCCAGCATCAGATTCTGTGCTGACAGCTCTGAGCTTGGAACCTGCTTCGGATTCTGTCTCCCTCTCTCTCTGCCCCTCCCCTGCTAGTGCTTTCTTTCTCTCAAAAATAAATAAACATTAATTTTTTTAAGTCAGTGGCCATTTCCACCATTTCCACAGGAAAAAGGCTCCAGGTATGTCTCAGAATAGAAAGTCAAAGCCAATCTGGAAGGACCTTGTGTATCCATCAGGGTATGCTTTCTCCCATGGACAGTGTCGATGGAGAAGTTTGACACTGCAGAGCTGTTTGTGAGCTGTGTCAGGGACAAACTTCACCCCTAATGGAAGGCTGTTAGATGATTCAAAAGACAAAAACAAGAGCCAACTGCCCCTTACAGGAAAGTCTAATCAGAATGCACACAATCAAAAGGAAACTTTATAAACCTAAATGCTTCCCACCCCCACTCCCAGCAGCCACCTCACTTCTGGGGATTTTTCAGTGAACTTGGGAAGCTCTCATGTGCTCCTGAGAAACTCCTCTTATCTCTGGATTCCTTCTTTGGGTGAGGAGACCATATCTCCCCAAGGCCCATTCTGAAAGCATTAGGAATTCATTAATTTTTGCCTTCTGATATGTCTGTGGATACCTATTTCTTTATCTGCCAGAGGTTCTGAAGCAGATGTAGGAGCAGAGGAGATGGGAAATGCTATAAAATGGGAGCATACTGTTGTGTATGTGAGCACATGTGTGTGCTCGCATACACAGTCATAGACATCCACCACAAATATGCTTACACCCACCATAAATATGCTTACACTCACAGACATGCACTTCACAGACACATTGATCTTCTAGTCAGACATAGAATCCCTCTCAGACACATCTACCAATCTACACCCACACCATGCATGCACACACATACACACTCACAAATAGAGACACCTAGAGATACATATAGACAAACTCACCCTAGACATACATGCAGTCTTTGTATACAAAGATACCTACATCACATAGACACGGAGAAGCATACTATGGTTGGAAATGTATGTAGTACAGATGCATAACCTCAAGTGTATTACCACAAATTCACATGACCTCCAACATAAGCACACAGATACTCACACATAGACACCAGAGACATAATCAGAGACATACACACTCACAGAAACACATGCCACAGACACACTGAGACCCAAATGGAGAGACAGACCATAGAGACACTCACACGAGCACATTCTCAGATGCTCACTCTGTACACACACACACA
The DNA here is from genome assembly GCF_018350175.1 of Felis catus. Taxonomy (NCBI): domain Eukaryota; kingdom Metazoa; phylum Chordata; class Mammalia; order Carnivora; family Felidae; genus Felis; species Felis catus. The sequence continues at coordinate 47,817,107 of NC_058386.1, read as the reverse complement.
CACACACACACACACACTCACAAACACACTAAAAATACTGAGACAAATACACAAACACAAGACATAGGTCCTTAAACATACCAGCGTGCTACACATACACACACAAATACAGTTACAAATCCTTAAACCCATATATTTACAAAAAAATACTTATACAATGTACATATACAAACCTATTGGGACAACCACAAAGAAATACCACAGGTACCTACCATATACTATATGCTCAACCATGAACACATCTGTACATATGCACACAGTCTCACATCCACACACTTCGTGCGCGCACACACACACTCAGACAACAGGCACAAACTTAGATCTGTGTTTACAGAAACCCAGGTTATTGTGTGCTGTTGTTTCACAATCATTGGCCTCAGAACTATGGTAAAGGCTTGTGGGTTTCACCTTGTGAATTTGTTCCTAAATAATTTTTTCCAGGGTGTCTGTGAGGAGATGACCTATGAAGAAATCCAGGAACACTACCCTGAGGAATTTGCACTACGGGACCAAGATAAATATCGCTACCGCTATCCCAAGGGAGAGGTAAGGGTTGGAGGGGCTGCCTGACTCCTAGAACACCTGCCAGTATCTTCATTCCAACTACCAGAATTCCACAGTCTCCTGGACAGCTTTAGAAGCAGAGTAAAGCATATTTTGTAGCAGCTGTCATCCCACAAGGCACATGATAATCTGGCTCTTGCCTGCTTCTTTTCCATCTGCTTTCAGGAAGGCTCACTTTATCCTACATGTTGTCTTTAGTTTATTTTCACTAAAGACACTTCATATAGTTCAACATACTCCTGACATATTATTGCCAAGTTGCCTAAAGCTCCGGTCACTCTGGGAAGTGGGTTGAAGACCCAAGGAACAATGGCTAATAATTTAACTAAATTCTTTGCCACCACATGAACCAGACCATCAATTCCCTATTCCCATATCAGGTGGGTCCTTATTGCTTTCAACCCAGACTCCATTTAGCCAGTTCCACACTGGAAATTATTTATTAGTCATACTCCATTTCTGAAATAAATTCCTGGGAACAATTATCAGAAAAGCAGGACACCAACGAAGGTAAAACAACAGACATCATATGTTACAAACCACATTTCACATTTTTATCCTCATCCTTTGAAATGACATTCTAAAGTCAGTTTGAGTTTGCCTTTATTTTCCTTTACATATTTTGAAGGCTATATTATTGGAGGCATACAAATTTAAAGTAATTATATCTTTTGACCAAATTGCATGTTTTATTATTAATAATAATATTTCCCTAATAATATTCCTTGCTTAAAAGTGTATTTTGTGTAAGATTAATACAGCTATATAATTGTTTTCTGCTTAGTATTTGCCAATTTAATCTTTATTTACTCTATTACATTCAACTTCTCTATTTTTGTTTAATGTCTCTTGTAAACAGCATATACTTGGCTTTTGTTCTTTTTAATACAAACTGAAAATATATGCCTTTTGAATGGTAATTTTGGCACATTTACTTTTATTGTAATGACTGAATTATTTGACCTTATTTCTAGTCTCTTATTTTGAGCTCTTTATGCTTAGTTTAGTTTTCTGTTTCTCTCTTCTTTACAATTGTGCTCCTGAGTTTTTACATCTATATTTAAGATATATAATCAGTTTCATTCTTTTAGAGATTACTCTTAACATTTTAATATACATGATCAACAAAATCTAAAATCAGTACCTTCACTTTTCCCCTAAAACAATATAATAACTTCAGAACTCTTGTCCTTCCCTCACCTAAATTACATATTAATTGTTTTGTATTTTAGTTTAACCTTGTGTCTGAATCCTCAAATGAATTATATTGTTATAATTAAACTATTTATGCAGTCAATGTCTATTTAGATTTAACCACATTAACCACTTCCTTTAATCATTTTTTCTTCATTTTTAATAGGAAATTTATTGTCAAATTGTTTTCCATACAACACCCAGTGCTCCTCCCAACAGATGCCCTCTTCAATGCCCATCACCCACTTTCCCCTCCATCCCACCACCCATGAACCCTCAGTTTATTCTCAGTTTTTAAGAGTCTCTTATGGCTTGGCTCCCTCCCTCTCTAACTGTTTTTTTTCCCTTGTGCTCCCCCATGGTCTTCTGTTAAGTTTCTCAGGATCCACATAAGAGTGAAAATATATGGAATCTGTCTTTCTCTGTATGACTTATTTCACTTAGCATAACACTCTCCAGTTCCATCCACGTTGCTACATAGGCCATATTTCATTCTTTCTCATTGCCACATAGTATTCCATTGTATATATAAACCACAATTTCTTTATCCATTCATCAGTTGATGGACATTTAGGTTCTTTCCATAATTTGGCTATTGTTGAAAGTCCTGCTATAAACATTGGGGTACAAGTGCCCCTATGCATCACAACTCCTGTATCCCTTGGTAAATTCCTAGCAGTGCTATTACTGGATCATAGGGTAGATCTATTTTTCATTTTTTCAGGAACCTCCACACTGTTTTCCAGAGCAGCTGCACCAGTTTGCATTCCCACCAACAGTGCGAGAGGGTTCCCGTTTCTCCACATCCTCTCCAGCATCTAGAGTCTCCTGATTTTTTCATTTTAGCCACTCTGACTGGCACGATGTGGGATCTCAGTGTGGTTTTGATTTGTATTTCCCTGATGAGGAGTGACGTTGAGCATCCTTTTATGTGCCTGTTGGCCATCCGGATGTCTTCTTTAGAGAAGTGTCTATTCATGTTTTCTGCCCATTTCTTTACTGGGTTATTTGTTTTTCGGGTGTGGAGTTTGGTGAGCTCTTTGTAGATTTTGGATACTAGCCCTTTGATATGTCATTTGCAAATTCTTTTCCCATTCCGTTGGTTGCCTTTTAGTTTTGTTGATTGTTTCCTTTGCAGTGCAGAAGCTTTTTATCTTGATGAGGTCCCAATAGTTCATTTTTGCTTTTAATTCCCTTGCCTTTGGGGATGTGTCAAGTAGGAAATTGCTGTGGCTGAGATTAGATAGGTTTTTTCCTGCTTTCTCCTCTAGGGTTTTGATGGTTTCCTGTCTCACATTCAGATAATTTACCCATTTTGAGTTTTTGTGTGTGTGTGTGTGTGTGTGAATGGTGTGAGAAAGTGGTCTAGTTTCAATCTTCTGCATGTTGCTGTCCAGTTATCCCAGCACCATTTGTTAAAGAGACTGTCTTTTTTCCATTGGATATTCCTTCCTACTTTGTCAAAGATTAGTTGGCCATACTTTTTTAGGTTCAATTCTGGAGTCTCTATTCTATTCCATTGGTCTATGTGTCTGTTTTTGTGCCAATACTATGCTGTCTTGATGATTACAGCTTTGTAGTAGAGGCTAAAGTCTGGGATTGTGATGCCTCCTGCTTTGGTCTTCTTCTTCAAAATTACTTTGGCTATTCGGGGCCTTTTGTGGTTCCACACAAATTTTAGGATTGCCTGTTCTAGCTTCGAGAAGAATGCTGGTGTAATTTTGGTTGAGATTGCATTGAATGTGTAGAAAGCTTTGGGTAGTATTGACATTTTAACAATATTTAATCTTCCAATCCATGAGCATGGAATGTTTTTCCATTTCTTCATTTCTTCTTCACTTTCCTTCATAAGCTTTCTATAGTTTTCAGCATACAGATCTTGTACATCTTTGGTTAGATTTATTCCTAGGTATTTTATGATTCTTGGCACAATTGTGAATGGGATCAGTTTCTTTATTTGTCTTTCTGTTGCTTCATTATTAGTATATAAGAATGCAACTGATTTCTCTACATTAATTTTGTATCCTGCGACTTTGCTGAATTCATGTATCAGATCTAGCGACTTTTGGTGGAGTCTATCAGATTTTCCATGTATAATATCATGTCATCTGCAAAAAGTGAAAGGTTAACTTCATCTTTCCCAATTTTGATGCCTTTGATTTCCTTTTGTTGTCTGATTGCTGATGCTAGCACTTCCAACAATATGTTGAACAACAGCGGTGAGAGTGGACATCCCTGTCGTGTTCCTGATCTCAGGGAGAAAACTCTCAGTTTTCCCCATTGAGGATGATATTATCTGTGGGCCTTTCATAAATGGCTTTTATGATGTTTAAGTATGTTCCTTCTATAACGACTTTCTTGAGGGTTTTTTATTTAAAAAATGCTGAATTTTATCAAATGCTTTTTCTGCATTGATTGACAGGATCATATGGTTCTTATCTTTATTTTATTAATGTGATGTATCACATTGATTGATTTGTGAATATTGAACCAGTCCTGCAACCCAGGAATGAGTCCCACTTGATCATGGTGAATAATTCTTTTTATATGCTGTTGGATTCGATTTGCTAGTATCTTATTGAGAATTTTTGCATCCATATTCATCAGGGATATTGGCCTGTAGTTCTCTTTTTTTGTTGGGTCTTTGTCTGGTTTAGGAGTCAAAGTAATGCTTGCTTCATAGAATGAGTCTGGAACTTTTCCCTCCCTTTCTGTTTTTTGGAACAGCTTGAGAGGGATAGGTATTATCTCTGCTTTACATGCCTGGTGGAATTCCCGAGGGAGGCCATCTGGTCTTGGACTCTTATTTGTTGGGAGATTTTTGATAACCGATTCAATTTCATCGCTGGTTATGGGTCTGTTCAAGTTTTCTATTTCTTCCTGTTTGAGTTTGGTGGTGTGTGGGTGCTAAGGAATTTGTCCATTTCTTCCAGGTTGTCCAGTTTATTGGCATATAATTTTTCATCGTATTCCCTGATGATTGCTTGTATCTCTGAGGGAGTGGTTGTAATAATTCCATTTTCATTCATGATTTTATCTATTTGGGTTATCTCCCTTTTCTTTTTGAGAACCCTGGCTAGAGGTTTATCAATTTTGTTTATTTTTTTCAAAAAACCAACTCTTGGTTTCATTGATATGCTCTACAGTTGTTTTTTTAGATTCTATATTGTTTATTTCTGCTCTAATCTTTATTATTTCTCTTCTTCTGCTGGGTTTGGGGTGTCTTTGCTGTCTGCTTCTAGTTTCTTTAGGTGTACTGTTAGATTTTGTATTTGGGATTTTTCTTGTTTCTTGAGATAGGCCTGGATTGCAATGTATTTTCCTCTCAGGACTGCCTTCACTGCATCCCAAAGCATTTGGATTGTTGTATTTTCATCTTCATTTTTTTCCATATATTTTTTAATTTCTTCTCGAATTGCCTGTTTGATCCATTCATTCTTTAGTAGAGTGTTCTTTAACCTCCATGGTTTTGGAGGTTTTCCAGACATTTTCCTGTGGTTGATTTCAAATATTATAGCATTGCGGTCTGACAGTGTGCATGGTATTATCTCAGTTCTTTCATACTTATGAAGGGCTGTTTTGTGACCCAGTATGTGATTGATCTTGCAGAATGTTCCATGTGTACTCGAGAAGAAAGTATATTCTGTTGCTTTGGGATGCAGAGTTCTAAATATATCTGTCAAGTCCATCTGATCCAATGTACCATTCAGGGCCCATGTTTTTTTATTGATCCTGTGCCTAGATGATCTAGTCATTGTTGTCAGTGGGGTATTAAAATCCCCTGCAATTACCACATTCTTATCAAGAAGGTTGCTTATGTTTGTGATTAATTGTTTTATATATTTGGGGGCTCCCGTATTCACTACATAGGCATTTATAATTGTTAGCTCTTCCTGATGGAAATACCCTGTAATTATTATATAATGCCCTTCTTCATCTCTTGTTACATCCTTTAATTTAACGTCTAGTTTGTCTGATATAAGTATGGCTACTCCAGCTTTCTTTTGAATTCCAGTAGCATGATAGATAGTTCTCCATCCCTCACTTTCAATCCGAAGGTGTCCTCAGGTCTAAAAAGAGTCTTGTGTGGAGAGAAAAGAGATGGGTCTTGTTTTTTTTTTTCTTTTTTTATCCATTCTGATATCCTATGTCTTTTGGTTGGAGCATTTAGTCCATTTACATTCAGTGTTATTATAGAAAGAGATGGGTTTAGCGTCATTGTCATGTCTGTAGTTTTCATGCTTGTAGTGATGTCTCTGGTACTTTGTGGTCCTTGCAACATTTCACTCAGAGAATCCCCTCAGGATCTTTTGTAGGGCTGGTTTAGTGGTGATGAATTCCTTCAGTTTTTTGTTTGGGGAAACCTTTATCTCTCCTTCTATTGTAAATTACAGACTTGCTGGATAAAGGATTCTCAGCTGCATATTTTTTGTTTGTCACATTGAAGATTTCCTGCCATTCCTTTCTGGCCTGCCAAATTTTAGTAGATAGGTCTGCCACTACTCTTATGGGTCTACCTTTGTAAGTTAAAGCCTGTTTATCCCTAGCTGCTTTCAGAATTTTGTCTTTATCCTTGTATTTTGCCAGTTTCACTATGATATGTCAAGCAGAAGATCGATTCAAGTTGTGTCTGAAGGGGGTTCTCTGTGTCTCTTGGATTTCAATGCCTTTTGCCTTCCTCAGATCAGGGAAGTTCTCAGCTATGATTTGTTCAAGTATACCTTCAGCCCCTTTCTCTCCCTCTTCTTCTAGAATTCCTATGATACAGATATTGTTTTGTTTCATTGCATCACTTAGTTCTCTAATTCTCCCCTCGTACTCCTGGATTTTTTTTTTATCTCTCTTTTTCTCAGCTTCCTCTTTTTCCATAATTTTATCTTCTAATTCACCTATTCTCTCCTCTGCCTCTTCAATCCGTGCTATGGCTGCCTCCATTTTATTTTGCACCTCATGTATAGCATTTTTTAGCTCCTCATGACTATTTCTTTGTTCCTTGATCTCTGTAGCAATAGATTCTCTGGTGTCCTCTATGCTTTTTTTCAAGCCCTGCGATTAATTTTATGACTATTATTCTAAATTCATTTTCTGTGTTATTGCTTAAATCATTTTTGATCACTTCGTTAGCCATTGCTACTTCCTGGAGTTTCTTTTGAGGAGAATTCTTTCCTTTCGTCATCTTGGGTAGTCCCTGTGGTGGCTCCAAACTGCAGAGCACTTCCCTTGTACTGTTCGGAGTAACATGTGTTGGTGGGCAGGGCCCCAGTCAGATCTGATGTCTGCCCTCAGCCCACTGCTGCAGCCACAGTCAGACTGGTATGTACCTTATCTTCCTCTCTCCCAGGGGCAGGACTCACTGTGGAGTGGTGTGGCCCCTGTCTGGGCTACTTGCGCACTGCCAGCTTGTGGTGCTGCTTATGGGATCTGGCATATTACCCAGGATGGATCAGTCGGGTGCACAGGGACGGAAGGGGCAGGCTTCGCTCGCTTTGCCATTGGTGGTCCCCTGCAGGAGGGGCCCTGCAGCACGAGGGAGGCAGGCCCCGCTGATGGATGCATCCACAGAAGCACAGCATTGGGCGTTTGCTTGGTGCAAGCAAGTTTGGTGACAGGAACAGGTTCCCTTTGGAAATTCAGCTGGGGGGTGGGAGAGGTAGATGGCACTTGCCAGCACCTTTGTTTGCCCACTGAACTAAGCCCTGTTCTAGGGCTCAACAACTCTCCCTCCTGGCATCCTCTCGCCCTCCCTGCTCTCTGAGAGCAGAGCTGTTGACTTTTAACATTCCAGATGTTAAGTCCCACTGGCTTTCAGAACTCACAGAATCCGGCCCCTCCACTTTTGCAAGCCAGACTTCAGGGGCTCTGCCTTCCCAGGTGGGCTGCCCATCCATGGCCCCAGCTCCCTCCCACCAGTCCATGTAGCATGCACCGCCTCTCCACCCTTCCTACCCTCTTCCGTGGGCCTCTTGTCTATACTTGGCTCTGGAGAGTCCATTCTGGTAGTCTGCTAGAGGTTTTCTGGGTTATTTAAGCA